>NW_028261382.1:110411753-110711753 GCF_051295495.1 Thamnophis sirtalis | reverse complement strand
ATCCTATTCTACCCTACCCTACCCTACCCTTACCTTATCTTATCATCTTACTCTATTCTGAAGCTGTCACCAGAGACTACAATTAATACAATTTTGCATATATAAAATAAATCCTGTAGAACAAAATAGGGTTTATATTCTTTAATATGGAATGATTCTAAACCTGGAGGAAACCATTGGGAGGTCATTATATAGCAGTTAGACTTATATACCGCTTCATAGGGCTTTCAGCCCTCTCTAAGCAGTTTACAGAGTCAGCATATTGCCCCCAATAACAATCTGGGTCCTCATTTCACCCACCTCGGAAGGATGGAAGGCTGAGTCAACCTTGAGCCGGTGAGATTAGAACCGCTGAACTGCAGATAACAGTCAGCTGAAGTGGCCTGCAGTACTGTACCCTAACCACTGCGCCACCTCGGCTCCTTATATGACAATTTTCCCAGTGACAATGTGTTTCTCAAAATTAATCTATTCAGGACATAATCTTTGGTACAGATACAGCAGTGACTAAAACATTGGGACCATTTCTTTGAATTTCATTGAATCAATTCCATATTTTTTCCAAGTAAATGTCATCCGTTGTAAAAAAAACAACCCAACAATGACATTTCAAAACAGTGAAAATCCCCTGCATGTGTTCCAGGAGATGTTGAGTGCACTGTTTAGGACAGTTTTCTAAGTTAAGTTTTTTTAAAAAAAACACAGGGCATTTTTGTTCTAATTACACTGAGATAAAACTGGGGATTCACCATCCAATATGGTTGACAATGATCAGTATGTTTGCAATTCTAATTTTGCAATGGCAGTTTTAAGCTCCTGAAAGTTAAAGAGCTACTCGGCTAAGGATCACATCAATAAATTATATTGATGGGCTACATTTTGGAAAAAAAATCAATCGTCAATGTGTATTTAAATATCAAAAGCGCGAGGCGACGTGATTTGATAATTATTGAAAAGCTGGGCAGCGTTTACAGCTTACTGTATTAGAAATAATGGACCCATATATTCTCTGAGCTTCTGCGAGCCCATCAAGATGAACCTCATTGTCACAACAGCAGGAGGACATGTTCCATTCTTTCATAGAAACAAAGAATGTTGAAATAGGCTCAGAATGCGATCGAATCTTATACTACTGGTCCCTCCGAACTCTTATTGAAATGCTTTCTCCAAATGACTATAACAGTGATGGCTAACCTTTTTGCATGTGTGAGCATGCCCACATCTACAATGCAATCAGAGGTGGGTTCCTACCAGTTTGCACCTATTTGGTAGAACCGGTTCGTCAAATCTACTGAACCGGTTAGAAAAGGTTCCACCAGTGGACCCGGAAAGCAGGCCACACCTACAGAAGAGGTTCCAAAATTTTTTGAAACCCACCACTGGTCCTTGGATATGATTATTCTACACTATCATGCTCATATTTATAAAACTCAGTGCCTCTGTGAAAGGTAAGGATGACTACTGCGTTTGTGGTGCAATCAGAACATTGCGTGTGTTGAAGTTGTTTTTAACGCAAACCAAAGATGCCTTTTAAAAAACAAGTTTACATCATATTCTTATGCATGCCGGTGCTGTGTGTGAGGGAATTTAAGGTGGTTCTGACAAGTGTCGTCGGGATCTTCATATCCGGTCACATGGATGGCAAGCCACTCCCACAAAGGAGGCCACACCCACAGAGTAGGTTTGAACCATTACCTTTCACAGAGGCACTGAGTTTTATAAATATGAGCATGATGGTGTAGAATAATCATATCCAAGGACCAGTGGTGGGTTTCAAAAAGTTTTGGAACCTCTTCTGTAGGTGTGGCCTGCTTTCCGGGTTCACTGGTGGAACCTCTTCTAACCGGTCCGGTAGATTTGACAAACTGGTTCTACCGAATAGGTGTGAACTGGTAGGAACCCACCTCTGATATACATACACATACACATACACATACACATACACATACACATACACATACACATACACATACACATACACATACACATACACATACACATACACATACACATACACATACACATACACATACACATACACATACACACTGCCTTGGCATGAAAGTAGGCTGAGTGACTTTGGGCATCTCACCTTCTCTCAACTCACAAGGTCCAGCTTGAGCAACAAGCTGGTCTCTCAATTCCTGTCATAACCACTGGATCAACATTTTTTAAAAAAAAAAAATAGTGGCCCCTGCACGTCTTAATGCTTTAATTAATTAAAATGCTATCTTGGATAGTATCTGATCTGTTCTCAAGGATTTTAAACTTGAATCGAAATTGGCACGACAAAGAGCTTCAAACTGTCTTTCAAGTATTTTCACAGTAGAGTGATTGAACGCCGTTTCAACAGAGTGCTATCTTCCATGTTGTTGAGATAATAGCACCCTTAAAAACCATCCTTCTCTGTTCTTGATAAAATTCCTGGCCGTTTAATATTCAAGATACCATCCTGACTAATAGCAACAATAAGAGTTTAATTAATGTTCTAATCTTTATAAATCAGACGTTTCCCTTCTACATATCAGTCACAGCGCTACACTAAATAACAGCAGTGATAATAAAATGAAGATGCTGTGACACAATTAAACACTGGGTATTCATTCATTCTTTTATTAAAAATCCTTTGATTGATATCTGCCTATGAGATCAGTATCATGCAAGCAACACTATTCCTAGTTCTATGGAAGCAAAATTGAACACTGAAGCAGCTATTGTGGCCCGCCAGCAGCCAGCCCAAATGGCAGCAGATTCAGACAGGGAGGAGGTTGAGGAGGAACATGGGCCAGTCCTGGAGTCTGGGAAAGGCTCTGATGAGGGCTCTGTGTCAGAGGCAGAGAGGGGGCCAGAGCCGTATGTCAGTTATCAGCTGCCTTCAGAGTCAGACATCAGTGAGGCAGAGGAAAAGCCTGTTCCCAGTGTATGCATAGACAGAGAGGCCAGAGGAAGGGAAGAGCTTAAGAACAGGAGTTGACTTGGCAGTAAGGCCACAGATGGATCATGAATGGCCCCTCCCAGAGGAAATAAAAGAGGAACGAAAGGGGAGTGGAGTTTGCAGGAGACAACTAGTTTGCTTAATTGGTTCATGACTCTCTAAGACTCCTTGCCAGGTTTTGCAGATATCAGCCTGTCAGCTCTCCAAGCCAGATAAGGTCTGTGACTGTAAATCTCTCTTGAAAGACTTTGCTGGATATGAATGAGCAGAATTCACAGTAAATGAATAAAAGGGTTTTTTGTCAGGACAAGGAGTTTGCTTCATGCTCTTGGAAAGCCTCGGTCAGAACAGTAGGAGGCTAGAAAAAAGTGTTGATGTTTTTTCTTTTCAACTTTGGTGCTGGAAGGAATATGATGGATAGTCAAGAAAAGAAACCAGTGGCTCATTGAACTAATCAATCCAGAGTTGTCATTCGAGGCACAATGACCAGGTTCAAATTGTCCCACTTTGGAGACATAAAGTGAAGACCCAGCTCTCTAGAAAGGCTCTGATGGTGGGAAAGATGGACGGAAAGGAGAGGACAACCAGCAGAAAGGACTCAATTGCAATTGTGATGGGTATACTGTTGGAAGATCTGAAGAACCAAATTAACAGAATAATAAACTTGGAAGGGAACTTGCAGGTCTTCTAGTCTAACCCTCTGCTCAAGCAGAGACTCTATACCCTTTCAGACAAATGGTTCTCCTTAAAATACTCCAGTGATGGAGCACCCAGAAACTTCTGAAGGCAAGTCGTTCCACTGATTAATTGCCCTGAAATTTCTCCTTAGTTCTAGGTTAGTTCTCTCCTTGATTAGTTTCCATCTGCTGCTTCATGTCTTGCCTTCTGATGCTTTGGAGAATAAATTGATCCCCTCTTCTTTGTGGCAGCCCCTCACATATTGGAATATTGCTATCATGTCACCCCCAGTGCTTCTTTTCATTAGACTAGACATACTCAATTCCTGCAATTATTCTTCATATGTTTTGGCCTTCAACTCCCTAATCTTCTTTGTTTCTTTTCTCTGCACTTTTTTTTCAGAGTCTCAATATCTTTTTTATATTGTGGTGACCAGAAGGGTTCCACCACAAAACCGCGTTCGACTAAAGCGCGCTCGACGAAACCGCGTAGCTGACGTCATCACAGCGCGACAACAGCGTGGAGAAAAAAGCACACTGTAAACGCTGAAACTAAAATTAACACCTAAACCTAAACCTAACCCCCCTAAACCTAATCCTAAACCTAACCCTAAACCTAACCCTAAACCTAACCCTAAACCTTACCCCTAACCTAACGCTAAACCTAACCCTAACCCTAACCCTTAACCTAACGCTAAACCTAATCCTAACCCTTAACCTAACCCTAAACCTAACCCTAACCCTTAACCTAACCCTAACAATAACCCTAACCCTAAACCTAACCCTAAACCTAACCCTAAACCTAACCCTAAACCTAACCCTAAACCTAACCCTAAACCTAACCCTAAACCTAACCCTAAACCTAACCCTAAACCTAACCCTAAACCTAACCCTAAACCTAACCCTAAACCTAACCCTAAACCTAACCCTAAACCTAACCCTAAACCTAACCCTAAACCTAACCCTAAACCTAACCCTAAACCTAACGCTTACCTTAACTTGAATCGGCTTGCTTTCAAAGCGCTATTTAAAGCGCCCTTTTTTCTCCGCAGTCACTGTTGTCGCCCTGCTGATGACGTCAGCGACGCGGTTTAATCGGGCGTGCTTTAGTGGAGCGCGGTTTTGTCGTGCCACGGACCAGAAGTCCCTATAGTTAAGGCCTTGGTAAGGTAGCACTAGAATGATCATTATGGAGAAAAGCTATCCATATGGTCGCCAAGAATCAATATCAATTCAATGGCATGAAATTAATCAACTTCCCTCTGTGCACTCATTTACTCCTCCTTCAAATAAAACCAGGTTGCTGATAACTTCTACTTCTACTCCCATGCCATGGGATGGCATTGTGTAGTGTAAAACATGGAAGCTTTCAAATATCTACTGACCCTAAGGCAGGGGTCAGCAAACCTAAACACTCAAAGAGCCATTTGGACCCGTTTCCCACAGAAAAGAAAACACAGGGTGCCACAAAAGTCCTAACCGGAAGCCCCCTGTTCAATTCTGGAGCTGACCGGAAGTTCAGTTCCCCCACCATAGAGTCTCCTCCTAGCGCGGCGTCCTTTTTCCTCTACCTGTCATAACCGAAAGCCCTATCAATTGTGGAGACAACTAGAAAACCCTCCCCTTGCCATAGAGTCTTCTCCTGGCGCACTGTGCTTCTCCACCCTCCCCCCGGAAGCTCCTCTCAAAATTGTGGCGCCGACCAGTGATGGAGTCGCAGCAGAGGGAGGAAAGAGCCACATGCGGCTCCAAAGCTGCAGTTTGCTGACCCCTGCCCTAAGGAATTCAATGAGAGTCCTCACTACACTTTCTGCTGGCAAGTCATTCAAATAAATTCAGTGTTGGTTGCCTCTGTTCTTTTCCACTTTTGTGAGAACAAAGACATGTAAGAAAATATTCTACATTAGGCCAGGTTGTCTAACTTCGGTAACTTTAAGATTTGTGGACTTCAACTCCCAGAATTCCCCAGCCACCCATGGAAGCACTGATGGTGCAGTGGTTAGAATGCAGTATTGCAGGCTAACTCTGCCCACAGTCTGGAGTTCAATCCTGACCAGATCAAGGTTGACTCGTCCTTCCATCCTTCCGAGGTCAGTAAAATGAGGACTTGGATTGTTAGGGGCAAGAGGCTCACTCTGTAAACCACCCAGGGTGTGCTGTATATAAGTCTAAGTGCTATTGCTATTCTAGGAATTGAAGTCCACAAGTCTTAAAGTTGCTAAGGTTGTAGGTCCTTGACATAGAGGAACAAGGAGTCTCAACACTATTGTGACTCAAAATGGGATCGCAGTCAAGCAATAGCCTAACTTGCAATTTCTGATCGTAGAATTTCTTCCCTGCTTTTGAATCTCTAAACATCTTTGAGACACTCTAAAAGCTGAAGATAAAGGGACGTGGTGGCTCAGATGCTGAGCTTATTGATCAGAAGGTCGGCAGTTCGACAGTTCGAATCCCTAGCACCACGTAATGGAGTGAGCTTTCATTACTTGTCCCAGCTTCTGCCCACCTAGCAGTTCAAAAGCAAGTAAAAATGAAAGTAGAAAAATAGGAACTACCTTTGGTGGGAAGGTAATAGCAGTTAGCAATAGCAATAGCAGTTAGACTTATATACCGCTTCATAGGGCTTTCAGCCCTCTCTAAGCGGTTTACAGAGTCAGCATATCGCCCCCAACAACAATCCAGGTCCTCATTTTACCCACCTCGGAAGGATGGAAGGCTGAGTCAACCCTGAGCCGGTGATATTTGAACAGCCGAACTGCAGAACTGCAGTCAGCTGAAGTAGCCTGCAGTGCTGCATTTAACCACTGTGCCACCTCGGCTCTGCACCTCTGTTGTTTAGTTATGCCCGCCACATGGCCACGGAGACATCTTCGCTGGCTCTTCAGCTTTGAAACAGAGATGAGCACCGCCCCCTAGAGTCGGGAATGACTAGCATGCATGTGCAAGGGGAGCCTTTACCTTTACCTTTAAAACAGGGGTTTCCAACCTTGGCAACTTTAAAACTTGTGGACTTCAACTCCCAGGATTCCTCAGCCAGCAAAGAAAAGCTGGCTGAGGAATTCTGGGAATTGAAGTCCACAAGTCTTAAAGTTTCCAAGGTTGGAGACCCTGGCTCTAAAAGCCAAAGAAAAGAGCTATGAAGAAAGGATGAATAAACAGCCATTGAATCCAGTCTTTCCATGATGAAGATGATGACGACAGTGATGATTCAGTAAGTAAATAAGCATATAAATAGCTCCCCCTTGAATCAATCATTCTGAAGTGTAACAGAAATCTTGGAATTATCTTTTTTTTTTAAAAAATAAATAAATCCATATATGAAGCACCTTATGAGCCAAGGTGGCGCAGTGGTTAAATGCAGCACTGCAGGCTACTGCTAGATCAGCAGTTCAGCGGTTCAAATCTCACCGGCTCAGGGTTGACTCAGCCTTCCATCCTTCCGAGGTGGGTAAAATGAGGACCCAGATTGTTGGGGACAATATGCTGACTCTCTGTAAACCGCTTAGAGAGGGCTGAAAGCCCT
Organism: Thamnophis sirtalis; assembly: GCF_051295495.1. Taxonomy (NCBI): domain Eukaryota; kingdom Metazoa; phylum Chordata; class Lepidosauria; order Squamata; family Natricidae; genus Thamnophis; species Thamnophis sirtalis. The sequence goes on along the minus strand of NW_028261382.1, from coordinate 110,704,618 downwards.
ATGAAGCGGTATATAAGTCTACTGCTATTGCTATTGCTATCCTAGACTATCATAAGTTTCAGCAGCTTTCTTTCTTTCTCTCTCCCCCCACCCCCAGGTGATTCTCTGCAAGCCACAAATTCTCTCGTGGACCTAATGAGAACTCAAGACAGGAGCCGGTGGTCGTTGCCCAGGAGTTCAGACATTATTAATGGTTTTTTACTGGCTCGTGCTCATCTCATTCCAAATAAAGCCATCCATTCTGAAGCATCCCCGGGCTACGGCATCTGCTAGTGACGTGGAGACTAGCAGCAAAAGGGAGTTGTAGCTGATAGGCCGGGAGATTTCATTGTGTAGGAGGACCCAAACAGCCTTCTGCAAGATTGATCCTTCTCATAAATCTGGGGCTTATCTAGCAGATATGAATCCAGTCTCTGCTAAATACGTGCGGCGGCCCGAGTGCAGTTTTGTGTATAGAGTACATATCGCCGATCAGTTATTCAGACCGAGGTGGAAGGGAAAATCTATTAGTAAGAGTCCCTCTTTTATTTTATATTTAGCATTTGGATGCTTTGTTCTCTTTGGCCAGGCAGTTATCGTGATGTTGACATGCTTACTTTATCAATCCCTGCCGTTTGGGCTGTGTGATACAGATGGTGACTTTCAAATTCAGGTCCATTAGTAATACTGGGCAATTGACTTTGTCTGTAAATATAATAGAATAACAGAGTTGGAAGGGACCTTGGAGGTCTTCTAGTCCAACCCTCTGCCTAGGCAGGAAACCCTACAGCACTTCAAACAAATGGGTATCCAACATCTTCTTAAAGACTTCCAGTGTTGGAGCATTCACAACCCCTGGAGGCAAATTGTTCCACTGACCAATTGTTCTAACTGTCAGGAAATTTCTCCTCAATTCTAAGTTGCTTCTCTCCTTGATTAGTTTCCACCCGTTGCTTCTTGTTCTACCCTCAGGTGCCTTGGAGAATAGTTTGACTCCCTCTTCTTTGTGGCAATCCCTGAGATATTGGACAATTGCTATTGTGTCTCCCCTAGTCCTTCTTTTCATTAAACTAGACAGACCCAGTTCCTGCAACTGTTCTTCATACATTTTAGCCTCCAGCCCCCTAATCATCTTTGTTGCTCTTCTAAATGAACAGAATAACAGAGTTGTAAGGGATCTCAGAGGTCTTCTAGACCAGTGATCACCAACTGGTGGTCCGTGGACAATTGGTGGTCCATGAGAAAATATTGGTGGTGCACAGAAAAATTATTTGCATTTTTTATATTGCACTAAATCAGGGGTCCTCAAAACTATGGCCTCTGGGCCGGATACGTGCAATGAATGCTTGTGTTGCTGCAGAGAGTCTCCCCCTTCGGGGCGTTTTTGTGTGGGTCAGATCAGGGCAGAAATTCCAACTTGGGGTCTGCTTCAGCCTCCTGGTGTGGGGCTTTGGGCGAAGGCTGGAGGGAAGCGTTGCTGGTGGCAAAGAGCTGGAGGGCCTCATTCCAGTAGGACTGCATCATGGAACTGGCTGACCATATCATCCTGCTGAGCCTCCAGGCACTGATATGTGGCCTTCCACTCCCACAGGTCTTCCCTCTGCTTGGAAAGCCTATTCTTATAGTCCTCAGTAAGGTGCTTCTGCTGAGCCTCCTTCTCGGTCAGACTCAATTTAAACTGAGCTGTTTTGCCAACTCTTTCTCATGGTGGCTGCTTAGGTCCGACAACTGCTTCCTGTTTGGGGCCCTAAGGAGCCCGAGTGGGCAAGCGAGGAGTGGCTGTCAGGGGATTTGAGTGACATTGAGTTGGCCACACCCACCCAGTCACATGACCACCTAGCCACGCCCACCCAGCCCATTATTAGGCAGGTCATATTAGTGGTCCACGGGATTTAAAATTATGAATTTAGTGGTCCCTGAGGTGCAAAAGGTTGGGTACCCTTATTCTAGTCTGTCAGGGAATGGTGCAGCAGGCTGTCCAAATGGAGTCAGAGGCACTGACACGAACTTGTAGTTTTGTATAAATAAATTTATTTAACATTTGTATTTACAGCAGACGAGATAGCCAGGAACAGGGGAACATTATGATATAAATCAGACAGCATATAGAGCAGGAGTAACAAACTTGATCCCGTTACAGGCTGTAATGTTGGATAACCATTTGTTTGCCCTTGAGGTGCTGGTGTGGGTGTGGCCTGGTCATCACAGCCGACTGGGTGGGCATGGCTTGGTCTAGGGAAGCAGAGGATTGGTCTCGTGCCACCTTTGGGATGGCCCACAAGCCAACTCCGCAGCCTATCATGGCCCGGATTCGGCCAACTCAGAAGAAAAAGATGGGGGGGGGGGAGGAAACTCCCCCTTTACACCAATAGCAACCAATCAGAGCATAGATTGCCTCAGCAATCACCACTCTTTCCAACCAATCAACCACAACTGTGTGTTCTGGCCCATTGTAGACGTTCGTGTGGTTGGACGTGTGGTTCCAACCACTAAATCTCCTGACATACTCCAACACCCTGATAAGGCAGGAAGCATTTCAGACAATACAATACAATAGCAGAGTTGGAAGGGACCTTGGAGGTCTTCTAGTCCAACCCCCTGCCTAGGCAGGAAACCCTATACAGTTTCAGACAAATGGCTATCCAACATCTTCTTAAAGACTTCCAGTGTTGGGGCATTCACAACTTCTGGAGGCAAGCTGTTCCACTGATTAATTGTTCTAACTGTCAGGAAATTTCTCCTCAGTTCTAGGTTGCTTCTCTCCTTGATTAGTTTCCACCCATTGCTTCTTGTTCTACCCTCAGATACCTTGGATAATAGTTTGACTCCCTCTTCTTTGTGGCAACCCCTGAGATATTGGAACACTGCTATCATGTCTCCCCTAGTCCTTCTTTTCATTAGACTAGACATACCCAGTTCCTGCAACTGTTCTTCATATGTTTTAGCCTCCAGTCCCCTAGTCATCTTTGTTCCTCTTTACCAAGGCCTTATAAAGTGGTATTAACACTTCACGTGATCTTGATTCTATCCCTCTGTTTATGCAGCCTAGAACCGTATTGGCTTTTTTGGCAGCTGCTGCACACTGCTGGCTCATATTTAAATGGTTGTCGACTAGGACTCCAAGATGCCTCTCACAGTTCCTACTATTGAGCAAAGTACCACCTATACTGCACCTGTGCATTTCGTTTTTCTTGCCTAAATGTAGAACCTTACTATTTTCACCATTGAATTTCATTTTATTAGATAGTGCCCAATGTTCAAGTTTGTCAAGATCCTTCTGTATCTTAAGCCTGTCTTCTGGAGTATTGGCTGTTCCTGCCAGCTTGGTGTCATCTGCAAATTTGATGAGTTCCCCATTTATTTCCTCATCCAAATCATTGATGAAGATGTTGAAGAGTACTGGGCCTAAAACAGAGCCTTGGGGTACTCCACTGCATACCTCCCTCCATGAAGATGCAGTTCCATTGAGGACTACATGTTGAGTGCGGTTGGTCAGCCAGTTACGAATCCATCTGGTGGTGATGCTGTCCAACCCACATTCTTCTACTTTATCTAGTAGTAGTAGGTTATGGTTTACCTTCTCAAATGCCTTACTGAAGTCCAAGTAAACTATATCGACGGCATTCCTCTGGTCCACTAATTTTGTCACTTTGTCAAAGAATGCAATAAGATTAGTCTGTTTTTGACAAACCCATGTTGGCTTTTGGCTATTACTTTGTTTACTTCTAGATGTTGCTAATTTTTTGCTTGATTATCTTTTCCAGAATCTTTCCTGAGGTCAAGCTGATAGGTCTGTAGTTTAGGTCTGTAGACAAATAGTATGGAGCCTGCCTTCCAGTTTTCACACTGACATTTGGAAAACCATTTTTGCTGGGGGGGGGGTTAATGCTTTGTCCATCAATTTAAATTCTAATTCTGGAATTTCCAAGTGGCTCCAACTGTTTAAGAAAGCCAGTTTGGTGCAATGGTCAAGATCTCAGTCTAGAAAACAGGAGACCATGAGTTCTAGATTCACCCTAGGCATGAAGCCACCTGTGTGACTTTGGACCAGTCATTCTCTCTTAGCCCTCGGAAGTAGGTAGTAGCAAAATAGAAGAGAGGGAACTGGAGAAAATCAGAAAATGCAAAGACTTGCAAATAAAAATAGGACTATTGTGGCAAAAGAAAGCAAAGATAGCACCCAAATAACCTTGGTGCAATCCCAAAACATCTGGAGCACCACTTGAACACCATTGGCATTGACAAACTCACTATCAGTCAATTTCAAAAGGCAGCTTTACTTGGAACTGCTTACATCCTGCAATAATACCTTTAACATTATGAAACAACATCTACGTATGCCAGGTCCTTGGGAAGAACTCAATAGGTGGATAAAAATGCCAGATCCAGACTAAACATCTGGCTGACCAGCTATAATACACCTAGTGGGACCTATATGTTTTGCTCCTCACCCAGTCTGTGTACGAATCTGGTCTGATTCTCTGCGTTAATAAAATGCCTGCAAGATTTAATTCATGGCTGAACACCTTTTGCATATAAAGCAGTACCATATGGAAAGACCTCCTGCTTTTTTTAAAAATCAGTTTTCATTCAGTTTGATGAAAGAGAATTTGGTTTCAAAATTTCTCCCAACCTGGAAAAGAATTTTGGATTAACTCTCTTCTATAGTACAGGTAGCTCTCAACGTATGATCACAACTGAGCCTAAAACGCATGTGAGTTTTGCCTCATTTTATTACTTTTGTTAAGTAAATCACCCTAGAACAGTGATAGTGAACTTTTCTGTAAACACATGCCAAAATTGTGTGCGCGCGATAGCGGACGAGCCCCACACCCACAATGCAATGAGCCCCGCCCTGCACATGTGCACACCAGTGGTGGGTTCCAAATCTCGTTCTAACCGGTACGGTTGGAACGGGCCCGGCGTCACCCACATGGACGCGCGCGGTGTGTGCATGTGTTGTAGCTGCCAGTGATGCTTCCGTATGCATCGGTGATGGTCCAGCTGCTCGTCGGAGCATCACGCAGGTGCTGTACATGCCATGCTCATGTGCAGAAGCACCGAAGGCTTTAAAGGACAGATAAGGAGCTCGGGCGGGCGAGTGGGCCCTCCAGAGCACCGTACTGGAATGGTACCCCATGGTCCAGGCAGGCTCCAGTATGCCTGTATGGACATACCACCCATACCGGGGCGTACTGCCGTACCGGGGCATATCGCTTGCACTGATGTGCATACAGTCCCCTGCGCATGTGCGCATGACCCCTCCCATGAGGGGTTCGCCCTCCCCAGGCTTCAGGAAAACCACCGGAGCTTGGGGAGGATGAAAAATGGGCCCGGCAGATATGGCTCCGCATGCCACCTGTGGCACACATGCCATAGTTTTGCTCTTATGGAACTAGTATTGCTGCTGTTGTTAAATTAGTAATACAGTTACTAAGTGAATCTGGTTTCCCCATTGATTTTGCTTGTCAAAAGATCGCAAAAGGGGATCCCACGATTCTGGGACACAGTAACCGTCCTAAGTGTGAATCAGCTGTCAAGCATCTGAATGTACATCACACAGCCATGGGGATGCTGCAAAGATTGTAAGTGTGAAAAATGGTGATCACCTTTTTCAATATCATTGTAACTTCAGCCACTAAATGAATGGTTGTAAGTCGAGGACTATGATCATCTTGCTTGCTCTTTTCTGAACTTTTCCCAAAGGTTCAACATCTTTCTTTGGTAGTATGTTGACCAACATTGGTTGCAGCATTCCAGGTGTCATTTTACTAGTGGTTTTATCAAGCGGCACTCATAGTTCGCATGATCTTGATTCTATGCCTCTGTTTATACAGCCCAGGATTGTATTAGCCTTTTTGGATGCTGCTGCTGTGCACTGCTGGCCCATGTTCAAGTGATCATTCACTAGGGCTCCAAGGTAAAGTTTAGTTTAGTTTAGTTTAGTTTTGGTTTATTTGTATGCCGCCCTTCTCCAGGAGGGACTCAGGGTGGCGAACAACTCAAAGGTGAAAGGGAACATAAACAACAGTACACATAATTAAAATACACGAAAATCACACAGCCATACCAGTCGAGAGGGGAGGGGAACTCATCAACCCCAGGCCTGCCGGCACAGCCAGGTTTTGACGGCTTTCCGGAAGGCCTGGAGAGAGGTGAGGGTCCGGATCTCCGCGGGGAGTTCATTCCAAAGGGCCGGAGCTGCTACAGAGAAGGCCCTCCCCCGGGTGGTAGCCAGGTGGCATTGGCTGGTGGACGGAACCTGGAGGAGGCCGACCCTGTGAGATCTGACGGGTCTTTGGGAGGTAATTGGCAGCAGGCCAAAAAAGTAAAGATTTCCTCTGCCTAGTTGTGTCTGACTCTAGGAGGTAGTGTTCATCTCCATTTCCTAGCCAAGGTAGCCAGCATTGTCCAAAGGGGCTTCCATGGTCGTGTGACTGACATGACTATATGCTGAGGCACATGGAATGCTTGTTAACTTCCCACCAAAATTGTACCTATTTATCTACTTGCATTTGCATCAGTGGTGGGATTCAAAATTTTCTACTACTGTTTCTGTGGGTGTGGCTTGGTGGGTGTGACTTGGTGGGTGTGGCAGGGGAAGAATATTATAAAATCCCCATTGCCGCCCCACTCCGGGGGAAGGTTACTGCAAAATCCCCATTCCCTCCCAATCAGCTGGGACTCAGGAGGCAGAGAATAGATGTGGGCAGGGCCAGTCAGAGGTAGTATTTACCAGTTCTCCGAACTACTCAAAATATCTGCAACTGGTTCTCCAGAACTGGTCAGAACCTGCTAAATACCACCTCTGATGGTGAGGCACATGGAATGGCTGTTACCTTCCCACCAAAATGGTACCTATTTATCTACTTGCATTTGCATGCTTATACACTGCTAGGTTGGCAGGAGCTGGAGCAAGAACAGAGCTCGCCCCATATATGGTACTTGGTCTCGAACTGCCAAACCTCCAGTTGACAAATCGGGTTTCTTAACCACAAGCCCACCATGCCCCTTGGTAACACCCCCCCCCCAAATATTGAACACTAATGCAAGATCACAGTCATGTATAATAAGTCAATATCAATAACTCCATATATTAAGGTCTGCTGATTATGAAGTATAAGCATCTGGAAAGGTTTCAGAACAAGAGATAGACATGCACAGGTGTTTTTTTAATCAAGTAATATCACTCTCCATTGGCTGCAACAATTAACACTAACAAATAAGATTCAAAAGAAAATCTTCAGACCTCCAAGAAAAGGCGACAGAAACAGAAGCAAAATTCGTTTCACAAAAGAATTGTTCTGAGAAAGGAAAGACAGATTTCAGTACTTTGGGTAAATGGCGGTGAAGGATTTCATCTCTTTTATTTCCCCATTGTAGTCAAGAAAGTACACCGTGAACTGCTGTGGCACATCGGCAGAAAATTATACTCTCTTTTTTTTTTTAGCATAACTTTAATCAAAAGAACGCGCTCCGTTGCATTTAAGTGGGTGGCATAAAATAAATCAATGTATCGTACATAAACAGCAGCATTTTAAGCAAAGTTTATTGGAGGGAGCAGACACTGGCTTCAGAATGTGGGTGTTATCAGTGTGTTCTTATTTCTGTTGTTGTGATAGGGTGGCAACATTGAAGAGAAGGCACTTCAGGAGAACTTCTTTCTCTTTGTACTTCAACTTCCCTTCTTCTCCTTCCCTGGAACAGCTGTGCCACATGAGATTCAGGCACCAATTGAATCACAATTGACGCTGCATACGGTCACTTCAGTGGTGGGTTGCAGGCTGTACGACCCACTACGGCAGAGGTGGGTTTCAGACGGTTCGCGGCGGTCCCCGCGAACCGGTTGGTCGGCAAACCCGGAAGTAAGTAACTTCCGGGAACACCGAAGGGTCCACCCGCCTGCCCGTGTTTCTTACCCGGTTTTGACGAGTTCTGCACTTCCACGCTACAGGAGCTGGAGCATCGCACAGACGCTAGTACACATGTGTGCACTGCGTGCGTGCACGAGGACGCCGCCGGCCCCGTTCCAACCGAACTGGTTGGAACGGGGCGAGAAACCCACCCCTGCACTACGAGTGTACCAGAGCCTGCCCAGAGCACTGGGTACCATTCCCGGTATGATGCTCAGGCCCGCCCGTGTTCCTTACCTGTCTTTAAAGCCTTTGGTGCTTCCGCGCACATACATAGCGCATACAGCGCCTGTGCAATGCTCCGCTGGGCTGCTGTAGCATCACGTAGGCTTGCAGAGACGTCACTGGAAGGTAAGATGCATGCGCGCATTCATGTGGCTCTAAGAGGCAGTGCTCACCTCTATTTCAAAGCCAAAGAGCCAGCACTGTCCGAAGATGTCTTTGTGGTCATGTGGCTAGCATGATTAAACGCTGAAGGCGCACTGTTACCTTCCCACCAAAGGTGGGCCCTATTTTTCTACTTGCATTTTTACATGCTTTTGGACTGCTAGGTTGGCAGAAGCTGGGACAAGTAACGGGAGCTCACTCCGTTACGTGGTACTAGGGATTCGAACTGCCAAACTGCTGACCTTTCTGATGGACATAATAGCTGATAAATAGTAATAGCAATAGGACAATTAAAGATTCTGCTCTTTTAGATTCTCTGTAGGGAAGACTTTTCAGGGAAGACTATGGTTATGGAGACCAATTTATCTGCAGCAAGAGAGACGTCTCCTTGATGGATTCACCTGGAAATAAATCAGAAAGAAAAAAAGGGGAAAGAATTATAAGGCAACCTTGGCTTGAAGGAATTCAAAAAATCAACCCTTTGTAGGCTGCTTTCATAAAGAATATTCTTTTTCCATTTTAACGCTTCTTAGAAGCTACAAGGTTATATCCCAATTTTGTTAAGAGATCTAGATAACCTCAGTATTGTTTTAGGAAGAGTTGCATAACTATTGGGATCCCTTCCAATTATTTGTAGATATATTCTATTAACTAAAACTGGTGCCCAATAAATCCAATGATCACAGTATTCTGTGTCCTACAAGCCAATTCACAGAGCTCCCAATTCAGCCTCTTACCACTCTGGGGGTTGACTGAATATGGTTAGTCATCCTGTTATCTCTTGCCCTTGGTTCCTGCCTGATTTCTCTGCTGCTTCTCGGCGGATGACCTGGTGAGCCTCCGAAGGTGTTGGGCATGCCACTGAAGGCACGCATGTCACACACACACAGACACACACACAGACACACACACAGACACACACACAGACACACACACACACACACACACACACACACCGCTTGCCGCAATGCAAGGCGCATGTGTAAGGGGGACTGGATCAGCTGAGAGGTTGGCAAAAAAGAAGCTTCTCTTTCTCTGCCGCTGCAGCTCGCAAAGGAGGCGGGAATGATGGCCAGCGCTCCCCCTCGCTGCTTTCCTGGCCAGCCAGCCAGCCAGGTAGGGCTGCAGCCGGCGGGCTGCGGTAAATGAAGAGAGCGCTGGCCAGCATCCCTGCCTCCTTCCTTTGTTTGTTGCCTCTGTTGCCTCTGTGTCCTTTGTTGCCTCTGTTTCTCAGCTCGCGGCTCGCAAAGGAAGGAGGCGGGGATGCTGGCTGGTGCTCTCTTCATTTACCACGGCCCGCCGGCTGCAGCCCTGCCTGGCTGGGTGACTAGCCAGGAAAGCGGTGGTGTGGTGTGTGTGTGTGAGAGAGAGAGAGAGAGAAAGAGAGAGGGAGGGAGGGAGGGAGGGAGGGAGGGAGGGAGAGACACCTCATTTCCAATGAAGGGGATGGGGAATCCATGCAATTTCCTCCCTCTGCATGGATTCCCCACCCCCTTCATTGGAAACAAGGTGGCTGTCAAAGAGAAGAGAGCAGCGCATGCCATGTGGGCTTGTCCAACAGCCGAAGAAGGAACAGGAGGCAAGGATTCGGCTGTTGGACAAGACCACTTGGTGCAAGCTTTTCGCTTCTCTTTGACAACTGCCTCATTTCCAATGAAGCGGGTGGGGAATCCATGTGATTTCCTCCCCCTGCATGGATTCCCCACCCACTTCATTGGAAATGATGTGGCTGTCAAAGAGAAGGGAGCGCACATCATATGGGCTTCTCCCAATCCTCCACTCTGCCAAAGGAAGTGGGTGGATGGGGCAAGCCTAGTGCAGACAGGCGGGGGGAGTGAGCGAGCGAGGAGCAACTGGACATGCAGGTGGGTGGGTGGGGAGCGAGCAAGCGGTGACTGGGCAGGCAGGCGAGTAAGCAGGGGGAGCAAGAGAGTGGTGACTAGGTGGAGGGGAGCGAGCAAGCGGCGACTGGATGGGGGGGGGGAGCGAATGAACGGCAACTGGGTGGGCAGGTGGGGGGAGCGAGTGAGTGGCAACTGGGTGGGCAGGGGAGAGCAAACAGGGGTTGGGGGAAGTCAGGTGAGGGAGCATTCTGGTACGGGGCCTCCAGAAGAACAGGTATGAGAAGCCATGCTAAATTTCACCAATGGGTACGCCCGTACCACTGCATACCGGCTGAAACCCACCCCTGAATCAGTGGAACAGCTTGCCTACAGAAGTTCTGAATGCTCCAACACTGGATGTTTTTAAGGCGAGATTGTAAAACTTTTTTCTGAAGTGGTGAAGGGTTTCCTGCCTAAGCAGGGGGTTGAACTAGAAGACCTCCAAAGTCTCTCCCAACTCTGTTATTCTATTCTATTCTATCTAAATCACCCCAAGGTCTTCATCAGATTCCTCATGGATGGATAATCCAATTCACAATAACTAAAGTCAAACTTCCCCAAATTGGAAACAGGATATGTACAATTTATTTATTTGCTCAATTTCTAGAACAGCCCAATTCAGCCAACTGACTCTCGGCAGCTTACGGTTCTAACATTCTAAAACAATGAAATAAATCATTAAAGGAACAAGAAATACACTAATGGGAGATAAGCTGACACCTTGAAAAGAGGAAGCCAGGTGGAAAAGCAAAATGCAAGCAAATGAACATGTCGCTGCATGACACATGTTCTTGAATCACAGCAGTCGTAGTTCTTGAGTTGCACTTCCTACTTCCATCAGAAAATACAACATATTTATTGTTCGATTTCTTATGAGCTTGCCGAATGGGTTCATTCTTGCCAGGGGATGAAGCCTAGCATGGAAACAAAGTAGCTTGTTTTTCCTTCCAAGACAATTTTTTACAGCTTTCTCAATTTGGTTTGTATTTTGGCTTTTTTCCTTTTTTTTTACAGTCTGCCCTCCAAGTATGAAACATGTCCAACCCTCCTTAGCTTCCAAGCTAAGATAAAGACAAGAAGAGAAGCATTGTAGCTCCCTTGCCAAAGCTGCAGCAATGCTGCAAATTCCATCCTTCCAACTATGTGGTCCAAGGCTGGGATTCCAAATCTTTTCCTACCGGTTCTATGAGAGCATGTTTCGCGCGCAACCCTCAAAGACCGCCCTCAGTGTCAGTGCTGGTGAGCTGAGCTGTTTTTTTAGCTCAGCTGAGGCATGGCAATTCACTCTGCTGTGCGAATCAGCTGAGCTAAAAAACAAAAGAATACAGGACAGGGAACAACGGGGACGAGAGGGCAGGGAAACCAGAGGTGGTATTTGCCTGTTCTCCAAACTATTCAAAATTTATACTATTGGTTCATCCGAAGCAGTCCGAACTGGCTGAATATTGGCCATACTTGGAATACTGCATTCAGTTTTGGTCACCACAACATAAAAAAGATGTGGAGACTCTAGAAAGAGTGCAGAGAAGAGCAACAAAGACGATTAGGTGACTGGAGGCTAAAACATATGAAGAACGGTTGCAGGAACTGGGTATGTCTAGTTTAATGAAAAGAAGGACTAGGGGAGACATGATAGCAGTGTTCCAATATCTCAGGGGTTGCCACAAAGAAGCGGGAGTCAAACTATTCTCCAAGGCACCTGAGGACAGAACAAGAAGCAATGCGTGGAAACTGATCAAGGAGAGAAGCAATTTAGAACTGAGGAGAAATTTCCTGACAGTTAGAATAATAAAATCAGTGGAACAACTTCCCTCCAGAACATATGAATGCTCCAACAATGTTTTTAAGAAGATGTAAGAAGATGTCTGAAATGGTATAGGGTTTCCTGTCTAGGCGGGTTGGACTAGAGGACATCCAAGGTTGCTCCAAGGTTGCTTCCAACTCTGTTATTCTATTCTATTCTACTACCACCTCTGATGTGGTCCATAAATTAACAGCACTGAAAGAGAATCCTAAGTGCAACTCATGTGTAAAACCTTCATTTGACTACTGAGAAGGTAAGAGGTGGCATTGGAGAAATGTCCAGACAAACAGAGCCCCTTCCATGGGATAGAGTATTTCAACAGGACCCATCCACCCAGTTTAGAAGCACCGCAGAGCTGGCAAAAATATATTCCCCCGACTGTTTAGAATATGAAAACAGTTGGCGCATCCTTGATCGACTTATTGGTGATGGGCCATCAAGTTGCTGTCGATGCTTAGCTAGCACATAGATCGGTTTTCTCTGTGTGTGATGGATATTTATAAAGCCACAAGATTAGTTCTTAAGAAACTAGGTCAGAGATCCACCCCTATGCTCCAGCTTGCACGAGATCCAAATGTTGAAGGCATCTTCTGAAATGTTCAAGCCCCTTTTTTAAGGTGAAAAAGAACATAAGAGAAGAGAGCAGTAATCCCAAAGTTGTCCTTTTGTGTGAGTGACAGGTAGCAGATGGCCAAGGCAATGGAAGGCTCTGTCGTGCTGTGTGTGTTGCTTTGTTACTGCAATTGCAGTGATCGTTTCTTGAGTTGTATAACACAGCACAAGGCAAATGGCATGCAATTTTCCTTCCTTCCTTCCTTCCTTCCTTCCTTCCTTCCTTCCTTCCTTCCTTCCTTCCTTCCTTCCTGCCTGCCTGCCTGCCTGCCTGCCTGCCTGCCTGCCTTCCTGCCTTCTTTCCTTCTTCCCTCCTTCCCTTATTTTTCCTTCTTTCCTCTCCCTTCCTCCCCTTCCCCGATTCCTTATCCCTTCCTTTCTTCTTTCCTCCTTTCCTCCCTCCCTTATTCTTCATCTTTCTGTCTTTCCTTCTTCCCTCCTTCCCTTATTTTTCCTTCTTTCCTCTCCCTTCCTCCCCTTCCCCACTTCCTTATCCCTTCCTTTCTTCCTTCCTCCTTTCCTCCCTCCCTCCCTCCCTCCCTTATTCTTCATCTTTCTGTCTTTCTTTCTTCCTTTCCTTCCCTCCTCCCCCCTCTCATTTCCCTCCTTCTGTTCGCCCAGCACACAATCCCCGCTCTGTTGCAGCCACCCACCAACTCATAGAGCAGCTTAACAAAAGGTTACAAATCACAGAAGGGAAGTGAGGAGGGGGGTGAGGGTGGCAGGGAGGAAGGGAGAACGAGAAGGGAGAGAAAGGGGGGGTGGGGTGGCAGGAACGGAACAGAGAAGCTCCTTTTCTTCTCTCCCTCCCATCTTTTCAAAGGAGGAAATTCTATAATTACAGCGAGTGACATCACCAGGAAGGAGACCATTTGCTCATTCTCTGGAACATGACAAAAGTGAAGAGTTAAACCCAGCCCCCTGCCACTTGTCAGATCTGGCACACTCCCGCCAACAGCTGGTGGAGGCAACTAATGAGGCCTCTGCTTCTCTCGGAGAGCAGCTTTCATTGGCAAAGAAAGGCCCTCTGCCTTCCCTTCTTCGCCTCTTTCTATTAAAGGAGGCCTGCACCATTAGATTACCTTGGCCAGGATCCAAGGCCGGCGTGTCCCTTGCCTGCCTGGTTTTCTCCATGGCAACAGTGGATGCTCCCTTTGCCAAAGCAGCAGCTGGTCGATGGTTGGCCAATTACCTGCCAAACAGATTTACTCCCTGCGAAAAGCAAGGGCCGGGTGGTTTTTTTAGGATGGGTTAAATAAAGACTAGGGAAAAGGGGGGAAGACGAAAGAAGAAGGAAGACGACTCTGGAACAAAAAGATGCTTATCCCTTTGAAAGCGACTCCCTCTTCCCCTCCCCTCTTTTAAAGTGTTCCAGACATCCAGCTGTCGACTTGTGGGCAAACCACATCCCTATTCTTCTGAATCTGAAAGGCATTAAATAAATTAAGCTTTATCTTACATTCAAAGCCCTCCCGGGCTTCCAATCAACCAATGTGTGTGTGTATGGGCCTGCTTGTTCATGTGTTTACACACATGAATCTTCCCTTTCCTCCCCCTCTAAAACATGCATTTGTTTATTTCTACGTCGGGTGGGTGGCATCTGTTATTATTATTATTATTTTTCCACCAGCGAACACGCTGTACCGATCGGATTATTGGCTCTGGTTGGTAGAATTTCATTTCCAGGTTGGGAGATCCCCTCCCATCCCATTAGAGGAGAGAGGTGGGAATTATCATATTAATTATTTAGACCGGCAAATGAGGAGACAAGCCCATCCTATCAAGCAAGGGGAGGAGGTGTGCGTGTGTTGTTGTTGTGAACACGGTGGGGATGTCAGGAGAATACAGATGGCTGGATGGGAGCGCAAAAGGGAGGAATGCATAATGCTTATTGATGTAAATGTTAAAGACCAAAATTACAACAAGCTGGTTTAGGATTAATAGGCAGACCCTGCTGATTTTGATTATAATAGCCAGCATTTTGGAAGTGGGATCTTTCCTATTTTCAGGATACAGATCCTTGACACAAACAACTGAGTGGTGGGAGGGATGTGGGTTTAATGTTTCGTTTTGGGAACAAGAAAAAAAAAATCTCCACGCATATAGCTTATTTTCTTAAGAAAGTTTTATAATAATAGCTTTGTATCTGGAATTTTCTTTTCTTCTTGTTGTTCTTTTTTGGGGTGGTGGTGGTTTGCTTGTGTTTATGGCCATAAATATATACAGAATGTTTTTTTTTAAATAAAATAATAAAACTAGAATCTTCCGGCTTTATAACTCAAAAGATTAGTCCAGTGGTGAAATTCAATTTTTTTTTACTACTGGTTCTGTGGGCGTGGCTTGGTGGGCGTGGCAGGGGAAAGATACCGCAAAATCTCCATTCCCACCCCACTCTGGGGACAGCCAGAGGTGGCATTTGCCAGTTCTGCGAACTACTCAAAATATCCGCTACCGGTTCCCCAGAACCTGTCAGAACCGGCTGGATTTCACCCCTGGATTAGTCCCCTTCACATGTTGTCCAAAAGAATAGATGTTTGCTGGATGACAGCTGAACCTGGAATTGGTATCTGTGTCTACATTTGAAGCAGAAGAAGCTCACACCACGGTGTCCGTTTGCAAAGCCACTTTTGTGGCTGATTAAACATGGGGGAAACTGATGGATATCCAGAATGTTTGGAGTATGAAAGGATCTTGTTAGATTAGAACCACCAGTTCCCCAAACACAACAAACTCTCTGAAATTAACTCAAAGATTTCTTTGTTAGGAGTGTCAGCAGCCCCAGCAAAAAGTTCCTCTCTCACTGCAGGCTAACAAGTCTGTTTGGCAGGGAGAGGAATAATTGTCTGCCACACCTATTCATCTCCTCCCCTTGCCTTTTATCCCCAGAGCTAGGGTAGGGCTTCGCTAACAGCGGTGGCTCTTCCTTCCCAAGGACCGGCCCATGGATTTCCACTGCTCTCCTCTCCTCTGCCTTCTGCACATCTGCATGCCAGGCACTGGACCCAGCTGTTCCTCCTCTTCCTCATCAGCCACCTCAAGACCTGGAGGCTGTTGACTCTCCAACTGAGGGTTGATGGACAGCCCAGACTCTGCCTCTCTCTTTCTCTGACAGCTCCATTCCCTCTCCCCCCCTGGGAGCTCTCAGGTTGCCTTGATGCTGACCCTGATTCCCACGTCTCCTTCTCCTCCTCTGATTTGGCTGCTTGGGGTGGGAGCAGCAGCTGACAGGCCACAACACAACCGGGTCGAACTGATACCAGCACAGGGAATGGCTGGGGAATGACAATTCAGGCTTAGAATACTCCTTACACCCCTGGTGTCTGTGTATCTGTGTGATTGGGACAGCACAAGTTGTCATGAAAATGCGACCAATTATATACTATACAGGTACTCCTTGACTTACAACCATTCATTTAGTGACCATTCAAAGCTACAACAGCACTGATAAAATTGGATTATGACAGTGTTTCACACATATGACCATTGCAACATCCCCATGGTTATTTGATCAAAATTCAGCTGCTTGGCAACTGGCATGTACTTATGACAGTTGTAGTGTCCTGTGATCACTGTTAGGTAAGCTCCCTGTTGGGAGAGTGAGTGCGTTCAGAGAAGCATTGTGAGAATTGTGTTGGAGAACACACAAACCAGCATACAGAGACACTGCAGTTTAAATAGGCTTTTACTTTCATGGAAATAGAGGTATCCGAGTCCATCAAACAGTCCAAGTCATACACGAATAAGACAGTCAGTCATCAACGCCTTTCAGTTAAGGAATAATCCAAATAACATAGTTGAGTATCATATAATCAGTTCAGTACACAAAGTTTGCCAACAGTTGCAAAACTTACAATAGCTTTCTAACAGCCAGATTCCAAAACACTCCGATCAGATCAGCCCAGCATCTAACAAACAGGGAGAGAGGTAACAGAAATTCTGGCTCCCTCTTATGGTCGATTGAGGAAAACAGCACCCAATCACATTTTACAGTATGGTTTAAAGAAACAGGTACAACATTGTTACATGATTTATATATTGCCAACCCAACTGTTAGAATTATATTCCTAACAATCACTTTTGCAACTTTCGGACAAACAAAGTCAATGGGGACCATGTGGCTAACTTAATAACTGCTGTGATTCACTTAGCAACTGTCCCAAGAAAGGCCATAAAATGGGGCAAAACTCACTTAACAACTATCTTCCTTAGAAATGGAGCAAAAGTAGGGTTATAGTGCATATATTAGTCTTTTCCAGTTAGAATGGAGAAAATTATGAGATGGTGTTTTTTTTTTGTGGCATTAAGACAAACAGATAGCAATGATGTGTAACATTTCTATAGCATTTCCAGAGCATTTCAAATGCTTTTTCAACCTATTAAATAGAAAGATAGAATTACTCCAGGTTGCATCAAACTGCTCTTCCTAATTATATCTCTTTTTTAAAATGGCAATTTTATTAAAAATTACAACCATAGTGATAAATATATATATATATGACGAATGACTTCCCCCTTTATCATAAGTAAGTACAAGTAGTTTTAGTAAATTATTACCTTCTCTTAAAATATAACAAATGATTTTTTCTTCCCATAGCTCATCTCTTATCTATAAACAAATCCTTAAAAATCTCATCTTTTCAGTCCATTAAAGCAAAAGTCCATTAAAGGTTACATGTGATAACAAGATACGGTACCTATTTTAATCTTGATTAAATAAACAAGCTTTCTATTCCTTTTATAACTATCTTATTTTTTATTATTTAAATAATCTCTAGAACTTGATTTCATTTTTTTTTTCTTTGTCCCTTCTCACAAAATTCTGCCAAGCCTCTTTTGTAAATCCAATATAAGAAGATTATCCAGGTCATTCCCTTGTTCTGTTATTTAAATATCCCTGTTAATTATTAAGGCATCAGCCAGATTGCAGAAAGCAATCACACCAATGGAACAGAAGTTGCCTTCAGAAATTGTGGGAGCTTCATCACAGGAGGCTTTCAAGAAGAGACTGGACTGCCATCTGTCAGAAATGGTGTAAGGTCTCCTGCTTTTGCGTGGGGGAGGGGTGGACTAGATGACCTACAAGGTCCCTTCCAACTCTGTTATTCTGTTAACCTGTTAGGGTTTTTTTTATGTCCAGTGTAGCCAGGGTGGGCTGCTGGGGGTTCGCAGGGGTTTGGGAGAACCTCTAGCTAAGATTCTATGCAGTTTGGAGAACCCCCAAATCCCACTCCTGGCTGGCCCCACCCACCTCTCCTCTCCCAGGAGTCCCCACATGGCCCCTTTTGAATGCAGGTAAGTGCAGGGGGCCCGGAGAGACTCAGGGAGGGTAAAAAACTGCCCTACCAGAAGTTCAGGAAGGGTTAGAGGGGGAAATCCGGAGCCTGGGAAAGCTGTTTTCGCCCTCCCGGAGGCTCGAAGAAAACCTCCAGAGCCTGGGGAGGGGAAAAACTCCCCCCCCCACCATGGTGCATGAAGCAGACAAGGCCATTCCCACCATGGCCACACCCACCCAGCAACTAGGAAGAGAACCCCTTGATAAAATTTTTGAAGCCCACCCCTGAGTGTAGCATCTTTTTCCACATCATTCTTGTAACTTGTCGTTTTAAAATCTACTTTAAGTTCAGTCTCAGCTTTCTCAAGTAAGATTTGTTCCTCTTCCATAACAACTTTTAAACACAGTCTATTTAAAGAGGCATTATATAAAATTAACTTGTTAAAATTAACTTCTGAATCCATTGTTTTAAAAAAAATGTGCTGAATGTTAAAATATTTTTCCCCATTTTGTACAGACTTACTGAGCAGGTAAGTAGGCCAGCTCTCCATTCCCTCCTGACCCTAACCCTAACCCTAATACTTCTCCAAACAAGAAGAATGTCTGAAATTGAGATAGTCTTTTCAACTATCGGGAATCTTTCGATCAAGAAGTTGCATAGCAACTTCCATCCTTCAATCCTTAGTAAAAAGTAATTTAAAATGCAAGTTTAGGACTTGACTTTTCCCCCCCGTGGGATAAGCAACCAAAAAAGTGATGAAAACTTTGATTTTAGAAAGTGGCAAAGGGACTAAGGGTCCAGATAAATCTGAAATAAGATTTTGGGATTGATTATAAAGACAGCCCTTCCTGTGGGAAAATACTTGATTATAAGAATCCTTCCTGTGGGAAAATACTTTTGTTTTGAATTCTTTAGCAGAAACAGGATGGGATGAGACTTTGAAAATTAGACACTAGAGGGAAGAAGAGGAGGAGGAGGAGGAGGAGGAGGAGGAGGAGGAGGAGGAGGAGGAGGAGGAGGAGGAGGAGGAGGAGGAGGAGGAGGAGGAAAAGAAGAAGACCACCACCAAGAAGAAGAAGACCACCAAGAAGAAGAAGAAGACCACCAAGAAGAAGAAGAAGACCACCAAGAAGAAGAAGAAGACCACCACCAAGAAGAAGAAGACCACCACGAAGAAGAAGAAGAAGAAGAAGAAGAAGAAGAAGAAGAAGAAGAAGAAGACCACCAGGAGGAAGAAGAAGAAGAAGAAGACCAGAAGGAAGAAGAAGAGGACCACCACCAAGAAGAAGAAGAAGACCAAGAAGAAGAAGAAGAAGACCACCAAGAAGAAGAAGAAGAAGAAGACCACCAAGGCGAAGAAGAAGAAGAAGAAGAAGAAGAAGAAGAAGAAGAAGAAGAAGACCACCAGGAGGAAGAAGAAGAAGAAGAAGAAGAAGAAGAAGAAGAAGAAGAAGAAAAAGAAGAAGAAGAAGAAGACCAGAAGGAAGAAGAAGAAGAAGAAGAAGAAGAAGAAGAAGACCACCAAGAAGAAGAAGAAGACCAAGAAGAAGAAGAAGACCACCAAGAAGAAGAAGAAGACCACCAAGGCGAAGAAGAAGAAGAAGAAGAAGAAGAAGAAGAAGAAGAAGAAGAAGAAGAAGAAGAAGAAGACCACCAGGAGGAAGAAGAAGAAGAAGAAGACCAGAAGGAAGAAGAAGAGGACCACCAAGAAGAAGAAGAAGAAGAAGAAGAAGACCAAGAAGAAGAAGAAGAAGACCACCAAGAAGAAGAAGAAGAAGACCACCAAGGCAAAAAAAAAGAAGAAGAAGAAGAAGAAGAAGAAGAAGAAGAAGAAGAAGAAGAAGAAGAAGAAGACCACCAGGAGGAAGAAGAAGAAGAAGAAGAAAAAGAAGAAGAAGAAGAAGACCAGAAGGAAGAAGAAGAAGAAGAAGAAGACCACCAAGAAGAAGAAGACCAAGAAGAAGAAGAAGAAGACCACCAAGAAGAAGAAGAAGACCACCAAGGCGAAGAAGAAGAAGAAGAAGAAGAAGAAGAAGAAGAAGAAGAAGAAGAAGAAGAAGAAGAAGAAGAAGAAGAAGAAGAAGAAGAAGAAGAAGACTTCTTAAATTTGTCTTGTTAGCAACTTCTCCACTCATTCCCTTATACGGAAACACATTACTTGCCCTCTATCTCCTAAGACCATGATGGTGATGGGTCTCTGCTGCGCATGTGTGGGGGGCGGGGGGAGTGGGAGGACATGTGCATTCGCAGGGGCATGGGGCATGTGCGGGGAGACTGTTTGCACACATGCATTGCATTTTGGGGGCTTGGGTGCATTTTGGCCATTTGGTCTGGAAAAGGTTAGCCATCACTGTCCTAAGCTATATTATTGGCAACCGAGGGCCCCATTTTAAGAGCCAAGGTGGTGCAGTGGTTAAATGCAGCACTGCAGGCCAATTCAAATCTCACCGGCTCAGGGTTGACTCAGCCTTCCATCCTTCCGAGGTGGGTAAAATGAGGACCCGGATTGTTGTTGGGGGCAATATGCTGACTCTGTGAACCACTTAGAGAGGGCTGAAAGCCCTATGAAGCGGTATATAAGTCTAACTGCTATTGCTATTTTTTAGCCAGTGTTGAACTAAGATTCAACTTCCTGTCTGCTTCATACTGGAATACTGGAGAGCACCTCCTTGGTTATCTCAGGCAGCAAGTGTCGCTGAGCTGTGACTAAATCCTTATAATTATCCAGCGGGATAAGGAAGCATGATTAGGTTGTATACCAAAAATAGCAGCGGGAGAGCCAGTGCTGGCCAGCTGTCCTTTCCATTAACAACTACAGAGCCTGATTGTCAGGGTGCAAAGTGTGTAAACGTAACAAAATGGTTTGTAATGTTTGCATCTTCTTAAAAAAATGTCATTTTCTTGATTCCCCTTTGAAATGGCAGAAAAGAAGATTTGCTCATCGGGCCCATTTCTTCCTGCTCTCTGGCTCATGTTCCTGCCTTGCATAAAATAATGCAAATTTTGTGTGTGTGAAAAGTACACAATGAGTTTTATCACATCAGAGAATGTGAGCTGCCAATTGGACCGATCATAGAAGTGGATATTAACTTTTTAAAAAGTTTGAAGAGCCGACGTGGCGCAGTGGTTAAGTGCAGCACTGCAGGCTACTTCAGCTGACTGCAGTTCTGCAGTTCGGCTGTTCAAATCTCACCGGCTCAGGGTTGACTCAGCCTTCCATCCTTCCGAGGTGGGTAAAATGAGGACCCGGATTGTTGTTGGGGGCAATATGCTGACTCTGTAAACCGCTTAGAGAGGGCTGAAACCCCCTATGAAGCGGTATATAAGTCTAACTGCTATTGCTATTGCTATTGATTGCAGGCAAATACCTTTATATCATGTAACATTACAGTACCTTGCATTGTAACACAACATACCTTGTACAGGTAGTCCTCAAGGTACGGCCATAATTGAGCCCGAAATTTATCTTGCTAAGTGAGACATTTCTTAAGTGAGTTTGGGCCCATTTAACGACTTTTCTCGCCGCATTCGTTCACAGAATCACCGCAGTTGTTAAATTAGGAACATGGTTGTTAAGTGAATCTGGTTTCCCCATCGACTTCGCAAAAGGAGTCGCAAAAGATCACATGACACACACAGGACATGGCAACCGTCATAAATGTGAGTCGGTTGTCAAGCATCCAAATGTAAATCGCGTGGGGAGGCTGCAACCGTCGTAAGTGTGAAAAATCTCCCTTTTTCCAGTTCTGTTGTAACTTTGAAGGGTCATTAAGTGATCGGTTGTAAGTCAAAGACTGCTTGTACTGTATCATATTATATGACATTATATATGTCATCTATGTATAGCAATGTAGAATTATATGGGGTTTTGTTGTTCCTCACATAGGAATATTTTATTATGTAATAGAGGTAGTCTTTGATTTGCGACCATTTGTTGAGTAATCATTTCAAGTTACGTTCTAGGTTGCTTCCCTCCTCAATTAGTTTCCATCCATTGCTTCTTGTCCTACCTTCAGGAGTTTTTGGAGAATAGGTTGACCCCGCTCTTCATTGTGGCAGCCCCTCAAGACGTAGGCAAAGGTGTCAACATTCGCAGGTTCAACAGAGACAAGATGGTAGCTGTCAGGGGTGGGTTTCAAATTTTTTTAGAACCTCTTCTGTAGGTATGGGAGTGGCTTTGTGGGAGTGGCTTGCCAACCATGTGACCATGTGGGAGTGGCTTGCTGGCCATGTGACTGAGTGGGAGTGGCCAACTTGTAAAATGTGGTGAAACTCACTTAACAACACTCTTGCTTAGCAACCAAAATGTTGGTTCTGAAACTCTGGCATTTGAAGCACGCAAGTCTTAAAGCTGTCAAGTTACAAGACCCTCGCACCCCTCACCCTTTAGGAAAAAAAAACCCCAGGGGTGTTCAAACGTGACAGCTTTAAGACGTGTGGACTTCAACTCCCAGAATTCCTCCTCTCGCTCTTCATCTTGATGATGTGCAGACGGGCGGGGGGAGGGAGCTGGAACCGGTTCTAAACAGCACTGTAGATTTGTGGAACCTCTTCTATAGAAGAGGTTAGAACTGGCAGGAACCTACCCCTGGTAGCTGTGATGGTGAAATCAAAGCTCCACAATCACATCCCCGTTTCAACCTTTCCTTCACACACCCTGTTGTCTAAATCTTTGTTTGGGTCTGAAAACAGCTTGCAGATACAAAACTGGCAGGAAGGGGATGCTAAGAACGAGAAAGAAGGGGGAGAGAGAAAGCCAACATTTGTGCCACCAGCCCAGCTTTGAGCTACAACCCTTCCTTGTGATGTGTGTTTATTTCTTGTTCTCAGCTGGGCAGTGGCAGATGGCAGGGACACCTGTTCTTCCCTGATCAGCTTTTGTGCCAACTTTCCTTGGCTCGCTCGTGGCCCGAAGAGAAAGAGAGTGTGAGGGGGGAGGGAGAAGAAAGCGTTTTGTTCCTTTACTTTGAATTCAGCTTCTCCTCTGAGATGGGACATTGACATAATTCAAACGCTGGGAAGGGCAGGGGGCAGGGAGGGGATAAGTACCCTGCTGCATGTAAACAACTCTTAGCATCCCTGCCTCCAAAAACAGGGCAAGCACCCTGTGCTTTTATTTCCAGTTGCTTTGTGCCCTTATGTCCACTTCAGATGGACCTCAGGCTCATGGGCATTGGCATCCTTCCGTCTGGTATCGTGCAGTGGTGGGATTCAAATAATTGAACAACCGGTTCTCTGCCCTAATGACCATCTGGGTAGGCGTGGCTCGATGGTCATGTGACTGGGTGGGCGTGGCCAACTCAACATCACTCAGGTCGATGGGCGCTTCGCCTTAGCTGTTGCAATGTAATAAGGATTAACCGGAGAGGCAGTTTCTGTAAGCAGGGCAATAAAGATTAGGCTAGAAACAACACCAGAATGTTTCCTTCCTGCCTTCCTTACAGGATTAGCCCTGTAGAGGGGGAAAAAACAAAAGGAGATTTCTTCCAAGACCGAATCTCCGAACTGCTTAAGAAATTAACAACCGGTTCTTACGAATAGGTGCCAACTGGCTGAATCCCACCACTGATATTATGGTCTGGAAAGAAGTAAAGCTGGAGTGTCCTCTCCAGAGCACGAGGCCTGGGTAGGTTAATATGGAGGATAGACTGTTACCCAAGCAGCAGATCCCCCCTCTCCATGTCGTTGAAATAGTCCAATGGAACGGCAGAGTTGATATGATTGGTTCCAGCTGCATCGCAGGAGTTACCAGAATGTGGTTGCACATAGTCACGAACTGCTTCCGGGACTCCGGCTCCGGATTTTGCCTCGGGGTTGACTCCTGAAGCCTTTTCCAGTAGTGGATAAAGCCACAAGGCAGTGGAGGCTTGCAATCAGAGTTTCCCTTCTCCTAGAAGATGGTTCTGCCACTTTATCTGCCGTTGGGGCGTAATGATTGATCCTCAGGCTAGCTGATGGGAAATTCTGCAAGGCTTAGTTTGGGGAAATGAATCCCTCTGTCTTAACAGTCAAGTCCTCAGGGCACAGGAAACCTGGACAAAAGAAGAATTGGTGTTG
Organism: Thamnophis sirtalis; assembly: GCF_051295495.1. NCBI lineage: Eukaryota > Metazoa > Chordata > Lepidosauria > Squamata > Natricidae > Thamnophis > Thamnophis sirtalis. The sequence continues at coordinate 110,680,710 of NW_028261382.1, read as the reverse complement.
TGCTCCCACCTCCCTTGGGCAAGGAAGTTTAGGAAGACTAAGAAAAGGATTCCTTTGAGTGGAGTTGTTTCTTATTATCTGCAGGAGCTTCGCTGGGGTTGCTGCTGTGGCCAAGGCCGGGTCTTAATTACTTTTTCTGTAGGGTGGGAGGAAAAAGGAGGAGGGGGGGGTCATCCTTCCAGTATCAGACTGTTCTCCCAAATAATAGAACACATCAGAGCTAAGAGGTGTGTAACTGGACAGCCACTTGTTGAAAATAGGATAGGATCTCCTGCTTGAGCAGGGGGGTGGACTAGAAGACCTTTAAGGTCCCTTCCAACTCTGATATTCTGTACTCTATTCTGCATTCATGGGTATAGCAGTGGGTGCTTTAACTCTCTTTGAAAAGACTACAGCAGAGGTGTATTCAGCCAGTTCGGACTGGTTCAAGTGAACAGGTAGCTCCGACGATCAGCTGGCCGTCCACCCACCCCTGCTCTATCCTGTCCTTTATTTCCTGTTTTCTAGCTCATCTCAATCCTCTGGCAGAGCTGATTCCCCTCCAGCTGGTTTACTTACCGTTGCTGACTTGGAAGGTAAGCCGCTGAGCTTCTAAATGCGCCATTTTCAGCACTGTGTGCACGCGTGCAAAACAGACGCTCGCTGAACCAGTTGTTAAACCGGCAGCATCCCACCACTGGACTACAGGTAGTTCTCAACTTGCAACTTTTCATTTCGTTTGAAGTTTCAACAGCACTATAAAAATGTGACTTATAACTGTTTTTCGTGCTTACAACCTTTGCAGCATTCCCAAGGTACGCGATCAAAATTTGGACACTTGGTAACTGGCTCATATTTATGACTGTTTCTGTGTCCCTCGGTCATGTGATGCCCCTTTGCGGCCTTCTGACAAGCAAAGTCAATGGGGAAGCCAGATTCACTTTACAACCATGTTACTAACTTAACAACTTCACTTAATAGCCGTGGCAAGAAAGCTTGTAAAATTGGGCAAACGTACTTAACAACCAACTCTGGAAGCCTCCTAAAGGCTCTGCATGGCCATTTTGGTGAAGGGGCGTGGCTTCAGGAGGCCAAAAATGCTGTATTCAGTGTATAAAACGCACCCAGATTTTCAGCCTCTTTTTTGTGGGAAAAAGATGCGTCTTATACTCTGAAAAATACAGTAAGTGAGATGGTTGTTAAGTAAGTAAGGCCACAATTTTGGCCACTACTGTATATATTCAGTCAAGGTTTGGTGAAAGAAACCTTCACAAAACATTGCGTTATCTGCCTTGGTTTTTGTTTTGTTTTTCTAGTTGTAAATGAAAATAAATTCTCTGTGTCCTAATAGCTGCTTTCAGAGTGCATAAAGATTTTTTTTAAAAAAAATGTTTTGCAAATTGAAGAACATCCTACCCTAATGGCTTGTAAAATAGCAGCAACGAAAACCTAGCGCCATTGTTATTTTGAAGTAAGAATAACCCAATGACAATAACAGTAACCCCAAAGATCTGTTGCTGAAGTCTTAAAAGGTACTTTAAAAATTACCGGAAGTACTGTTCCCAGCATGTTAGGCATCTGTTGAAATCTACTGTTTAATTACATGAGAGGCAGCTAATCAGGTCAAAGAGCCCTATTAATAATTGATAACTGCTGAGCCAATATGATTAAAATTAATTACGATGAGCAAAGAGCTACAATTTTTGCCAGGTTTGAGAAGGCAAAAGGAGTTTGTGGAAGTCATTAAGAGTGCGGTGAACTCGCACTTGTGTTGCCAAGCACCAGAAGAGAACTTTCGTCTTATAGATGTGACACTTGTAGTGCTTGCTATGGGTAATCTGTAATCTGTAAGCACCAGAATATGGATTATTTCATTTAAGCAGCTGCTGCCTTGTGGATCTATAGACTATATTTAAATTCTCATCTGCGCAGCCGCTAGCTCAAATGTGACTGACCCACCGAACAGTTGTCAAAATATTTTTTTAAAGCTGTATAAGCTACGTGAAAGGTAAAGAGGGATGCGATAGCTCAGGGGCTAAGATGCTGAGCTTGTCGATTAGAAAGGTCAGCAGCTTGGAGGTTCGAATCCCTAGCGCTGCGTAACAGAGTGAGCTCCCGTTAGTTGTCCCAGCTTATGCCAACCTAGCAGTTTGAAAACCCAAGTAGAAAAATAGGAACCACCTTGGTGGGAAGGTAACAACGTTCTGTCCGCCTTCGGCAGTTAGTCATGCCAGCCACATGACCATGGAGACGTCTTTGGACAGTATTGGCTCTTCGGCTTTGAAACGGAGGTGAGCAACACCCCCTAGAGTTGGGAATGACTAGCACATATGTGCGAGGGGAACTTTTATCTTTACCTTTTAAGCTACGTTAGGAAGGTAACAAATTGTTGGAAGAAATATCCATCTGGTTCAGTTCCAAGCTGGGAGAAAGACACTGGAAACATGGAGGATGATTGGAAAGAGGGTTTAATGGTGGAGCAGAACCACAAAACACATGGTTCTGGGCAGCTGACAACATGGAGTTGAGAGAGAGAGAGGGAGGCATTTGTACACTCTCTTGTGCTTTGCATTTGAACTTCCTGTTCCTGTGCAAGAACATGTATTCTATTGGCTGTTGTGGGGGTCGTGGCTAACTCTGTAGGTTGTCTGAGCCAAGCTTGGTTGAAGCTTGGTCTGCTGATGCAATGTGAAGGGGCTTGTTGAGCAATTCCTATTGTGGCTGAATGGCTTTGCCCTGAAGGATAATAATCCCATCATCCTGGAGCTGAAGGTCTTTTGTTTTGTAGATAGGCTGGGCCAGTCTTTCTTAAAGGGCACCAAATATCTGCAGAACTTCGTGCTTGATGTGGAAAAGAATGATACATTGATTTTGAGTTTTTGCCGAGTAGATTGATAGATCTTTATAGAAATAATTTGTTCATATTATCATGAAAAAGACAAAAAGTTGTGATTTGATGTCAATGTCTTATTTTACCGCAACGGAGAGAGTCGGAACTCAATTGTTTTTTTTTCTTTTTCACTTATCCTCCCTCACTTTTCTTCCCCTTCTCTCTCCCTATCATTTTCTTATTCACTTTTGCATTTTGGTATTTTATTTTATCTTACAACCCAATAGAAATGTTAAATCCTGAAAATCAGATTCCGCAGTAGTCTTTTCAGATCGGGAGTGAAGGGAAAGAAAAGAGGGGAAAAGAAAAGAGGTACAGGGACCCCCACTTTTGAAGATGGATATAGACCAGTGGTGGGATTCAATTTTTTTTTACTACCGGTTCTGTGGGCGTGGCTTGGTGTGGCTTGGTGGTCATAGCAGTGGAAGAACACTGTAAAATCTCCATTTCCTTTCCACTCCAGGGGAAGGTTACTACAAAATCCCCATTTCCTCCTGATCAGCTGGGACTCGGGAGGCAGAGAATAGATGGGGGCGGACCAATCAGAGGTGGTTTTTGCCGGTTCTCAGAACTACTCCAAATTTCTGCTACCAGTTCTCCAGAACTGGTCAGAACCTGCTGAATACCACCTCTGATGTAGACCTTTGATATCCACTTCAGATGTCAATTTGAGCTTATTCCCTTTCCTTTGTAGAACAGCTGGCGACATCTTTTGCATGAATGCTAGGTTTTGATGAATAACTAAGATTTCATTATCTTGCACAGGCAAGGATGTTGCATAAATCATTGGAGGGAGAAAAAAAAAGAGATGGATTTTGCATGCCAATTTTATCCCCACTCCAGGCAAATCTCTCCATTTCTATCCAGATTTATGAAGAAATCAATGTAGACAGCAGATCTGGGACATGAAACTCAAGCACAATTAACTAAGTGAAATGCCTGATTCTAGCACTTGGTTTTATGAGTGGGCAACGCATTGTAAATTTCACGAGTCCCCTCCTGTATTTCATTCCTTGGCAAATTGCAAAAATGGAAGGAAAACGAACCTATCATCTTTCTCTCTTCTTCCCTCTTAACAAGTAATCTTTTTCTTCTCTCTTTCTCCTCCCCCTCCTCCTCTGGAGCCCAGGTAATCCTCGACTTATGACCACAATTGAGCCCAAAACTTCTGATGCTTAGTGAGACAATGGCTAAGTGGGTTTTGCCCCCTACAATGACCTTTCTTGCCACAGTTGTTAAGGGAATCGCTACAGTTGTTAAGCTAGTAACACCGTTGTTAAGTGAACCTGATTTTCCCGTTGACTTTGCATGTTAGAAGGTCACAAAAGATGACCCCAGGACACTGCAAATGTCATAAATGTGAGTTGCCCAGCTTCTGAATTTTCATCACATGACCATGGGGATGGAGCAACCATTGTAAGAGGGAAAAATTGCCAGACACCACTTTTTTCAGTGCTGTTGCAAATTTTGAATCGTCACGAAATGAATGGTTGTAAGTCAAGGAATAACAGAGAATAACAGAGTTGGAAGAGATCTCAAGAGGTCTTCTAGTCCAACCCCCTGCTCAAGAAGGAGACTCTATACCAGGGGTGTCAAACTCGATTTCATGGAGGGCCACATCAGGGTTGTGTTTCATCTTGAGTGGTGGGGGGGGGGAACTGGGGTATGGTCAGGGTGCATGGCCAAGTTGGGATGGCCAGCTCAGCATCACCTGATGCTCCGTTTTTGACCGCGATGGCCTCCTGCAGCCCTCTGCCAGCAAAAATGGAGCGTGCAGCCTCCTTGGGCTTCTGTTTTCACTGGCAGAGGGCTGCAGGAGGCCATTACAGCTGAAAACGGAGCCCCGGTGGGCCTTGCACTGCTGCTCTGAGCTCCATTTTTGCTGGCAGAGGCACTGCAAACCGATCCTCCAGTGTTTCTAGGGCGGCTCCACGGGACAGATCTAAGCCCCCTGTGGGCCGTATCCGGCCCCCGGGCCTTGAGTTTGACACCCCTGCTCTATACCATTCTCGACAAATGTCCAGCCTCTTCTTAAAAACCTCAAGGGGTCAACATTCTTTTCCAAAAGGCATCTGTAACAGTAAGAGAGAGAAAAATCACATAGAAATTTGATTCCATTGCCGAATTGTTGTTGCTTTTAAACCCAAATTAACTTGAGACACTTCCTCAGAGTGTAGCCTTTTAAAAAATGCTTTCCCTGGGCATTTCAGTCAGGATGAACAGGGCATCTCTTTGGTTGGATACAGCAAACTTTGGTTTCTCATAATTTTTATTGTGTTTTAATGTATTTGTGGTTTCGATTTAATCATTTTATTTTGTTTCAGTGGCCCATGGCGTTTTTCTTTTGCGCTTAAGTTTATCGATTCCCATATGGCAACCAGAGTCACGTTGCTGGGAATGGACACTCGTATAAATGTTCTAAATAAACAAAGTGTGCGGACCGAAACAGTTACACTTTGGGGATGTGGTTTTTGACGTGTGAAAGACACACCCTTTAGATTTCCTGGAGACAATATGTGTTGATGTAGTATTTTGTGGCTTTTATTTGTTTGTTTAGCTTATGTGTGTTGAAAATACAGAGAGGAGGAGGAGGAGAAAGAGGAGGAGCAGAAAGAGGAGGAGGAGAAGGAGAAAGAGAAAGAGGAGGAAGAGGAGGAGGAGAAGGAGAAGAGAAGGAGGAGGAGAAGAGGTGGAGGGGAAGAGGAGGAGAAGGAGAAGAGGAGGAGGAGGAGGAGGAGGAGGAGAAGAGGTGGAGGGGGAGGAGAGGGAGGAGGAGGAGAAGGAGGAGGAGGAGGAGGAGAAGAAGAAGAGGAGGAGGAGAAGGAGGAAGGAGGAGGAGGAGGAGGAGGAGGAGGAGAGGAGGAGGAGGAGGAAGAAGAAGCTCCATTTACCTCAACCACTGATTTGTTAGAGCCGAGGTGGCACAGTGGTTAAATGCAGCACTGCAGGCCACTTCAGCTGACTGCAGTTCTGCAGTTTGGCTGTTCAAGTCTCACCGGCTCAGGGTTGACTCAACCTTCCATCCTTCCGAGGTGGGTAAAATGAGGACCCGGATTGTTGTTGGGGGCAATATGCTGACTCTGTAAACCGCTTAGAGAGGGCTGAAAGCCCTATGAAGCGGTGTATAAGTCTAACTGCTATTGCTATTGCTATTGTCTTCCCCTAAGAAAGGGTACATTTTTAATTTCATTTCACCCATTCATCCTTCTGCAGTTCTGTAAGCCATGAAATCTCTCCATTCACTCCCAGCAGGATTCATGATGGAAATTCAGTTAACTTTCAATCACCACTGAATGTATTCCAAATCCTATGTTCATTAACTGCCTCGTTTAGTGACCATTCACAATGACCATGTTGATTGAAAAGTAACATTATGACCAATTCTCATGTTTACGTCCTTCTCATGTTTACTTCCTTCACAGGCCTGTAAAGCAAAGAAAAGCTGAAGTAAGACCATAACCACACTTGTGATTATGACAACTGGTTCATTTAACAACCAAATTCTGGTCTCACTGATGATGTGTAAGACAATATGACCACAAAACTGAACCATTCCATTTTCATTTCTTAGGTCTGTTCTGTGAAAGATGATTTTGAAGAGAAGTTATGATAACCTTCAGGTCTCAAAAGCTGTATTGGAAGCCAAGTAAAACTCAGTTTAGCCAGTTTTTTTTAATTCTAAGAAAAATCCCCACGACTCTGCTCCAAGTTTTGATAAACATTTACATTCTTTTCTAAACATGCCTCCTTTTGCAAAATTTAATTGCCCAAGTAATCTGTTAGGATTTATTCACAGATCAAGAAACCTGTTGATTTTGCATTTTTCACCCCGAAATTCTTAGCCCTATTAATGAAGACATTTGTAAATGTTGATATGTTCTTATCAAAGCATAACTTGTTTCTGACTGGTTCCTAGTTTTATTGGAATTTTTCAGCAGGAATCTGTAGAGATTCTGAGTCATCCAGGTCATGGTTGTTTCAAAGGTGTTTTTTTTTTTTCAGGAGGAAACTGGATTTTTTTCTTTTTTCTTTTGAAGACATTTCACTTCTCATCCAAGAAGCTTCTTCAGCTCTGACAGGAAAGTGGGGAATGGGGTTCCACCACAAAACCGTGGTAGACTAAAGCGCGCTCGACGAAAGCGCATACGTGACGTCATCACAGCGCGACGAAAACAGCACGCTGTGAGCGGTAAACTTAAAATTAACACGTAAATCTAAACCTAACCCCCCCAAACCTAACCCTAAACCTAACCCTAAGCCTAACCCTTAACCTAACCCTAAACCTAACCCTAAACCTAACCCTTAACCTAACCCTTAACCTAACGCTAACCCTTAACCTAACCCTAAACCTAACCCTAAACCTAACCCTAATGCTTAACGTAACCCTAAACCTAACCCTAACCCTTAACCTAACCCTAACCCTAACCCTAACCCTTACCTTTATGTGAATCGGCTTGCTTTAATTTTATTTTAATTTTAATTTAATTTATTTTTAATTTTATTTGTCGCGCTGCTGATGACGTCACGTACGCGCTTTAATCGGGCGCGCTTTAGTGGACTGCGGTTTTGTCGTGCCACGGGGAATGGAAGGATTTATATTCCTTGCGGACAGCTGGTAATCTGCATCCTTTTAGAAGAATTTCCAGAAGAAAAAAAAACTGCAGACAACAACAGTGGTGAGATTCAAAATTGTTTACTACTGGTTCTGTGTGAGTGGCTAGGTCGGCATGGTGTGGCTTAGTGGGCTGGCTTGGTGGGCATGACAGGGGAAGGTTACTGCAAAATCCCCATTCCCTCCCGATCAGCTGGGACTCGAGAGGCAGAGAATAGATGGGGACGAGGCCAGTCAGAAGTGGTATTTACTGGTTCTCTGAACTACTCAAAATTTCCACTACCGGTTCTCCAGAACTGGTCAGAACCTGCTGAATACCACCTCCAGACTACAGGAACCAGAAGCACTACTCAGGTGATCTTGAGGATACAGATCAGAGGTGGGTTCCTACCAGTTCGCACCAGTTCGGTAGAACCAGTTCGTCAAATCTACCGAACCAGTTAGAAGAGGTTCCACCAGTGGACCCAGAAAGCAGGCCACACCTACAGAAGAGGTTCCAAAAAAATTTGAAACCCATCACTGACACACACACACACACACAGACAGACTCACACAGAGAGAGAAAGAGAAAGAAAGGAAGAAAGAAAAAAAGAAAGAAAGAAAGAAAAAGAGTGAGAGAGAGATGAAAGAAAAAAAGAAAAAGGGAACAGAGAGACAAAAGGAGAGAGAGAGAGAGAGAGAGAGAGAGAGAGAGAGAGAGAGAGAGAGAGAGAGAGAGAGAACACATGGCCCGCAAGCCACTCCCACCAGGTCACATGGCCGGCAAGCCACTCCCACAAAGGAGGCCGCACCCACAGAGTAGGTTCCACAAATTTTTGAAACCCACCACTGATACAGATAAACCTCCAACAACCATTCCCCATCATTCTGTAAGAGCCAAAGATGCTTCTTGGATGAGAAGCGAAATGTCTTCAAAAAGAAAAACAAGGAAGTCCAGTGTTCTCCTGAAAAAGCACCTCTGGGACAACCATGACCTGAATGACTGAGAATCTCTACAGACTTTTAACTATACAATTTGGGATGAACACCCTTGGAATGGTATGGGAATAAGGAACGGATTTCCAGAGGGGGACAAAATTGCAGACTACAGGAACCAGGTGACCCTGAGGACACAGGTTAACCTCCAAGTGTTTCAAGGACCCTCTAAAAGGACGCAGATGGCCAGCTTTCTGCAAGGAATATAAACCCTTCCATTCCCCCATTATCCTGTCAGAGCTGAAGAAGCTTCTAGGATGAGAAGCGAAATGTCTTCAAAAGAAAAAAAACAAGAAAGTCCAGTTGCCTCCTGGAAAAAAAAGTATCTTTTCAGAAGGAAAAACCTGAGTTTTTCATAAGTAGCTGCTAAAATCAAGTGGATCTTTAGCACTTTTGCAACAGCATATTCCAAACTTGGGTTTATATGGATCATTGTGTGATCCATGGTTTTACATCAGATTCCATACATTTAGGATAATTCGTAAAGAACTGCCGGAATCAAGAACTCGGGAGAAGATTGCAAAATGTGGCCACTTAGGATGATATAGAATCCAGAACTGTTTTACTGCAGCTTAGCTAGTATTAGTTATTATCTTTATTACCCAGTTACCATGGGCAGTTAAAGACTTCTTTTATTCCTTAAGTGTAATTTTAAATCTGGTGTAAGTAATTCTTTGTGCAACAGATAATACGCCTTCAAAATTCATCCCTAGGGAATGCAATCTACTGTCCCAGTTTTGATCTGGATGAACATTTAGAAATACAGGTAAGTCCTTGACTTATGACCACACTTGAGCCCAAATTTTCCATTGCTAAACAAGATGGTTGTTAAATGGGTTTTGCCCCATTTTATGACCTTTCTCGCCATCACCATTAAGAGACTTACTGCAGTTGTTAAGGCAGTAATACGGTTGTAATGTGAATGGTTATCAGAAGGTCACAAAAAGTAATCACATGACCCCGAGACGTTTCATCTGTCATGACTACATGCCAGTTGCCAAGCATCTGAATTCTGATCATGTGACCACAGGGATATTGCAAAGGTGGTAAGTGTGAAAACAGTCATCTATGTTCTGACCGAGGCTTCCCAAGAGGATGAAGCAAACTCCTGGTCCCGACAAAAACCCCTTTTATTAATTCACTGTGAATTCTGCTCATTCACAACCAGCAGAGTCTTTCTAGGGAGGATTTATAGTCACAGACCTTATCTGCCTTATCTCCAGTACCTGGAGAACTGCCAGGCCGATATCTGCACACCTGGCAAGGAGTCTCAGAGAGTCACAAACCAATTAAGCGAACTAATTATCTCCTACAAACTCCACTCTCCATGCTGACTAGGGAATTCTGGGAGTTGAAGACCACAAGTCTTAAAGTTGCCAACTTGAGAGACTCTTGAACTAGAGAGTTCCAACTGGGTGCTAGACCAGATAGATTCTTCTTTGGCCCAGCACAGTTTATCTTATGCTGTCTGGAAATTGAACCAGAAAGGAAATCCTGTCATGTGCCAAGCCATAGTGACACAGTGGTTAGAGTGCAGTACTGCAGGCTACTTCTGCTGACTGCCAGCTGCCTCCAGTTTGGCAGTTCAAGTCTCACCGGGCTCAAGATTGACTCAGCCTGTATGATAAAATGGGCTCAGAATATTGAAGAACCTATAATGCTGGACACATGGGAAAAATATGGGTAAGAAATGTAAAATTTACACAAGCACAAAATTTGAGAGAAAAATTTTATAAGATGTTTTATAGATGGCACTTAGATCCCAAAAAGCTTGCTTCTATGTATTCAAATGTTCAGCCTAAATGTTGGAGATGTGGTTCTTTTGATGCTACGTATTTTCATATATGGTGGACATGTCGTAATGTTAAGACATTTTGGATAAAAATTTGGTGGATCCTGCAAAATATCTTCAAAAAAAGGATAAAATTCACTCCCAAACTGTTTTTACTAGGTATATGTATTGACTTTGTAGCAGTAGAGATTAATTTGGTTCTGTACTTAATAATGGCAGCAAGACTCTTGGTGGCGCAATACTGGAAGAAGAAAGACCTGCCTACAATTCAAGAATGGACTTTGAAGGTTATAAACTTAGCCGAAATGGCAAAAATTTCAGCATATCTTAAAGAACATTCAAACGAGAGGTATAAACGAGACTGGAAAAAAATGGATTGATTATATACAAAGCAAATACGGGACTAAGAAACTCCAGATAGCTTATGCTTAAAATCAGTAATAACTTAAACTGTTAAAAGATTGACTCAGCCTTCCACTTTCCGAAGTAGGTAAAATGAGGACCCAGATTGTTGGGGGCCATATGCTGACTCTGTAAACCGCTTAGAGAGGGCACTGTGAAGCAGTTCATAAGACTAACTGCTATTGCTATTGCTACTGGAGTACATTGTCTTCTAGAAGGAATACCATCTTGGCCAGTGGTGGGATTCAATTTTTTTTACTACCGGTTCTGTGGGTGTGGCTTGGTGGGCATGGCAGGGGAAGGATACTGCAAAATCCCCATTTCCTCCCAATCAGCTGGGACTTGGGAGGCAGAGAATAGATGGGGGTGAGGCCAGTCAGAGGTGGTATTTACCAGTTCTCCAAACTACTCAAAATTTTTGCTACCAGTTCTTCAGAACCTGTTGAATACCATCCCTGATCTTGGCCCCTTCCATTAACTGCTTCTCTTTTCTTTTGCTGGGAAAAACAGAACTTAACTACCTGTTGTCCCATGTAGATCTGCAATAGTGAACCAAAACAACATTTGGTCCTTCATCAGCAAGAAAACTACAGTTGGTGGAGCTTTGCAGGCCTATATAAGAATTTCAGTGGTTTTCCCCCCTGTGGATTTGAGGCTAATAGTCCCTGTTTGTAAGCCTTGAAAATCATTTGAGGGAAAGGCAGGGTATAAATACTCTGAAGAAATAAACAAACCCAGTCCCTTCATGTGTGGGGGATAAAAATAATTCGGGATCTTCTAAGTCCTGTTTGCAGATAAAGATAACTGTGGGTTCTTGTTTATTTATTGTCCTGATTGAGCCTTGTTATGTTTTCTTAGAAAACATCTCACCTCCCTAGACTAGGGGTAGAATGAAAACCAGGTGAAGTGTTAATGCCACTTTATAATGCCTTGGTAAGGCCACACTTGGAATTCTGCATTCAGTTTTGGTTGCCATGATGTAAAAAAGATGTGGAGACTCTAGAAAGAGTCCAGAGAAGAGCAACAAAGATGATTAGGAGAATGGAGGTTAAAACATATGAAGAACAGTTGCAGGAACTGGGAATGTCTAGTTTAATGAAAAGAAGGACTAGGGGAGACATGATAGCAGTCTTCCCATATCTCAGGGGTTGCCACAAAGAAGGAGTCAAGCTATTCTCCAAGGCACCTGAAGATAGAACAAGAAGCAATGGGTGGAAACTAATCAAGGAGAGAAGCACCTGAAGGCCAGACAAGGAATAATGGAATAATGGATGGAAACCGACCAAGGAGAGATTCAACCTAGACATAAGCAGGAATTTTCTGACAGTGAGAACAATCAACCAATTGAACAGCCTTCGGAGGTTCGATGTTTGAGGTTCATTTTATTTATATGCCACCCTATTCCCAGTGGGACTCAGGGCGGCGCACAAACCCAAGGAGGGGAAGGGAAACACAAAAACTACAACAAAAAGTACAGGGCATTTAAAACAACCAACAGCCACACAATTCGAGAGGGGAAGGGAACTCATCGACCCCAGGCCTGCCGACACAGCCAGGTTTTAACGGCGTTTCGGAAGGCCTGGAGAGGGTCCGAATCTCTGCAGGGAGCTCGGAAGTTGTGGGAGCTTCACTTGAGACTTTCAAGAAGAGATTGGACTGCCATTTGTTAGAAATGGTGTAGGGTCTCCTGCTTGAGTGGGGGGTTGGACTAGATGACCTATAAGGTCCCTTCCAACTCTGTTAACCTGTTAGAACTGAGGAGAAATTTCCCGACAGTTAGAACAATTAATCAGTGGAACAACTTGCCTCCAGAAGTTGTGAATGCTCCAACACTGGACGTTTTTAAGAAAAGATTGGATAACCATTTGTCTGAAGTGGTATAGGGTTTCCTGCCTAAGCAGGAAGTTGGACTAGAAGACCTCCAAGGTCCCTTCCAGATGAACCAGTAGCAAAGATTGCATGCACGTAAGACACGCGAGTGAGTAAAGCACATGTGTGGAAGGTCAGGCACATGCGTGGAAGGTGCACATGCATGCTAAGCAAATGTGCACATTCCCGGGGGAGGAGCAAACTGGTGGTAAAAATAAGTGAAACTCACCACTGCAGCCAGTGTGAAGTCCTTAAGCAATTTGATCCATGTATTCCATAGGAGTAAATCTTTACTTCTTCTAATGTTGGAAGAAAAATGCATCTGGTTCAGTTCCAAGGTGGGAAAAAAGATGCTGGAAACAACATGGAGGCTGATTGGAAAGATGATTTATTGATGAATCAGAAATATCAGAGTCTGTGGTTCTAGTACAGCTGACAAAATGGAGGTTAGAGTGGCTGGGTTTTTAAACCTCCTGGATGCCCATGGGTGTCAGGTAGGGGTTATGTAGGGGTCATAAGAGGAAATGCAAATCCTAGGTGTTTGAGCTAATTTTGTCACCCTTTCGTTTGTTGCTTATCTGGAGTCTCTGTCTGACCCAGACAGACAGAGAAAGACTGGATTACCAAATCTGCATTTCTAAAAGCTGGCCTCCTCAGTTTCTGCTTGCGGCAGGGAAACTGGGACTGGATTCAGTCTCCCTTAAGATTTTTTTATTATTATTTCTCCTTTGGGGAAAATATTTTATCTTGCCTTTTTCATATTTCCCAAAATATTTCATTCTTCTAGGAGGAGGGGCTTCCTACACTAATAAAGAATATGTGTAGTTCAAGTTTGAAATGAGGGGTCCTTGATGCTCTCGGAGCTTAGTTGTTTTCTTGCAGACGTTTCATCAGTGTTAGAGGGGAGTGGAGGAGAAGGAAAAGGAAGAGGAAGAGGAGGAGGAGGAGGAGGAGGAGGAGGAGGAGGAGGAGGAAGAAGAAGAAGAAGAAGAGAGGAGGAGGAGGAGGAGGACTGGGGGTTCCTCTGAGCTTAGTTGTTTTCTTGAAGATGTTTTATCAGTGTTAGAGGGAGTGAAGGAGAAGGAAGAGGAAGAGGAGGAAGAGGAGGAGGAGGAGGAGGAGGAGGAGGAGGAGGAGGAGGAGGAGGAGGAAGAGGAGGACTGGGGGTTCCTCTGAGCTTAGTTATTTTCTTGCAGACATTTCATTACCCAAACTAGATAACATCATCAATGCTAGCTACTGATGATGTTACCTGCTTTGGGTAATGAAATGTCTGCAAGAAAATTACCAAGGTCAGAGAGCACCTCCTAGTTATTCTGAAATACAGCTGTTATTTCATCAGCTATCACATAACTCTACAATTATTGATTAATTGACTGATTGTGAGCTATCAAATTAGCATTGACTGTTGTTGGCCACATGGGTGGACCCTTTTCATGAGGAATATAATTAGCACATACCACTATGAAGTGACTCATTCCCAGGCAAATGTTATTGGTTTCATTTGAAAACGTTGCTTTCTTTCCAGTGTAACATCTCCATGTGATATACAACTTAAGGGAATAAGGTATTTGCAAATTGTGTTTATCTATATTTATGTGCTTTCCTAACTTTAGCTTACAGAATAAGGTATGTAAACTGTTCAGAATCAATGACTATTTAAGCAGAACCTAAGGCCAATAAAACAAGGATGCAAACTTTAAATGGGTATAGGATTGCCTGTCTGTCTACTGGGAAGATACTCAGCTTGTTCCGTTGTCCTTCCTAAAATTCTAGTCTTCCTTTGCTATTAAAGGACATTTTGGAAAGAGGAGAAGACTGTTAAATTATCTTAACAAAAATATCCATCTTATCTTTCTATTTATAATTGTTGCCCCCATCTCTCTCTCTCTCTCCCGCTCCCCCCCTCTCTCTCTCACACACACACACTCGCATAATAGCAATAGCAGTTAGACTTATATACCGCTTCATAGGGCTTTCAGCCCTCTCTAAGCGGTTTACAGAATCAGCATATTGCCCCCAACAATCTGGGTCCTCACACACAAACCAGTGGTGGGATTCAATTTTTTTTACTACTGATTCTATGGGCGTGGCTTGGTGTGCTTGACAGGGGAAGGTTACTGCAAAATCCCCATTCCCTCCTGATCAGCTGGGACTCAGGAAGCAGAGAATAGATGGGGGCGAGGCCAGCCAGAGGTGGAATTTACCGGTTCTCCGAACTACTCAAAATTTCCACTACCGGTTCTCCAGAACTGGTCAGAACCTGCTGAATACCACCTGTGACACAAACATACAGAGTATTAGTTCCAGACAACCAGACTGTCCATCTTCTAACTTTTCCAGAATGCTTTAAACTATATTCTATCTCCGTGCTGGTGAACCTATGACATGTGTGCCCATGCGTGGCATGTGAAGCCATATCACCCAGCATGTGTGGCCTTGCCTGTTTGTCTTCCAGGTTTCTGGCGTGCATGCATGTGCAACAATCAGCTGTCCTTCGCCAAAAACTGGTGTGCACATGGGTGCCAGCCAATTGATTGTTAGGTGCACATGGAACCCAGAATCATCGGGCGTGCATGTGCACTAGAACCCCAAAGTTTGGCTTTTCCAGAGTGTGGTCCCACAAACATGCGCACACATGCGTGAGATTTCCATGCGACTGATAGAATATCACTGTTCCATCTAATCCAATTGGACATCATAGTTCTATGAACATATTTGTAATTTGTAAGTGTACACGTTGCAGAAAACTGTCAGCCTTTCTGTTACTTTCCTGTCCTGTGGCTACACACATGTTCCCTCTCATACCTGCCTCATGTAACTCTGCCCAAGAGCAAAAAAGAATGAATCACTAGTTCTTTCCCATGTTTTATATTCACCACCATCCAAACTTCTAACTGTGTATTTAGGATTTATTTATTTTTTTTGGTCTAATTGTTCCAGCAGATGGTTTTGTTGTAATATAACTGGGAGGTGGAACAAGACATGAATCTCCTCTAGTGAAAACACATACTTTTCTTTGAAGCTCAAGGCAAGGACGAGTTGGTCTTTCTGAAGTGACATTTATTCCCTGGGAATAGTCGCTATGTCTCTGTGGCCTGGGTTGCAATAGTGCACATAAGCAGGGATTACAAACACCACCTTGTTTACAGAGATTGACCTCATGTTACCACAATTTTATTTGGAAGACACATCTTTGTCCAATGAATCAGTTTTTCCTTGTTCCAACAATTTGCACCTTCAAATGTTTAAAGGTGAACTATAGATCCAATCTGGGTCGGTCACTCGGACCAGCCTTCCAAACTTTCGGACTCGTGCTGAAGCCCATCCTCAGGGAATTTCTCTCTCTGCGAAATGTGTGAAAGAGATGTTCCCTGGATGAGAAGTTCTGGTGAGAGAGAGGTTCCCTTGAAGGTGGGCTTCAGCATGAGTCCGAAAGCTTGGAAGACAAAAGCCTCTAGTCCTGGTGACTAACCCAGATTGGATCCTGCAACATTATCCTGGGACATGTATATTCACTTTCACTGACAAACAATGGATTCTTTAATGTGATTAGAATTACTGACACTTGCCAGAGCACAGAACAACTCAAAGAAGTAGTGCAATATCTGAAGATGTGGAGAGTCTTGGCTCATAGAATCACCAAGAGAAGAGACATGATACAATCATCATCATCATCATCATCATCATCATCATCATCATCATCATCATCATCATCATCTGGATTAGAAGAAGAGTCCAAGGATCTCTTCACCCTGTACCAGTGATGGGTTACAGGTGGTGCACCCCGGTACGGACGTACTGGTGCCTGCCGGGAGCACCGGGCACTGTTCCGGTACAATGATCCAGAGAGCCCACCTGCCCTCCTTGTCTGTATTTGAGGTCTTTGGCGCTTCCACCCACTGAGTGTGCAACGCCTGCACGATGCCCCACCGAGCAGCTGGAGCATTGTGGAGGTGTCACGGAGCGTTGCAGGAGGTTAGGACGCATGTGTGCATGTGCGCATGTGCTGTGCGTGTTCATGTGGTGGATCCAGAACCCACCACTACCCTGTACTGTTCTTCTCTCATACACATCATAATCAATGGCTATCTAACATCAAGCCAAACTTTCTCAAGATAGCCAAACTATAAAGAACTATATTGGTGTACTGGTTAAGGTGTTGGACTGAACACTGGAAGATGATACGTTCTAGTCTTCTCATAAGCATTGTAGGAAATTAGCGCCCACCCTTCTCCTAGAAAAATGAAATATTCTAGGAAATATTAAAATGGCAGAATATTT
Source organism: Thamnophis sirtalis (assembly GCF_051295495.1). Taxonomy (NCBI): domain Eukaryota; kingdom Metazoa; phylum Chordata; class Lepidosauria; order Squamata; family Natricidae; genus Thamnophis; species Thamnophis sirtalis. The sequence continues at coordinate 110,663,907 of NW_028261382.1, read as the reverse complement.
CTCCTAAAAGAGAGGCAGAAACTCATCCCCCCCCCCACACACACATTTGTCAATGGGCCATTAAGGCCTGGACCAGCTTATCTACAACACAAAAGACATGGCCTCCAGGACATAATAGGGCCCACCTAGCAACAGAACTCACCACATGGCACCTGGGAAGATTACATCATCCAGCAAGGTTAAACCAAACTTGGGACTCAAAACACAGCCTACAAAGTTACCCCTGCATGGCCCCATGGGAGTCTGACAACCAATCAGAATACAAGCTCAAATTCAAAACCCCAGAGATGGCATAAAACCAGGGCACTCTCAGCATCTCTTCCCCCTTTTCCCTCCCAGGACCTCAAACCATGTGTGGCCCGACAAAACTGCACTCGTCAAAATAGCGGCGACAAAACCGTGTCGCTAAAACCGCGACATCATCACCGCGACGCCATCACCGCGGCGACAACAGCGCAGCGACAGAAGGGCGCTTTAAAACAGCGCGGTGACAGAAAGCCGATTTAAATTAAGATAAGGGTTAGGATTAGGTTTAGGGGTTTGATTTAGGGTTAGGTTTAGGGTTAGGTTTAGGGTTGGGTTTAGGGTTAGGTTTAGGGTTAGGTTTAGGGTTAGGTTTAGGGTTAGGTTTAGGGTCAGGGTCAGGGTCAGGGTCAGGGTCAGGGTCAGGGTCAGGGTCAGGGTCAGGGTTAGGGTTAGGGTTAGGGTTAGGGTTAGGGTTAGGGTTAGGGTTAGGGTTAGGGTTAGGGTTAGGGTTAGGGTTAGAGTTAGGGTGCTGAGCATTTCGGAAGGCACGGATTTGCCCTCCGCGGTTATGTCGTCGCGCTAGGGTCCCTTTTTCCTTAGCGCTTCGGACAGCGCGGATTTGCCCTCCGCGCTTATGTCGGAGCGGATAAGGGCTTCGCGGTTTTGTCGGTGAACCCAAACCATGTGGTCCTGTCCACCATTAAACCATCTTTCCAAGCAGTCTCCATGTTTCCAGTGTCTTTCTTCCCACTTTGGAACCGAACCCAGATGGGCATTTCTTCCAACAACGTCAAATCCAGCTTAATGATTGTGCCAGTCATTTTCTCTCAACCGAATGCACGTTACAGGGTGTTGTGGGAGAGAAGGAGACAGGAGCTTTACGTATGAGTTTAGTGTAGGTATGTGTGTGGGTGTAAAATAAATAAATAGGTATGTTTTGAAAGGACACTCCAAAAGAGATTGCAGAGCCAGGCTATGGTTTCCAAGCCCAGTTAAACCAGGACTTGCTTATTTTATGTACCGTAGTATAGTCTTTATTGTCATTGTACAAAATAAATACAATGAAATTGTACAGTAGTTGGAATGAAATAATAATAAGTGATTAAACTACATTCAGGAGGAAAGAAGGAAAAGAGATAGAAGAGGAAATGCAGAAGCCTAGTTTATTCTTGATTCTAGGTTTAGAGCATTTTGGAATTCAAGAAGCCACACTCCCAAAATTAATTCAAAACAGCCTTTTTTTTCATATGTACACACATAGAGACAGCATTTAGGAGTAACTTTTGGGTCTATATCAAGGCTTTTAAGAGCTTTGTGTAGCCTTAAGGGCTGAAATTTAGAACCTCTGGTCTAAACACAGTCCGTTTCATTGCTCAGCCTAGCTGGCTGCTGAATTAGAAACACAAATATTGTCTGAATGCTAACGTTTAAAAAGTGGAGAACTGAGTGAAACTTAGTTGGAAACAATCAAGAGCTTTCTGGCCTTTGGCTCAATGTGGCAAAAACCATATCCTAAATAATAACATCACCAGAAGTTCTAAACGACTTTGCTTCAAATCCATTTGAAATATAGGCAAGTTTTCTTCCATTTATTTAGTTCCCTAAATGTCTCATTAGCTAATACAACTTGATAGTAATGAAAGAAAGAAACTCAGCTCTGGCTTTGTTTCACCATTTCTTTCTCTGGGAAACATAAGTTTTCCTTCTCTCTTACTTTCCCTCTAACTAAAACCCAAGATTGGTTGTCAGTCAACCAATCATCCCTTGTTGTTTCCCATAATTGAAAGAAGCCTGCAGCTCTGCGCTCCTATTTCCTTAAGAATCCTTCATCTCAAGGGGATGAGTGGACTTTGAAGGCCTACATTCCATCACCATCTCCCTTTTTTGTCTTGCTAATGACCAGGGGCCTACTTAGATGTCCAGCTGTGCCCCACTGTTTGCTGCTTGGAAAGAGAACAATCTTTCCCACAGAGGGAGACCTGCTTTTCACAATAATGCCCCAAGGATAGCCTCTGTCAGGAGAGGTGGAAGTCACATGAGGCTCTTTGTTGACAAGCAACAAGCCTTTGAAGACCTAGGATGGGGAACTGGTAACAACTGGAGTTAAAATAGCATGAAAGACATTCTCCAGAGCCACTAAACTGAGAGGAAAATGAGGGGGAAGGGGGTGGTTTTCCGATTGTGGGAGACACAAAGACTTAAAAGTAGGAAGCCCTATTTTAAAAGGATGTCAATTACAAAGTTATTCAGTCTTTTTTGGGGGGGTGGGTTGGGAGTGTTCCTACAGACAAAACCTTGAGTTCACAGGACACATGGTGAGGAAAACCCACTGGCGCCAGTCTTCTTTAATCCATTATGCAAGTCAAACCTTGGAGTCCTTGATGTTCTCTGAGTTCGGTTGTTTGCTTCCAGACATTTCATGACCCAGCTAGGTAACCTCATCAATGCTGATGAGGTTACCTGCTGTAGTTGGGTTATGAAATGTCTGGAAGCAAACAACCGAACTCAGAGAACATCAAGGACTCCATAGTTCACCTCTGAATTTTATATATATATAAAATTATATATATATATATATATATGTGTGTGTGTGTGTGTGTGTGTGTGTGTGTGTGTGTGTGTGTGTGTATTTGTGCTGATAAATAAATAAAGGGAGACTAGTATAGATCTATTTCAAGCTATTTAGCTCTCATCAAATAAATAAAAAATAAAATAAATAAAAAACCACAAATATAACAAAGGCAACAGTAAAAATATTGGGTTTCTGTCGTGATGGACTTTTGTGACGAGCCGATTGACAGATGATGGAAGCAGTTAGCTTCCTCCCATAATTGGGGCTTACCAGGGGTTGTGACACACTCACTCTCTCTCTCTCTCTCTCTCTCTCTCTCTCTCTCTCTCTCTCTCTCTCTCTCTCTCCCTCCCTCCCTCCCTCCCTCCCTCCCTCCCTCCCTCCCTCCCTCCCTCTCTCTCTCTCTCTCTCTCTCGGGATTCGAACCTGGACTATATTACATATTAGGCAGACGTCTTAGCCATTAAGCCCATTGGCCCAGAGTCACCCAGGCCTGCAGCCATGCTTACGGTGGAGCTAAAAATCACTTTCTCTGTCATGCCTGGAAGCCACCTTTTCATTGGGCCTGCCACATTCAATGCAGTGAGAAAATGGGAGGTGGAATTATATGAAGTATGGGAGATATATAATAGTAACATTCCTCTCTCAGAGAGTCAATGACATCTTGCCCTGCGCTTGGAAGGGTATGACTGGGAGGCTTCACCAGTTGAGACAGTGCCTGATTGGGCCATGTGATGAACATATGGGTGCTGGGCAGGGGCTTGGACTTTCATTTGGGTGGGGAAGACCTGGAAACTTTCAGATTGTGCCAATATGACATGTCTAATAAAATAGAACTTTGAGGAACTTCAAGCTTTGGAATCTTCTTTCGTAGAGGGGGTGTTACTTGGAACCTGGTTTCTAGCCTGGTCACTAGTCCAAACTGCTTCTGTTCAGTGGTGGGATTCAATTTTTTTTTACTACCGGTTCTGTCGGCATGGCTTGGTGGGCGTGGCAGGGGAAGGATACTGTAAAATCTCATTCCCCCTCCACTCCAGGGGAAAGTTACTGCAAAATCCCCATTCCCTCCTGTTCAGCTGGGACTCGGGAGGCAGAGAATAGATGGGGTGAGGCCAGCCAGAGGTGGTATTTGCCAGTTCTCCAAACTACTCAAAATTTCTGCTACCGGTTCTCCAGAACTGGTCAGAACATGCTGAATACTACTTCTGCTTCTGGTGTTTCTCACAGAGGCCCATCAGATGCCTCTAAAGTATTTTACAAGCAGGCGTTGGAGACCCCACCCACTTCTTCCATTGTTCCCCTGTAACTTTTATTTGGGAAAATGCCGCATTCAACCTGGAGGGAACATTGACTCTTCAGGATTAATAGCCCTTGATAAACCTGTCCTTCACCGAAATCTCTGATTGATTGCTTTCACTTCTTCCACAGAACTTGGGAACTATAATTTTATGAAGATGTCAGAAGAGCTTAATTCATTCTCTGAATACCTTTTTAGTTGCACCACTATTAAACAGGAGAGAGCAAGATACATGCCGTCACATCGGGCTCTCGCCCTTAGAAATTGTGCGCAATAGAAAATAATGGACGATCAGGGCAAAGCATTTGACATTTTCCTCCTATTAGATTTAACATTTAGCATTTTCCTTCCATTTCATTTTCAAGGACTGCTCTGGAAGCCACGAGGCAGGTAAAGGAATTTCTCCCTGAAATCAGGACAGATTTTTCAGAATCCTGAACATGGCTTTTGTATGTCTCTGCAGAAGCAAATCCAATTACGCATTGTGCATCATCAATCTTAATAGCATACAAACTCTCTCTTTTTTTTAAAAAAGTAGCATATACTGTAGGACTAGGAGTCTTCAACGTATGACCACAGTTGAACCCAAAATTTCTGTGGCTAAGTGGGACATTTGTTAAGCGAGTTTTGCTCCATTTCACAACCTTTCCTGCCGCAGTTGTTAAGTAAATCACTACAGTTGTTAAATGAGTAACACAGTTGTTCAGTGAATCTGGTTTCCTCATTGACTTTGCTCATCAGAAGTTAACCAAAGGTTGTCATGTGATCGAGGAACACTGCAACCCTCATAAATATAAGCCAGTTACAAAGCATCTGAATTTTGATTGTGAGACTGTGGAGATGCTGCAATGACCTTAAGTGTGTAAAACAGCCATAAGTCACTTTTTCCAGTGTCGTCATAACTTTGAACAGTCACTAAATGAACTACTGTAAGTCGAGGACTACCTGTACCAAATACTGAACATTACTAATATCTAAACACAGGCTTACAGAAAATTCTTGGCCGCCTCCAAAACATTCATGAACCAGAATTACCCAGCTTGATTAGATAACAGGAAAATTGTTTCACAATATTGATTGATTGATTGATTGATTGATTGATTGATTGATTCATCCATCCATCCATCCATCCATTCATTCATTTGCTGCCCATTTTACCACAGGGTAATGCTGAATATATATTACTATTCAACAGAGATTGCTTAAGACGTTTGATAACTCAAAATGTTAATAGCCCATATAGTTATGTAGAGGCACACACAAGGATCACGGTGATAAACATAATGGTTCCACCACAAAACCGTGGTCAACTAAAGCGTGCTCGATGAAACCGCGTACCTGACGACTTAACAGCGCGATGAAAAAAGCACGCTGTGAGCGATAAAGCTAAAATTAACGCGTAAACCTAAACCTAACCCCCCCCAAACCTAACCCTAAACCTAACCCTAACCCTAACCCTTAACCTAACCCTAAACCTAACCCTAAACCTAACCCTTAACCTAACGCTAAACCTAACGCTAACCCTAAACCTAACCCTAACGCTTAACGTAACCCTAAACCTAACCCTAACCCTAACCCTAAACCTAAACCTAACCCTTACCTTTACGTGAATCGGCTTGCTTTAAAAGCGCTTTTTAAAGCGCCCTTTTTTCTCCACAGTCGTTGTTGTCGCGCTGCTGATGACGTCAGCGACGTGCTTTAATCGGGCACGCTTTAGTGGACCGCGGTTTTGTCGTGCCACGCATATAATAATGAACCAAATAAATGAACACCTTTTGTCATTAAGCACTACCCAGAGATCTATGCTAGAGCCTGGTATCATCTCAACAATGTTAATGAATATTTGGTTTATTTATTTATTTATTTTATTTATAAAATTTATATGCCGCCCAATCCCGAAGGATATGTTTTTGTATGGTTGCTTGTTTTTAAAAGTTTTCTCTATTATAAATCTCCCAGAGTTACTAAGAGCTGGGCAGTATATTCATTTAATAGATTGTTACTATTATTTAAACACATTGGTAAATTTCAATTCCACCAGAAAAGTGCCCCATTCATTGAAATTTTGCTCCTGTGGATGGTTTTCTTTCAGAAACAGGGCAGCTGGCTTTTTCACCCAAATGAGTATAATATTTTATTTCTGCACTATTTCCCCATATTACACTGCCCATAAATTCCATTCCTCTTAAACCCAATTTTTAAGTATGGACATTTTCTAAAATTAATTTTAAAATCTGCACCAGAGGTGGGTTCCTCCCGGTTCGGCCCGAATTGCCCGAACCAGTATTAGCGGTGGTGGGAGGCTCCGCCCACCCACCCAGACGCTTCTACACATGTGCAGAAGCATTGCACGCATGCCTGAACCAGTAGTAAAGAAATTGGCAACCCGTCTCTGATTTCAGGGGTGAAATTCAGAAGGTTCTAACAGGTTCTGGAGAAACGGTAGCGGAAATTTTGAGTAGTTTGGAGAACCGGCAAATACTACCTCTGGCTAGCCCCAGAGTGGGGTGGGAATGGAGATTTTGCAGTATCCTTTCCCTGCCACACCCACAAAACCACGCCCACAGAACGGTAGTAAAAAAAATTGAATTTTACCCCCGCTCTGATCTCCATGTGTGGATGCAACGGGATTGGGTGTTGGCATTTTTCAGTTCCATCTAGCCACCATTGAGTGGGTGGCTGTGGGTGTATAAAATCAGATACTGTGCAAAAGTAAGCATTAATAAATGAATCAATCTGTCAATCTGCTTATACCTTGCTGCTCCATTGAAAAATGCTCCTGAAACTCATAACTGCAGGCTTTCAAAACAAATCCATTTAAAATAAATTGTAAGTCAGAAACAATGCGAAACACTCATAAAAGAAAGCATCAAATCTGTTAGAAACTCTTGGGTGACAAACCAGTGAGGCAAAACTCCCACTGTTTATGGAAAGGCAGGCCACAGGGTTTTGACATATTATTTATTATTTAGTTATTTAGCATATTTATATACTACTTCCCCGTGTTATAAATCTTGAAGTGGTTTATAGTCATTTAAAACACACACACCCAAAAAGGAGGGACACTAAATCAGTGTGAAATGGGGTTAAATGATATGCTCAGTTGAAAAAGTGAACGAAGGAAAGAAAACATGAGACAAAGCCAACATTGATTGAAATGTGTTATTTCACACAATATCATCTAGCGGTTCTGTAATCGATGAACCTCAGTTATGAAAACGAATATTCTCCCGAAAGCCACAATTATTCATTTAACATTCTCAGATGGAGAAGAGCTATTTCTTAAATAGACACAGGAAAGATTTAATAGGAGATATTTCATGAACATCAGAAGGAAGAGCCCCTGAAAGTGAAAGTCCCCACCCGGGAGTGACTACAAGAAGCAGTGGCTCTATAATTGTTGCCAGATTAGGGAGAACCTTAGCGTTGGTTGATTGATTAATTGAATTGCATGGCCTCCGGCAAGAATTTTAGCCTGGCAATCAAATGTAGGTTAACTCTTTCTATCCAGGGGTGGGCTGTTCGGGGTTTGTAGGGGTTTGGGAGAACCTCTCGCTGTGCAGTTCAGAGAATCCCCAAATTCCACTCCTGGCTGGCCAGAGCCACCCCACCCAATCCCGCCCCTCCCAGGAGTCCCCATGTGGCCTGTTTTGGATGTATGCAGGGCGCACATGGCTTGGGGAGGGTGAAAAATGGGACTACCAGAAGTTTGGGAAGCCTTGTTTCCAGCCTCCATGGGATCTCCGGGGCCTGGGAGGATGTTTTCACCCTCCTGGAGGCTCGAGGAAAGCCTCCAAAGCCCGGGGAGGGCAAAAATGCTTCCCCCTCCCCCCATGGTGCAGGAGGCTGACTAGGCCACGCCCACCATGGCCATGCTCACCCAGCAACCAGGCAGAGAACCCCTTGCTAAAATGTTTGAAGCCCACCCCTGGTTCTATCATATTCTCCATAGCTACTTACGGTTGTGCAAGTTTGAGGGGCTGTCGTAAAGAAGAGGGGGTCAACTTAGTTTCCAAACCACCTGACAGCAGGACAAGAAACAATGGATGGAAACTAATCAAGGAGAGAAGCAACCTGGAATTGAGGAGAATCTTCCTAACAGTGAGGACAATTAACCAGTGAAACAGAAGTTGCCTTCAGAAGTTGTGGGTGGCTCCATCACTGGAGGTTTTAAAGGAGAGACTGGACAGCCACTTGTCTGAAATGGTGTAGGGTCTCCTGCTTGAGCAGAGGATTGGACTAGAAGGCCTCCAAGTGCCTCTTCACTATTCTCTGACTGATTGAAAGTTGGACCTTAAAAAGTAAGGCAGGAAGGAAATCAACTCATTTGAGCTGTGGTGCTGGAGAAGGCTTGGGGATATTCCTTGGCTAGCAAAGATGACTAAGAAGCAAGCATCGGAACACATAACACCAGGCATGTCACTAGAATGCAAAACCACCAAACTATGTCTCACTTACTGTGGGCATGTCATGTGGAGGAATTCACTGGAGAAAACAATTATACTTTAAAGAATTAGTGGTAAAAGGAAACCACACTGCCAAAGAACATGGTGGTTGGACATCACCAAATATAACAACAGCTAGAGCATAGAAAAACTTAAAGAAGTAGAGCAAGATCATAAGATGTGGAGAGACCTGGCACATAGAATCACCAAGAGTTGGACATGACTGAGTGGATATCATCATCTGGCCTTTTAAATGACATGGACTCTAGATGTGTTGCATGGATGAATGAAGACATACTATCCACCTACTGCATTCTTCTGCAACATCCACTGCAACTTCTGAGTGGTCTTCAACCCTATTTGCAGCACACAGCATTAGTTGAAAGTAGAGATGACCAAACCATGAGTGACAATGTTTTGGGCCTCTTGGTCTGTGATGGAATGTGCACTTGGAGAAGCAATGTGGTGAGAGTTTTGGCAATACAGAGCTTTCCCAGGCAGAGGCATGGATTGGGCAGCCTCAAGTTGGATGGGGGAGGAAGGAAGAGATTCTGAGTAGCCCACACCCTACAATCTCTCAAGAAATCTAGTAGGCTCGAAGGTTACAACTTTAGCCTGGCAAGATACTGTTTGTTAGGTAAAAGCAATTAAAGAATTGGATGCAATTGGATCTCGCTGTGTCATTTTTGGGCTTCAACTTGATGTGGTTTGGACATGGGTGCAACTAACACAGAGAATGGATAGATGTAAAGCAGTGGTGAAATTCAATTTTATTTAACCACAGGTTTTGTGGGCATGGCTTAGTGGGCATGGCAGGGGAAGGATACTGCAAAATCTCCATTCCCTCCCCATTCTGGGGCCAGCTAGAGGTGGTATTTGCCGGTTCTCCGAACTACTCAAAATTTCCGCTACTGGTTCTCCAGAACCTGTCAGAACCTGCTGAATTTCACCCCTGATGTAAAGGCTCTTCTAGCCAGAACTGCAGCTTGCTCCTCAAGGAATAATCAAGAGTTTAGAGGACTCTCAAACTATGCACCAACTTTGTCTGATGGTCCGCTGCCCCATTTCAGTCCCAGTTCCTGAAGATTCCAGAAGACTAACCCCTCTCTTTGAGCCTGTCCTTCCCCATTGAAGTCTTCAGACACTGAGAAAGCATTTAATGGCATCCCTTGGTCAGTCCATACATGGCTCATCCATAGCACCAACTGTATTTAAATTGGCCTACAGGGTTAGGAATGGCCCTGTAGAGTCCTTGAAATAATCCAATTCCCCAACTCAGAATGACTCAAAATTGGCCGGAGTCATTGGCTCATCAAGATCCAGGTTGTGGAGTTTCTTGGAAGAATCTGTCCAGACCTCTGAGAGAAACTATCCCATTGAACTAGAGGGAGCTGTATGTGTTATCCAGGATCTTGGAATCCTAGTGGACAATCATTTAAATATGAGCCAGCAAATATGCAGCACCTGCCGAAAAATCCAACACTGTTCTAGGCTGCATAAACAGAAGAATAGAATCAGTGGTAAAATTCAATTTTTTTTACAACCGGTTCTGTGGGCGTGGCTTGGTGGGCATGGTGTGGCTTGGGGGTGTGTGGTGTGGCTTGGTGGGTGTGGCTTGGTGGGCATGGCAGGGGAAGGATACTGCAAAATCCCTATTTCCTCCCGATCAGCTGGGACTCAGGAGACAGAGAATAGATGGGGGTGGGGCCAATCAGTGGTGGCATTTACCAGTTCTCCGAACTACTCAAAATTTCTGCTACCTGTTCTCCAGAATTTGTCAGAACCTTCTGAATTTCACCCCTAGATAGAATAAGATGCCATGAAATGTTAATACTACTTTATAATGCCTTGGTAAGGCCACACTTGGAATACTGCATTCAGTTTTGGTCGCCATGATGTAAGATTTTGGGACCCTAGAAAGAGTGCAGAGAAGAGCAACAAAGATGATTAGGGGACTGGAGGCTAGAACATATGAAGAACGGTTGCTGGAATTGGGTATGTCTAATTTAATGAAAAGAAAGACTAGGGGAGACATGATAGCAGTGTTCCGATATCTCAGGGGCTGCCACAAAGAAGAGGGAGTCAAGCTATTCTCCAAAGCACCTGAAGACAGGACAAGAAGCAATGGGTGGAAACTAATCAAGGAGAGAAGCAACTTAGAACTGAGGAGAAATTTCCTGACAGTTGGAACAATTAATCAGTGGAACAGCTTGTCTCCAGAAGTTGTGAATGCTCCAATACTGGAAGTTTTTAAGAAGATGTTGGTTAACCATTTGTCTGAAGCGATGTAGGGTTTCCTGCCTAGGCAGGGGGTTGGACTAGAAGACCTCCACGGTCCCTTCCAACTCTGTTATTCTATTCTATTCTGTCTTAAAGAGAGAGAGAAAAAAGTTTCGACTACAAGAGTTGTGCTTGTTTTCAGTTTTGATTTGTTTTAAAACAAAGCTGTTGGGGGGGGCTGCCAGCAAGCCATTGTGGATTAGTTACTTTGGTTCTGAGCAAATTTGTTCAAAAGCAGAGACAGGCCACAAGATCCCCCTTTTATTTCAAGCTTCTGCTTTGCCTCAGGACAACTTCACTGTTTGGTTTTTTCACCTCATCCTATTTCCCACTGTTGCTGCTTGACACAGTTCAGTGAAAGGGAGCCCAAGTTTAATTCCTTCCATGTGTCCCACAGCTCCCTTCCATCTCTCTCCTTCTCCTTTAATTGGACAGGGGTTGTGGTTAAAGTGTTAAAAGGCCTAATTAGGGTTCATGGCAAAAAGGACAAAGAGGGCAATAAAACATAGACCTCCTGCCACCCCTCCTCCAGAGTCCTGAAGCTCTGGCTTCCTCTTCCCCTTGGAATTAAATGGTAGGCCCATCAGGGACCTACCACAAAGTTTAGAACAAATTTCACCTAGTTGAAGAACAACATAACTGCAGCTCCAATTCCCTCAACCCAATTTTACATGAAATATTAGTCTTTAAATATGAGCTAGAAGTGTGCTATAGCTGCCAAAAAAGCCAATACAGTCGGACCCTGTATTAACAGAGGGATAGAATCAGTGACGGGATTCAATATTTTTTTACTACCGGTTCGGTGGGTGTGGCTTGGTGGGCGTGGCAGGGGAAGGATACTGCAAAACCCCCACTCTAGGGCAAGGATACTATAAAATACCCATTTCCTCCTGATCAGCTGGGACTTTTGAGGCAGAGAATAGATGGGGACGGGGCCAGTCAGAGATGGTATTTACTAGTTCTCCACGAACTACTCAAAATTTCCACCAGTGGTTCTCCAGAACTGGTGAGAACCTGCTGAATACCACCTCTGGATAGAATCAAAATCACAAGAAGTGTTAATACCACTTTATAAGTAGTTGGTATGTTAGCCTCCAGTCCCCTAATTCTCTTTGTTGCTCTTCTCTGCCCTCTTTCTAGAGTCTCAGCATCTTTTTTATATTGTGGCAATCAAAACTGGATGCAATATTCCAAGTATGGTCTTGCCAAGGCCTTGTTCAAAACTGAGCTACAAATATGTGAGAGGGACCTTCGAGTCCTAGTGGACAACCATTTAAATAGGAGCCAGCAGTGTGCAGCAGCTGCCAAAAAAGCCAACATAGTTCTAGGCTACATAAACAGAGGGATAGAATCAAGATCACGTGAAGTGTTAATACCACTTTATAATGCCTTGGTAAGGCCACACTTGGAATACTGCATTCAGTTTTGGTCGCCATGATGTAGAAAAGATGTTGAGACTCTAGAAAGAGTGCAGAGAAGAGCAACAACGATGATTAGGGGACTGGAGACTAAAACATGAAGAATGGTTGCAGGAACTAGGTATGTCTAGTTTAATGAAAAGGAGGACTAGGGGAGACATGACAGCAATGCCCCAACACTGGAAGTCTTTAAGAAGATGTTGGATAGCCATTTGTCTGAAAGAGTATAGGGTTTCCTCCCTAGGCAGGGGGTTGGACTAGAAGACCTCCAAGGTCCCTTCCAACTCTACTATTGTGTTGTATTGTCTTGCATTATTCCCTTCGGTTCATTCTATATGAATGAATGAATGAATGAATGAATGAATGAATGAATGAATGAATGAATGAATGATAGAAAGAAAGAAAGAAAGAAAGAAAGAAAGAAAGAAAGAAAGAAAATAAACCCCACACATCATATTGTTTTACTTACCTTTCCTCAGAAGATCTCATTCCAGATGTTCCAATAGTTGGACTAAGCTTCTACACCTGGACAAGTATTTTTTCAGATATTGGCAGCCAACTACTAAGTGTGTGATTCTGCAGAAGTACTAAACCAGTAAAGGGGCATTAAAGTAATGTAAAACACAGGTGGAAAAATATCTCATTACCTTCTTACCCTGAAGAGCAGAACTGTGTCTTCTCTGTAGACGTGTTGTTGAGGTGAAACCACCTTGCTTTGTACTGCTCTCCCAAGAGACAGAAGGCCAGGAGTGTTTCCCACTATTGTCAATCATCCAGTTCATGGTTGTCCTAAAAGAGCATTTCCAGAAGGCAACTGGACTTTCTTGGGGGGGAGTTTTCCCCCTTGAAAATGTTACCTTCTCATTCAAGAAACTTCTTCAGTTCTGAACTGAAGAAGCTTCTTGGATAAAAAAGCAAAACGTTTTCAAGCACCTATTCTACCTCTCTATTCGAGAGACCGCCTACTGCCAATTACCTCCACTAGGCCAATAAGATCCCATAGATTAGGCCTCCTCTGAATCCCATCAGCCGGTCAATGTCGACTGGCAACTACTCGGAGGAGAGCCTTCTCGGTGGCTGCTCCGACCCTTTGGAACGAACTCCCCGTGGAGATTCGTAGCCTCACCACCCTCCAGACCTTCCGCGTAGCCCTTAAAACCTGGCTGTCCCAACAGGCCTGGGGCTAAAGACTTCAACCCCATTCGAATAGTATGACTGTTGCGTTTTTTAACGATGTATTGTCTTCATGTTTGTAATTTGTTTGTCCTTCCCTCCCCTTGAATTGTGAGCCGCCCTGAGTCCCCTCAGGGAAAAGGGCGGCATACAAATAAAGTAATCTAATCTAATCTAATCTAATCTACCACCACTGAAATCTTCTTCAGGAAGGAGAAAAGGATGCAAGTAAGATAACGGTAAAGCTTCCCCTCGCACATATGTGCTAGTCATTCCCCATTCTAGGGAGTAGTGCTCATTTTCATTTCAAAGCCGAAGAGCCAGCGCTGTCCGAAGACGTCTCCGTTTTTATGTGACCGGCATGACCAAACGGCGAAGGAGCATGGAATGCTGTTACCTTCCCACCAAAGGTGGTCTCTATTTTTCTACTTGCTTTCGGACTGCTAGGTTGGCAGAAGCTGGGACAAGTAACGGGAGCTCACACCATTACGCGGCGCTAGGGATTCGAACTGCCAAACTGCCGACCTTTCTGATTGACGAGCTCAGCATCTTAGCCACTGAGCCACCATATCCCTCTAGTAATAGCATCGGTTCAAATTAGGGTACTTCCAGACTGACCGTCTCTTCTTATTAATTAGTAACTTCACATATTGTGCACATCTGGGACTCTTTCTTAGGAGATGCATTTCCTCTTCTTTAGCAATGGACCAGAGGTCATTGTGGGACAGAGGAGCTTCCTGTCTTCCAAAACTGATAAGAGGTTTCTCTGTGAGAAGGTCACTCAGGGCGAAGACCTTTTTCTGAAAGGACCTCAGAGAAATTCGCCCCTAGAGAAGGTTGGCCATGTTGCAAGCGAGTCTCCATTCAACACTGAGAGTCATTGAAAGTGCTACCAGGCGTTTGAGGCTCGTTTCTGGCTTCCTGTGAGGAACAAGGAGTTACCAAGAGCAACAATCGTTTCCTTTGGCCTGAGATGAGAGGCCAAGATGAAGGAAGGACTGTGATGAGAGGAAGTTTCCCCCCCCCTCCCCCTTGTGCTGACAATGAAAGAACCTGGGATCAGACAGGACGAGACAGATAAAAGGAAATACTTCTTCATTTTTAAGAATAGCCAAACTATCAAATTTGCTTTTTAGAAAATATGGAGATACCATTGAATTGGAGGCTGAAAAGGGAGAAGGGGATTAAATTTCATTTTTCATTGGCCAACAACAGGGACCATAAAAGCTGGAGATAAGAGAAACAAGGATGATTAGGAGGCTGGGGGCTAAGAATGATTGCAGGAATTGGGTAAGTCTAGTCTATTGAAAAAACGGGACACGGTGGCTCAGAGGCTAAGACACTGAGCTTGTCGATCAGAAAGGTCAGCAATTTGGCGGTTCGAATCCGCAACGCCACATTACGGAGTGAGCTCCCGTTACTTGTCCCAGCTTCTGCCAACCTAGCAGTTCAAAAGCATAAAAAATGCAAGTAGAAAAATAGGGACCACCTTAGGGTAACAGTGTTCTGTGTGCCTTCGGCATTTAGTCATGCTGGCCACATGACCACGGAGACGTCTTTGGATAGCGCTGGCTCTTCGGCTTTGAAACGGAGATGAGCAGTGCCCCCTAGAGTCAGGAACAACTAGCACATATGTGCGAGGGGAACCTTTACTTTTAGTCTATTAAAAAGGAGGACTAGGGGAGACATAATAACAGTCTTCCAATAATTGAGGGGTGCTACCACAAAGATGAGGGGGGGGTCAACCTACTTTCCAAAGCATCAGAAGACAAGAAAGAATGGATGGAAACTAATCAAGGAGAGAAGCAAGCTAGAACTAAGGAGAAATTTCCTAACGGTGAGAAAAAATAACCAGTGGAACAGAAGTTGCCTTCAGAAGTTGTGGGTGCTTTATCCCTGGAAGTTTTTAAGAAGAGGTTAGACACCCACTTGTCTGAAATGGTATAGGGTCTCCTACTCAAGCAGGGGGTTGGACTAGATGACCTCCAGGGTCATTTTTCATGTAAAAAATCAAGTCGAAGGTTAATCAGGAAATATTTTTTTTTCCAAAATTGGGAGTTCAACAAAACAAATCTGTTGTGATTTGCTTGTTGAGATCATGGTTCCTTTCAGCCACACAATGAGACACTTCGGTCCTTCACAGCTCCAGGAGGCTGCAAAATCACCACATCAGAGGAGTTTCCCTTAAAATATAGAGCAGGATGTCTAACCTTGGCAACTTTAAGACTTCAGAATTCTAGAAGTTGAAATCCACAAGTCTTAAAGTTGTCAAGGTTGGAGAGACCCCAAGAGAGAGAGAGGGAGGGAGGGAGGGAGGGAAGAAAACCAGGGTGGAGAGAAACTTTATTTAGGAAGCACTGTGCTGAGAATTCAAAATAGAGTACAGCTGATAGGGACCTCAGAGGTCTTCTAGTCCAACCCTTTGCTCAAACAGGAGACCCTATACCATTTCATACAAGTGGCTGTCCAGGCTCTTCTTAAAAACCTGCAGTGAGGGAGCACCTATAACTTCTGGAGACAAACTCTTCCATTGGTTAATTGTTCTCACTGTTAGGAAATTTCTCCTTAATTCCAGATTACTTCTCTCCTTGATTAGTTTCCATCCATTGCTTTTGGTGCTTTGGAAAATAAACTGCCCACCCCCACTCCGCCACCCCTCTTTCTTTGTGGCAGCCCCTCAAATAATGGAATGCGGCTATCATGTCACCCCTAGTCAGAGGTGGGTTCCTACCAGTTCGCACCTATTCGGTAGAACCGGTTCGTCAAATCTACCGAACCGGTTAGAAGAGGTTCCACTAGTGGACCCGGAAAGCAGGCCACACCTACAGAAGAGCTTCCAAAATTTTTTGAAACCCACCACTGGTCCTTGGATATGATTATTCTACACTATCATGATCCTATTTATAAAACTCGGTGCCTCTGTGGAAGGTAAGGATGACGACTGCGTTTGTGGTGCAATCAGAACATTGCGTGTGTTGAAGTTGTTTTAACACAAACCAAAGATGCCTTTTAAAAAACAAGTTTACATCATATTCTTATGCATGCCAGTGCTGTGTGTGAGGTAATTTAAGGTGGTTCTGACAAGTGTCGTCGGCATCTTCATATCCGGTCACATGGGCGGCAAGCCACTCCCATCCAGTCACATGGGCAGCAAGCCACTCCCACAAAGGAGACCACACCCACAGAGTAGGTTCAAACAATTTTTGAAACCCACCACTGCCCCTAGTCCTTCTTTTCTCTAAACTAGCCAAACCCAAATCCTGCAAATGTTCTCCATATGTTTGAATTTCCAGGCCTTTCATCATCTCAGTTTCTCTTCTTTGCACTTTTTATAAAGGCTCAACACCTTTTCTGTATTGTGGTGACCAAAACTGGATGCAGAATTCCAGGGGTGGCCTTACTAAGGCTTCATCAAGTGGTAGTAATATTTTGTGCAATTCTCCTTTTTTGAAGATGAGATGTAGATCTACTTGGCTTTCTGGAGAGATGCACAGGAGGTCAGATTCTCTGTGTGAATTTTATCACCAGGTTCTTTACCCTCTCTGTCCTTTTAAAGATATTGACCTGAGTTTAATGGATTTTTGGAAGATTGTTTGTTTTCTCATCCCATCTTCTCTTTCCTGTTGCCTTTCTTCTGACAGCCAAATAAATACAGAAGTTTTTACCTCCAGCACTAGCTACACCCTACACACATTGTAGGTAATTGTTTTGAGATTTATGGACTGTGAGTTGCCATTGTTCAGCTTTTATTGAATCAACATTCTGTAAATAATGCTGAAGTGAAGATGTGGTGGATGAAACACAGTGGGAGGAGGTGTTGAAAAGTGTATTTTGGGGTGGGGGTGGGGGGGAATGAATGGTCAGATTGGTTTAGGTGGAATTAGCCATGTGCAGAGAAAATACCAGGAGCTGATTCATAAAATTGATATTGCTGTTGGGATGGTGAGAGGAACAGAAAAGGAGAAGATCGAAAGGATTTTTTTGAAAAATTAAAAGATTTTTTATTAACAAACATGTAAAATACACACACACAAAAAATAGACGTACATCACATTTATACAATACGAACAGGAACTTCCTGTTCTTTATAATAGCAATCATCAATCGATACCTCTCACCTTATATTATTTCCCCTTCTATTGTGTTTCATTTGGATTTCACCATTCTTAACCCTCTTATTTTACTCATAACTATTATTTTTTGAGTTTTGTTATATTCCTTCATTGATTTTTGTTTCTTTCCTCCATCCATCTGTACCATTTATCCCATATCTGGTAGAATTCTGATTCTTCTTTTCCCTGGATTTCTTTGTTAGTTTGTCCATTTCTGCACAGTCCATAACCTTTCTTATTATTTCATCTTCGCTTGGAATTAATTTGTTTTTCCATTTCTGGGCAAAGGCAATCCTTGCCGCCGTAATTATATGTAGTATTAAATACTGGATTTCTTTTTTGATTTCGCAGACATAATTCCTAATAAAAACAACTTCAGGTTTCCATTCTATTTTAACCCCTGTTATTGCCTCCAGCCAATTTTTGATCCTTTTCCAAAAAAATTTAGCCTCCTCACAGGTCCACCATAAATGGTAAGATCGAAAGGATTATTGACCTTCAGTTTTTGGGTCACACTAGTGCTAAGTTTGGGATTGGAGGTGAACTTTTTGGGGAAAAAGAAAAAAAAAGGGTGGTAACTAAGATCAAAATCAGCAAAGGAAGGTGTGAAGAAAGAAAGAGAAAGGGAGCAATAGAGACAGAGAAAGAGAGAGAAAGGAGGAGAGAGAAGAGAGAGAGAGATGGAAAGAAAGAAAGAAAGAAAGAAAGAAAGAAAGAAAGAAAGAAAGAAAGAAAGAAAGAAAGAAAGAAAGAGTGAAAGTCAAGGAGGGAGACAGATGGAGAGACAGCGAGAAAAAGAAAGGGAAAGCACATAGTGTGTGTGTGAAAGAGACAGCGAGAAAAAGAGAATGAAAGAGAGAGCAAAAGAGAGAGAGGGAGACACACAGAAAGAGAAAGCACATATGTGTGTGTGAGAGAGATTGAGAGATAGAGATGGAGAGAGGTAGAGGGAAAAAGAGTGAAAGAAAGAGAGCAAAAGAGAAAGAGAGAAAGGGAGAGAGGAAAAAAGATGGTGATGGGGAGAAGGAGAGGGTGAAAGATGAGGGAGATAAGAGATGGAGAGAGAGAGAGAGAGAGAAGAGAAGAGAGAGAGAGAGAGAGAATGAGAGAGGAGGAGGAGGAGAGAGAGATGCTTTCTTATAACAAGTCCTCCATGCATGATGCAATTTGAGGCCCAGCATGGTTTACTTATTGGATCACAAATGAAACACACCTTCCTGTATTCACACACAGGAGGAGCAGAGTGATGCAATATGTCGTTTTTAAAAGCCCCTTCTCTGGAAACTTCAGCTGCCAATTAATCCATTTACCAACATAAGTGATTCTATATTAGCACATGAAGCTTTCAGGGGTTCATGTTCTGGCAGGACTTTAGCACGGCAAATCCAGCACCTTAACGAAGAACAAAAATTGACCTCTGCCTCCTTCAGGTGTTGCCTCCCTAACTGAATACTTATTTGAATATTGGACTGTAAACCCCTCTCCCCTAGAGTTTATGATTCCTCTGTGATAGATTTTTAATGTTGTAAACCAGTAGTGGGATTCAATTTTTTTTACTACCGGTTCTGTGGGCATAGCTTGGTGGGTGTGGCATGGCTTGGTAGGCATGGCAGGGGAAGGATATGGCAAAATCCCCATTCCCTCCTGATCAGCTGGGACTCAGGAGGCAGAGAATAGATGGGGCGGGGCCAGCCAGAAGTTGTATTTGCCGGTTCTCACAACTACTCAAAATTTCTGCTACCGGTTCTCCAGAACTGATCAGAACCTGCTGAATACTACCTCTGTTGTAAACCACCTGGAATCACCTGTGCGCAAGTTGGTGGCCATATTAATTTGTTTAACAAATAAATAAAAATTCTAATTATTTCACCATGACTGTTAGGATTTATTTTCCAGACCTCTAAGTAGCCTCTTCTCTTCCTCTTCTTCCTCTTCCTCCTTTGCCAGTCAGTGGTGGGTTTCCATTTTTTTTTACTACTGCTTTGCTCATGTGGGCAACACTTCTGTGCATGTGCAGAAGCTTCCAGGTGAGTGGGCAGAGTCTCCCGTCACCGCCACTACCAGTTCATCCGATCTGGGCCAAACTAGAAGAAACCCACCTCTGGACCCAGGATTCCAAATGCAGTGTGATCAAGGCAGAATAGAATGGAACAGTTTGGTGTTTGGTGGTTAAGGCACCGAGCTATTGTGTATATTCTCACCTGAGTTATTTATAAGAATAATAAAGGTGGGATACAAATCAAATAAATAAATGAACAGTAGAACATTTGATCTTGCTAGTGTCACCTGAAGAAGCCAAGGATTGAACTGAGGACTCAAGGGAGGGTGAAACACATCATCAGTCATGAGTCTTTTGCAAACACAATCTCTCTCTCTTTTTCCCTCTCGTTCTCCCTCTCTTTCTCTCTCTTTTTCTCTCTTTCGCTCTCTCTCTCTCATTTATATCGATATCTGTCTATCATCTATACATTCATCCACCTCTCTCTCTCTCATCCACCCATCCACACACCTACCTACCTACCTACCTAGCTAGCTAGCTAGCTAGCTAGCTAGCTTCATATATACATCTATCATCTCTCTATCCCTCTATCCAACTCTCCAACCATCCCTCCATCATCCCTCCATCTATCTATCTATCTATCTATCTATCTATCTATATCTATCTATCTATCTATCTATCTATCTATCTATCTATCTATCTATCTATCTATCTCCATCCATCCAACCATCCATCCATCCATCCATCCATCCATCCATCCATCCATCCATCCATCCATCTATCTATCTATCTATCTATCTATCTATCATCTATCTCAATCCAGGAAGGATTGTGGAGTCCTAGTGGACTACCATTTAAATAGGAGCCAGCCGTGTGCAGCAGCTGCAAAAAAAGCCAACACAGTTCTAGGCTACATAAACAGAGGGATAGAATCAAGATCACGTGAAGTGTTAACACCACTTTATAATGCCTTGGCAAGGCCACACTTGGAATACTGCATTCAGTTTTGATCGCCATGATGTAGAAAAGATGTTGAGACTCTAGAAAGAGTGCAGAGAAGAGCAACAAAGATGATTAGGGGACTGGAGACTAAAACATGAAGAATGGTTGCAGGAACTAGGTATGTCTAGTTTAATGAAAAGAAGGACTAGGGGAGACATGATAGCAGTGTTCCAATATCTCAAGGGTTGCCACAAAGAAGAGGGAGTCAAGCTATTCTCCAAGGCACCTGAGGGTAGAACAAGAAGCAACGGGTGGAAACTAATCAAGGAGAGAAGCAATTTAGAACTGAGGAGAAATTTCCTGACAGTTAGAAGAATCAATGGAACAGAAATTGCCTCCAGGAGTTGTGAATGCCCCAACACTGGAGGTCTTTAAGAAGATGTTGGATAGCCATTTGTCTGAAACGGTATAGGGTTTCCTGCCTAGGCAGGGGGTTGGACTAGAAGACCTCCAAGGTCTCTTCCAACTCTGCTATTGTATTGTATTGTATTGGTTTGTATTGGTTTGTATTGGTTTGTATTGGTTTGTATTGGTTTGTATTCTATCTATCTATCTATCTATCTATCTATCTATCTATCTATCTATCTATCTATCTATCTATCTATCTATCTATCATCTATCTACTATCCTTGGACTCCTGATTTCCTGTGCTTGACTGGACTTTTTCTATAGGAAAGCATTTGCAACACTGCTGGAAATAGTGGCTTATTCCTAGGCACTATCCCGATGCCCTGGGTTATGTCTCCTTACATTATTTACTCAGCAGGGCATTGCATCAACTTTCCTATCAATCTTCTCCAAACTTGGTGCCCTCCAGATGAGGTGAAGTTGCAGCTCCCCCAAACTTTCAGCCCTCATAACTCAGCATCTCCAGAGGGCGCAACATTGGGGGGGGGGGGGAATTGCTGAACATGGCTAATACATAGCCGTGGGGAGTCCTGTCATAGCTGAGACACTTCTGTAAATATATACTGCCGCGCGGGAACGAACCATCTCTTATATGGTCAAACATATGACAGCAAAGAGCTGTGTTTAGGCCACGTGCCCAGTTTCCCTTGTTCTGCGAATAAACATTTTACTTTTCTCTGCTTCCAGTCCACAACCAAAATAGGAGACCTCTGTCTAAAATTAAACAGGGCTCTTTCATCTTCGGGACGTTTGGAGTTGTAATTTCAAGAAAGGCCCCTTTTGAAAAAGAGTCAGAGGGAAAGGGGGGGTGGAGAAGCCCCCCCCCCCTTTTCCTTGTAACAAAGTCTCAGGAATTTTTGGGCTGGCTGCCCTCACCCAGATCAAGAGGAGGTTTTTTCAAAGCGGGAAACGATTTTTCTCTCCCCTTTATCCTCCTTTGGGTCATTTTTCGCTCTCCTTTAGCCAAGATTTTCTTTTGAAAATACACGAGGAGCACAAGTTTAAACGTTTGAACATCAAGTAATATGTCAGGCTCAATCCAGTTTCTCTTCAGGATTCTCTCTGAACAAGGGAGGTGACAGAGGGGGGGGAAATATCAGCAAAACTGTCTTGAACTGCAACAGGAAATTCCCTAAATCTTTTCTCGCTTAAAAAGGTTGCTTGTTCTTTAAACAAGGGTTGTGGGGGGGGAGAGAACCCTTTAAAGAGCCTTCAAAAACCTTTTGTTTTTCAGTTGAACAAACTTTATCAAATCTTCTCTATTCTATCTCCAAAAATATCATCTGCCTCAGGGCTGTTTGTAGGATATTGTAAAAGGAAAAAGTCAAGATGGCAAATGCAATAATGTGATCGGAGTTTTCTGCCTGGTTTTTTTATATGTGATGCTTCAATGGCACCATTGTAGCTGCAATCTTGATTTTCTTTTTTTTAAACCGTACCCTGTGGACTTCCTGATCTTTCTTCAGGTCAGGAGGACAAGATATCCCAGAGGTATCGTTCATTTATTTGATTTTTATCCTGCTTTCATAATATATTTTTTTATAAATAACTTAAGGCAATGGAGACATCTAATACAGCGCTGCAATTCAGCCAGTTCTATCCGGTTTGGGCGAACCTGTAACGGTGGTGGTGGTGGGAGGCTCCGCCCACTCACCCAGACGTCATCATGTCCCGTTTTTGATGCTCTGCGTATGCATGGAAGTCCTGCACATGTGCAGAGGTTTGCGAACCGGTAGTGAAGGTCAGTTGATTTCAACCCTGACCTAATTGTTAAGTATTAATAAAACCTTCTAGGAGGCCAGCAACAGCCTATGCTGCGCCCTGATTGGCTGAGGCGCAGCATAGCCTGTTGCTAGCCAACCAACTCAATCTGATTGGCCGAGGTACTGCGTCAGCAGTTGCTGGACGGTACCCGGCCTCCCATTGGTTCCCCGCTATACAAATGTTATATACCTTGGCGCGGATTTCGCCTCGTTGAATCGCTGTCATCTGTTCTGTTCTACAATAAACCTTGCTGTTTGGAAGTCCTGGCTCTCGCGTCTTCTCTCCAACCCATGATCCTCAAAACTAATACCTACCGTATTTTTCGGAGTATAAGACGCATCTTTTTTCCTCAATAAAGAGGCTGAAAATCTGGGTGCATCTTATACATTGAATACAGCATTTTTTGCCTCCTGAAGCCCCACCTCCTTCACCAAAATGGCTGTGCATACCCTTATGGAGGCTTTCAGAGAGCTCCTGGGGGCTGTGGAAGGCAGAAATCAGCAAAAAATGCTCCGTTTTTTGCCCCCCCAGCCCCCAGCAGCACTCTATAAACCTCCATAAGGCTATGCATGCAATTTTTTTGACAAAAAACGGGCCTGTTTTTGCAAAAAATGGGGCATTTTTTTGCTCATTTTTGCCCCGCCCCAGGAGCACTCTGTCACCCCAGGACTATTCATGCATTTTATTTGAAAAAAAGGGGTTGTTTTGGGGAGGTTTGCGGAGTGCAACCCTCTGCCAGCGAAAATAGAGCTCAAGAGGGGCACGTATAGCCTTCCCAAGCTCCTTTGCGCTGGCAGAAGCACCGCAGGCCAGTTCTTCACTGTTTCCAGGGTGGCCCCATGGGCCAGATCTAAGTACCCCGTGCGCCAGATCTGGGCCCCAGGCCTTGAGTTTGTCACCCCTGACATATGCCAACCCACGATACCTATTTAGAAAGCAAAGATGGCTTCAAGGCAGCTTGTGAAGATAGGAAAGAGGCTATTGAAGAATGGTCTACTGCATGGAACAAGCCTGTTTCAGACATCCATTGAGGCAAAAGAGCATCCTTTGGTTGATTTTTTTTCCCAATAATTTTCTTTCAGGCTTCATGATGAAAACCAAAGTATCAGGAGAGGCCATCCCAAGGGAATGACCACAGAGACAGTCAGGAGAAATGGCAGCGATAGTTGCCAGTGCCTTTCTTCAGGAAGACTAGATGGATGGGTGGATGGATGGGTGATGGATGGATTGATAGGTACATACTGTAGATAGTAAATGATGTAAGGATGTAGGGTTGGACAGAAGGATAGATGGGCAGAGAGACCTATGGGGGATGGATGGATGGATAGATAGATAGATAGATAGATGGATGATAGATGGATGGATGGATAGATAGATAGATAGATGGATGATAGATGGATGGATGGGTAGATGAATGGATGGGGGATGGATGGACAGATGGACGGATGGATGGATGGACAAATGGACGGATGGACGGTTGGACGGATGGACAAATGGACGGATGGACGGATGGACGGATGGACAGATGGACAGATGGATGGATGGATGGATGGATGGATGGATGGATGGATGGATGGATGGACAGATGGATGGATATATGGATGGATATATGGATGGATGTGGGATGGATGGATGGATTGATGGGCAGAGGGATAGATGGGCAGAGAGACCTATGGGGGATGGATGGATGGATGGATGGATGGATGGATGGATGGATGGATGATAGATGGATGGATGGATGGATAGATGAATGGATGGATGGATGGATGGACGGATGGATGGACAGACGGATGGACGGACGGATGGATATATGGATATATGGATATATGGATGGATGTGAGATGGATGGATGGATTGATGGGCAGAGGGATAGATGGGCAGAGTGGCCTATGGGAATGGATGGATGGATGGATGGATGAAAAGATAAACAGACAGACAGACAGTGGGATAATGGATGGATGGATACTACCAAAGTATCCATACTTTGTATGTTTAAAAATTATACATTTATTTATATTGCTTATTTTATTTATATTTCATAGTACTATCCAAGCATTAGCCGTACTCAGCCCGGCTTAGCTTCCCAGTTTGATTTCTATCACAGAAACTACAGAAAACTTTGGTGGGGATTAAAGGGGGGGGGGGAAAGGTCAACAGAATTTAGAAAGCGAGGAAGGAGACTTTTCCAGAAGAGAGGGAGCAACTTCCACTGAACAACATAAGCAGAAGTTGCCTTGTGCTTAAAGGAAGGGGAAATAAAGATTAAATAAATTAAATAAATTCACGGTGCCTGGGAGGAGAGAGAAGCAGAGACAGAGAGAAAGAGAAAGTCCTGGCTGTGTGCCTAGGATGAAATGAACTTTCCCCTACAATCACGGTGCCAAAAACATTCAAGAGCAATGTTGCTCTGTCGATTTACTTCGTGAGAGGAAGAGCTGCTTGTTGCTTGACAGGTTTCTCTTTTAAAAAACCCAAAACAACAATAGTATTGGTTCAAACCACATAAGGGTATACAGGGACATTATCTTTGATTTGCAGAAACACACCCGCCCACGTACTTGAGTGTTTCTCTTCCTCGTAATTGAACAGCCTGTGAAATTTTGACCCGGGGATTTTGAGCATCCGCATTCTGCTTCCTCTTTCGGGTTCTTCCCTGCCCCCAAATTCAGATCTCCTTGCCAGCAATGTCAAAGGTTTCCTAAGTTGCCCTTTGCTGACACCTGTTGATCGACTTGACGGCCCAATGGAGAGAAAATGTGTCCCTTAGTGGAAAGGAATAAATAAAACCTGGCCAGAGCTGGCCCGGAGGTACGTTCTTTTCAGTGGCGGGTTTCAAAAAAATTTGGAACCTACTCTGTGGGTGTGGCCTCCTTTGTGGGGGTGGCTTGCTGGCCATGTGACCTGGTGGGAGTGGCTTGCCGGCCATGTGTTTTCTTTCTTTCTTTCTCTCTCTCTCTCTCTCTCTCTCTCTCTCTCTCTCTTTCCTTTCTTCCTTTTGTCTCTCTGTCCCTTTTTACTTTTTTTCTTTCATCTGTCTCTCTCTCTTTTTCTTTCTTTTTTCTTTCTTTCTTTCTTTCTTTCTTTTTTTCTTTCTTTCTTTCTTTCTTTCTTTCTTTCTTTCTTCCTTTCTCTTTCTCTCTCTCTGTGTGTCAGTCAGTCTGTCTGTCTGTCTGTCTGTCTGTGTGTGTGTGTGTGTGGCAGTGGTGGGTTTCAAAAATATTTTGGAACCTCTTCTGTAGGTGTGGCCTGCTTTCCGGGTCCACTGGTGGAACCTCTTCTAACCGGTTCGGTAGATTTGACGAACCGGTTCTACCGAATAGGTGCGAACTGGTAGGAACCCACCTTTGGTTCTTTTTAGCAGTGACATCTCCATCAAGTGTGGAGAAAGAATCCAAGAACTGTGGAGCTGGATGTTCTTCTGTAGCATTTACCACATTTTTCGGAGTATAAGACGCACCAAGATTTTGAAGAGGCACATTTTTAAAAAAAGTTTTTTGCACTCTGCAGGCCTCCCAGAAACAACCCGTTTTTCGCAAAAACGAGCCAGTTTTTTGTCAAAAAAAAGAGAGAGAGACATGAATAGCCTTTAAGAAGCTTGTAGAGTGCTTCTGGGGGCTTGGGGGGGGGGCAAAACCAAGCAAAAAATGGACCGTTTTTTGCTCATTTCTGCCTCCCCAGCCCCCAGGAGCACTCTGGAAGCCTCCTAAACGCTATGCACAGCCATTTTTGCAAAGGGGTTGGGTTTTCAAGAGCCCAAAAATGCTGCCTTCAGTGTATAAGACACACCTAGATTTTTACCTTCTTTTTTGAGTGAAAAAAATGTGTCTTATACTCCGAAAAATACAGTATTTATTTTGTAAAAAAATAGAACATTTTGGAAGAAACAGGGAGCTGCCAGATAACTAATTTCCAAATGCAACACTTGGCACAGTCTCTTATAATCACAAACAGCATTTTCCTCTCTTGACACGACTGAAGGAATGAATTGTTTCCTGCAAAAGCCCACTCCCCATTGGCTCCTCTTTTGTTTTCTATGGGAGGGGCTAATTCCCTCCAAGACAGAGGTGGGTTCCTACCAGTTCGCACCTATTCGGTAGAACCGGTTCGTCAAATCTACCGAACCGGTTAGAAGAGGTTCCACCAATGGACCCGGAAAGCAGGCCACACCTACAGAAGAGGTTCCAAAATTGTTTGAAATCCACCACTGGTCCTTGGATGTGATTATTCTACACTATCATGCTTATATTTATAAAACTCAGTGCCTCTGTGAAAGGTAAGGATGACTACTGCGTTTGTGGTGCAATCAGAACATGGCGTGTGTTGAAGTTGTTTTAACGCAAACCAAAGATGCCTTTTAAAAAACAAGTTTACATCATATTCTTATGCATGCCAGTGCTGTGTGTGAGGTAATTTAAGATGGTTCTGACAAGTGTCATCGGCATCTTCATATCCGGTCACATGGGCGGAAAGCCACTCCCACCCAGGCACATGGGCGGCAAGCCACTCCCACAAAGGAGGCCACACCCACAGAGTAGGTTCGAACAATTTTTGAAACCCACCACTGCTCCAAGGTGTGGCTTTACTCCTAAGTTGACCCTGCTTATTTAGTTGTTCTTGTCTTCTGGCAGCTCTGCGCATCTGCACACTGGGAACAGGCTCCAGCTCTTCCTCTGCCTCACTGCTTTTTAGCTCCCTCTCTGCCTCTGACGCAGAGCCTTTGTCTGAGCTTTCCTCAGCCTCCAGGACTGCCCCATGTTCCTCCCCAACCTCCTCACTGTCCGACTCTGTTGCCAGCCCTGCTGCCCACCGGTGGGCCATAACAAATAAAGCCAGTCTTCCTTCTCTGTGAGTGTCCTTCAGAGAGCTCAGGTGCAATTGTATCTCTTCTCAGTTGTCTTTCCCCTAGACTAATCTTACTCAGATCCTTTAACCGTCCCTTGTAGGAAATTAAAAAGTTCAGTAAGTATCAGTAACCAGCTCTGCCTGACAGCTACCTCAGAACTTCAATAAAGATAATTAAACCTGGCCTCACCGTAACAAAAGAACCGATATATTTTACTTCCTTCTCTCATTTATTATCTGCCATCATTTGTTGCTTGAAGAGTCAACCTGTGTTTTCTTGTATAAAACATGATGTTTCCCAATTCGGTAATGTCTACATGTGCTTAAATATTGGCCTTCAAGAGATACATTATCAACATTCATTTTTCATATGGCTTACTTTGGATGTTCTAATCTTCGGGGGTATCTGCAGGATATGGTAAAAAAAAAAAAAACTCAAGATAGCAATCAGGACACACTGATCAAAGCTCCGACTATTGTTTAAGTGTGTTGCACATAAAAAAAGCAGCTGGAGCATTGATCACACTGTTACGGCCACCATGTTGAGCGTATTGACCACACCTTGTGGACGTATCTGAAAGCCTTCGTATTTCACCCTAGAATTTGAGAAGCTTCACTAAATTTCAGAACTTCCACTGGAGATAAGAAGTAGTCACTATCCTACTCAATCATAAAGATGCAGAAGATCAGAAGGCCTTTGACAGAGACAACGTAGGCAAGTACAGGAGATAGAGTGTTGCTGTCACTTCTGCTGACATCTTTGTTTTAGAGAAGGTTTTTTTTTTCTCCCTTACCTGCCGAGCCCAACAGCTGTCAGTTCAGCCAGGTAACAGGTTTTATTAAGAGCGCCTGCGTTATCTGGAAGTGGATTGACATCCAAAGTGCATATCAACATTGACTGAAGGTCAGTTCTTTGAGCATTGTTATAAAAGATCTGCCTTCTGCTACAGAATTTGAAGTCTTTGATGCATCACCAAAGCAAATCCTACCGATGGCCCCTCCCCAATGATTCCAGGTAACTATAGGTTGATTTTCAAAGCTTTATTTTAGCAAAGTATTTATTTAGCAACGTATTCCACATCAGCAAGTATTGCGGGCCCAATTGGCAAAAGGAAGCTCAGGACCATATAGATTGGAAACATGTGGAAGAGGCCTTCACCCTGCAGTGGATACATGATGATGAGGATGATGATGATGAGTTTGAGTTTGAGTTTGAGTTTTATTTCATTTGTATGCCGCCCTTTTCCCTGAAGGGACTCAGGGCGGCTCACAACTCAAGGGAAGGGGGATACAGACAGTTAACAACAACACAAAAACAATACATAGTTAAAACGCAACAATCATACCATTTGAGATAGGGGCAACGATTCTTTAGCCCCAGGCCTGTCGGAACAGCCAGGTTTTAAGGGCTGTGCGGAAGGCCTGGAGGGTGGTGAGGGTGCGAATCTCCACGGGGAGTTCGTTCCAGAGGGTCGGAGCAGCCACAGAGAAGGCTCTCCTCTGGGTAGTCGCCAGTCGACACTGGCTGGCGGATGGAATTCGGAGGAGGCCTGCTCTGTGCGATCTAATCGGTCTGGTGGAGGTAATTGGCAGCAGGCGGTCTCTCAAGTACCCAGGTCCAATACCATGAAGGGCTTTATAAGTGACGACTAGCGCCTTGAAGCGTATCCGGAGACCAATAGGCTGATGATGATGATGATGATTATGATGATTTTAGCAATACAAGGACCTCCATCTTCTCTTATCCCTTTAGATCAGTCATCCCTTCTTGTTGCTGGCTAGTGGACTAAAACATAATTGGAAGCATTTCAACTCCCAGAATTCCCCAGACAGCATATGGGAATTTCTCAGCATCCAGTTAGAGAATTCTGGAGTTGAAATCCACTCATCTTAAAGCTATCGAGTTTGAAAAACATTTATATAGAGCATGGCTATCAAACTCGTAGGCCACGGGCCAGAGGCGTCATGTGCTGGCCCCGCCCCGGTTTAGCGAAGGGGAAAAAAGTCCTGATACATCACGTGATGACATGAGTTTGACACCTCTGCTCTAGAGTTATCTTGGGGCAAACCATGCTGGAGTGGAAGATGGGGCTTCACCTTTCTTTTCCTTCCACTTTTCTTTTGTGAGCAATGCTATATTAACTTAAGAGCCGAGGTGGCGCAGTGGGTAGAGTGCAGTACTGCAGGCCACTTCATCTGACTGCTGTCTGCAGTTCAGCGGTTCAAATCTTACCGGCTCAGGGTTGACTCAGCCTTCCATCCTTCCGAGGTGGGTAAAATGAGGACCCAGATTGTGGGGGCTATATGCTGACTCTGTAAACCGCTTAGAGAGGGCTGAAAGCCCTATGAAGCGGTATATAAGTCTAACTGCTATTGCTATTGCTAACTTCATTTGTTGAATGGGCTGATTCCAGAGGTGGGTTCCTACCTATTCAGTCCGATTCGGCCGAAAAGGTAGTAAATCCGGTGGACACGTGACCGTACCGGTTCTATGATCAGTGGCGCCATCTTGATTTTCTGTTCTGCACATGTGCAGAACAATCTTCATTAAAAAAATGTAATTTTTATTCATTTTCTAATGTGCACATGCGCAGATCATTTTAAATGAAAATGCTACCGAACTGATAGTAATGGTGGCCGGAATCCACCCCTGGGCTGTTCCAATGTCATAATCATTTATCCAAGTTCAATAGATGGCCATCTGGTCAAACATTCCGTTATTCCATGATCACAGAGAATGCAAGAATTTTTATCAGAGAAATATTTCCCCCCCTCTAACCCTCCATATCTAACACATTTCTCTAACCCTCCATATCTTATTTTTGGAAAAACCCCAGAACATCCAACTGATACCCTTGAAAAGCACCCAGAAACTCCAATTAGTCTCAGGGGCTGCCACAAAGAAGAGGGAGTCAAGCTATTCCCCAAAGAACCTGAGGGCAGGGCAAGAAGCAATGGGTGGAAACCAATCAAGGAGAAAAGAAACTTAGGACTAAGGAGAAATTTCCTGAGAGTGAGAACAATTAATCAGTGGAACAACTTGCCTCCAGGAGTTGTGAATGCTCCAACACTGGACGTTTTTAAGAAGATGTTGGATAACCATTGTCCGATGTGGTGTAGGTTTTCCTGTCTAAGCAGGGGGTTGGACTAGAAGACCTCCAAGGTCCCCTCCAACTCTTCTATTCTAGTTCAAAATGCAGCAGCCCAGACCTAAGTATGCACATCTCTCCTGCAGGAGCTGCATTGGCTAATGATTTGCTTCTGAGTGCAATTCAAGGTTCTGGTTATCGCCTCCATGGCTTGGGACCAGGTAATCTGTAGGACTGTCTCTTCCCAGTTATATCCACCTGACCCACCAGTGTGGGGAGGTAGGGAATATTTGTACTTCCTAAGGAAGTACATATGGCTGGACCCAGAAGAAGGGCCTTTTCCATGGTGGCACCCTCCCTTTGTAACATCATTCCTGCAGAGATTAGCTTAGCCCCATTTTGACACACAGCCCTGAGGACCTGGTTCTGACAACAAGCCTGGGAAATCCATACTGGGATGGAGCCCATCAAGTAGCTCATTTGATTGTGTGTTGATCCCAAGCTGATGGGGTGAGTGAAATAGTTGCTGTTTTCTATCCATTTATATTCAGTTATATTGAGTTTGACTCAGGGGTGAAATCAACTTATCTTCACTACCGGTTTGCAAATGTGAGTATGCAGACCTTCCGCGCATGCGCAGGGGGGCAAAAACGGGACATGAAGA
This sequence comes from Thamnophis sirtalis, assembly GCF_051295495.1. Taxonomy (NCBI): domain Eukaryota; kingdom Metazoa; phylum Chordata; class Lepidosauria; order Squamata; family Natricidae; genus Thamnophis; species Thamnophis sirtalis. The sequence continues at coordinate 110,632,596 of NW_028261382.1, read as the reverse complement.
CATCGGGGGTGGGTGGGCGGAGCCTCTCGCCACCACCGCTACCAGTTCGCCTTAACCGAATAAAACCGGCTGAATAGCACCAGTGGTTTGACTGCCCAGAGTCACTGAGAGTGAGTGGGCAGCCATATACATCTAATCAATCACTCTTCTTATTCCATCTGTCTTTGCACAAACATTTCTTTCGGTTTCCATCTCCAGCACAATTTATTAAACTTTTGTTGTCTCCTCATCAACTCACTCTTTAGCATAGAGGATGGGACCATGAGGTCTCTAGGATGTGCTGTGTACTGTAGTTTTTTTTTTTTTAATAGAATGATGGTTTATTGTTATATTCCATTGCAATTCTAATTATTCCATGATAGAATTTGACGTACTTGCCAGCCACTTAGATTAATTCAACTGAAACAGTATAAGTGCTCGTAATAAAGAAATAAATTAAGTTAGTTGAGAATATTGGAGTTTGACGTCCAAAACTCCTGGAAAGGCTAATTGTGAAAAGACGCAAGGCTCTGTTTTCCCATCATTACACCATTCCAAAGCTAATTTTATAGGCTTTTATTCTGAATGTTTCTCATTGCTGCTGTTGTTTTCTGTTTGTTTGGGGTTGATCGGGGTTAAAAGTATAGAGTGGGTTTCCAGCAGAAACTGCTGAGCATAACCCTGCTTTAGCAGTCTTTGTTTTTTTATAAAGTCTTCCCAAAATACTGGGTCACAATTAGTCAGCACAGAGCTGGAAGGGACCTTGGAGGTCTTCTAGTCCAACCCCCTGTTCCAGCAGGAGACCCCATACCAGTGATGGCTAACCTTTTTTGGCTCACATGCCAAAAACGGGGGGGGGGAGTGCAGGGGGGTTGTGCGTGGGCACGCCACACCCATAATGATAAGTGTGTGACTCCAGCACTCATGCGCCCTTCCCACCCCGCGTGCATGTGTGCACGACCAGCGCTTCAAGGAACTAATTATTACCTTTAAAGTGCTCCATGGCTTAGGCCCAGGATACTTGTGAGACAAAGGTGGGTTTCTCTCCCCGTTCCAACCGGTTCGGTTGGAACGGGGCCGGCGGCGTACTAGCGTCTGTGTGATGCTCCAGCTGCTCCTGGAGGATCACGCAGGCGCTGTATGCATCCTGCGCATGCGTGGAAGCGCAGAACTCGTCAAAACCGGGTAAGGAATGCGGGCGGGTGTGCCCTTCGCCGTTCCCGGAAGTTACTTACTTCCAAGTTCGCCGACCAACCGGTTCGCGGGGACCGCCGCGAACCGGTTGAAACCTACCCCTGCTGTGAGACCACCTACTGCCACCAGTAGCCTCCCACCGTCCAGTGCGATCCCACAGAGTTGGCCTCCTCAGGGTGCCGTCGGCCAGACAATATTGGCTAGCGACCCCCAGGGGGAGAGCCTTCTCTGTGAGAGCGCCTTCCTCTGGAATGAGCTGCCCCCGGAGCTTCGTATAATCCCCGACCTCCGTTCCTTCCAAAGTGCCCTAAAAAGTTGGCTTTTCCAGCAAGCCAGCCTGGCCTGAACAAAATAAAATAAATGATTGATTTAATTGTTAATTTTAATCTAATTTTTAAAATGTTAATTGGGGGAGTTTTTTTGGATACTTTTTTTAATGTCCCTTTTAATTTTTGTAAAATGTGTTTTCTTTTATGTTGTACGCCGCCCTGAGTCCTTGGGAGAAGGGCGGCATATAAATCCAATAAACCTAAACCACACCTAAACCCCTTGCTTTTGGCGTGCTTTTTTTCACCCTCCCCAGGCTTCAGAGGCCCTCTGGAGGTTTCAGGAGATTCCCTGAAGCCTCCGGAGCACCAAAAAAATGGTCCTACGGGCAAACCAGAAGTTCAGGAGTGGACTTCCGGTTTGCTCGTAAGGCCATTTTTTGCCCTAACACCTCATGTACCCTAACAAATGGCTCCGTGTGCCATCTGTGGCAGGGGTGCCAAAGGTTTGCCATCAAGGCCTTATACCATTCCAGACAAATGGCTGTCCAATCTCTTCTTAAAACCCCCCAGTGATGAAGCACCTACAACTTCTGAAGGCCAGCAGTTCCACTGATTAATTGTTCTCACTGTCAGGAAATATTTCCTTATTTCTAGGTTGATTCTTTCCTGGATTAGTTCCCATCCATTGTCTTTTGTCTTGCCTTCTGCGGCTTTGGAGCATAGGTCAACACCCCCCCCCCTTTGTGGCAGTCCTTCAAATAGAGGAATACTGCTATCATGTCACTCCTTCTTTTCCCTAACTAGCCATACCCAAGATCCTGCAGCCGTTCTTCCTATCTTTTTAGTCTCCAAACCTTTCATTGTCTTCGTTGCTCTTCTCTGCACTTTGCACCAAAGCACTGCGGTGATTTATTTAATAAAGTTGTGAAGTTTCTTAATCAATGAAACGATTTGCAGGGTTACAGTTTTTGGATTCCAAAGGAATCTCTGCTTGGCTGTTCCGGCAGGCCTGGGGCTGTTGACCCCAAAATACGGTCCAGCCCCATCTAGAACGGAGTGTATGGTGTGTTATTTTTAAATCTATTCTTTTTCTGTATTTTATTTTTGATTTATTTCTGTATTTGTAAGCCTCCCGGAGTCCTACGGGATTGGGTGGCATATAAATGTTATTAAATTCAAATTCAAATTCAATTTTAAAAAAAAACAGAATAGAAGTAGCCTGAGAAGGGACCAAGAGTAGCAATAGATGCATAATCTGTAGTAACTCCTAGGAAGACAAAAACTTGTTGGGACACCTGTTTTTTTTTTTTTAATGGCCGTTTATAGGCATTCAAAACTTTTACAATCTCACCTCCCTCACTTTGGGAAGCAAAATGGATGGGTTTGCAGAGGGCTGAAAGAAATGATACGCTTAAGCCTTCCTAATGCATTCCACATTTAGTCATTAAATTCTAATTGGTACCACGGTGGGCTTAGGGATGCCCTTTGACCTCTCTGCATTTCCTAGGTCATGTCACCTCAAGATGTCCTTTGCCCCCACGGCTCCTTTATAACCAGTCCTTTTGAACTCTTAATTTTATTCCCTCACTTGAAATACCTATTAGAACGGCCGCATCGACCACATTTGAAACTGCTAAAAATCTCTCCCTTTTTTTGTGTGTCCGTGTGTGTTCCCCTCCTGGTCTTAATTTCTCTCTTCCTTCTTCTTTCTGTAATTTATTCAAGGTTGTCTCTTAGAAGTTTCACTGAAGGGCAGCGTTAGGACCCTGGCATTTTGTGACATAGCTATTGTCCTTGGTAAATTTTAGAAGACTTCGCCTTCTATTAGATTGAAAAATCTTCTTCCCCGCGCCATCTGTCACATTCTGGAGAAATGAAGACCTTGGCTCCATGATATGTATCCTTCTAATTTTGCATGTACTGAGCTACAGTCACATCAGCACAGACGCTGCCAAGACGTTCTTGGAAAATAAGATTTGGAAGGAAATGCATTAAGTCCTTGAATCGCTTTGATGATAAGCATACTGCTTCTATTAGATAGCGAGGGACAGCAGTTTGGAATAAGGGAAGTGATGTATGCACTGTCCTCATTCAGACGGCATGTAAAATCATGGATGTTTCCTTCCAGTGTCAGAAGGAACAAGGCAGTGTGGCGTAAGAATTAAAGAGATGTTTGGGATTGTGAAGCTTAATGGATGACTTTGGAACCCCCCCCTCCTTTGTGTGACAGTGTATGTGCAGAGTGTGTGTGTGGGGGGGGTTCATCTGTGTGTGTGTCTCAGCCTACCTGCCATGGTTGTTCCTGTGCAGAAAAATAGACAATGGCTCACTCCTCTACACAAGTTGGGATATAAATCAAAACAAAATAAATAACATGCAAATATATAAGGTAAAGATAAAGGTTTTCCTTGCACATATGTGCTAGTTGTTTCCAACTCTAGGGAGCAGTGCTCATCTCTGTTTCAAAGCTGAAGAGCCAGTGCTGTCCAAAGACATCTCCTTGATCATGTGGCCGGCATGACTAAACACCAAAAAGGCATGGAACACTGTTACCTTCCCACCAAAGATGGTTCCTATTTTTCTACTTGCATTTTCTATCTGCTTTCGAACTGCTAGGTTGGCAGAAGCTGGGATAAAAAAAATACCTGGGTAATGCTGGGTTATCGACTAGTTCTTGAATAAATTAAGCTGTTAGATTAAGCCATCAAACAATTATTTCATTTCATTAGACATCGTAAGGTAGGTAACTATGGGAAATATGTTTTGTTAACCCTGGGTTAAGAATACTTTAATACTTTATTAGCTTCTGAGAAGCAAACAATAAATTACAGTTCTAGATCTCCTTCAGTTGCAGTGGCAAATGTTAGCAAATGTATTTGCAGTAGAAACAATTTGAAAACTCACCCTAGAACGGATGTCAATCTCTCCTCAGTTTTCTCAGCTTCTGAGAACAGCTTGTTTATTTCTTAGAAATGACTGGCACAGCACCCATTGCATTTCTCTTAACTTCGAAAACATTGGTTTTTCCGAGGTATAGAAGAAAGACTAACAGGTCAAATGTTGGGGGCAGGTGTGTAGGCATTCAGCGTTCTGCAAACATCTTAAAACTAAAAGATATTTTTTTGTCCTGGTTTTAGGGAGACAGGGAAGCAGTGGTAGCTGGTTCCTCCAGAATGAAAACAATCACTACTATGAACTGAGGATTACCTTGCTTGGTATGGAACTCCTACCAGGAATAGCCTTGAGATATGATAACTTGCGTCTTTCTCTTAAAGAGATACTCTGAATAACGTAAATGGAATCTGGACCTGTAATATCATCCCTGTATCTCTTTTAATATCGGCACAGTGGTTGATTTTGGACAGAGAAGAGAGATGTACACCATCTAATGTCCATTTTGTTGCCCTGGATGTGGAAATTATCTTGATTATGGAGTCCTCCCTAATTATTTAAAAAACATTCAGCGGCAAGGATTCTGAGGTCTAACATTCGGGGTCTTTTGTCTATATTTTCAGTTCATTTATTGATTGGAGAGAACTTATTTGGCTTTACCAACATCAATAGAGCTACGCTCCCATTCAGAATTGGCATCTGATTGTTTGGCTGGATTCAGTCAAAGCTTAGTCAATTGTTATGCACCACCAGAAATCATGATGTGAGATAGGCAACCTCATAGATCCTCTGAATAAGTAAGTAAGTAAGTAAGTAAGTAAGTAAGTAAGTAAGTAAGTAAGTAAGTAAAGTAAGTTAAGTAAGTTAAGTAAGTTAAGTAAGTAAGTTAAGTAAGTTAAGTAAGTTAAGTAAGTAATTAAGTTAAGTAAGTTAAGTAAGTAAGTAAGTTAAGTAAGTAAGTAAGTTAAGTAAGTAAGTAAGTTAAGTAAGTAAGTAAGTTAAGTAAGTAAAGTAAGTAAGTAAGTAAGTAAGTAAAGTAAGTTAAGTAAGTTAAGTAAATAAGTTAAGTAAGTTAAGTAAGTTAAGTAAGTAATTGGCATCTGATTGTTTGGCTGGATTCAGTCAAAGCTTAGTCAATTGTTATGCACCACCAGAAATCATGATGTGAGATAGGCAACCTCATAGATCCTCTGAATAAGTAAGTAAGTAAGTAAGTAAGTAAAGTAAGTAAGTAAGTAAGTAAGCAAAGTAAGTTAAGTAAGTTAAGTAAGTAAGTTAAGTAAGTTAAGTAAGTAATTAAGTTAAGTAAGTTAAGTAAGTTAAGTAAGTAAGTAAGTTAAGTAAGTAAGTTAAGTAAGTAAGTTAAGTAAGTAAGTAAGTTAAGTAAGTAAGTTAAGTAAGTTAAGTAAGTTAAGTAAGTTAAGTAAGTAAGTTAAGTAAGTAAAGTAAGTAAGTAAGTAAGTAAGTAAAGTAAGTTAAGTAAGTTAAGTAAATAAGTTAAGTAAGTTAAGTAAGTAATTAAGTTAAGTAAGTTAAGTAAGTAAGTAAGTTAAGTAAGTTAAGTAAGTAAGTAAGTTAAGTAAGTAAGTAAATTAAGTAAGTAAGTTAAGTAAGTTAAGTAAGTAAGTTAAGTAAGTTAAGTAAGTTAAGTAAATAAGTTAAGTAAGTTAAGTAAGTTAAGTAAGTAATTGGCATCTGATTGTTTGGCTGGATTCAGTCAAAGCTTAGTCAATTGTTATGCACCACCAGAAATCATGATGTGAGATAGGCAACCTCATAGATCCTCTGAATAAGTAAGTAAGTAAGTAAGTAAGTAAAGTAAGTAAGTAAGTAAGTAAGCAAAGTAAGTTAAGTAAGTTAAGTAAGTAAGTTAAGTAAGTTAAGTAAGTAATTAAGTTAAGTAAGTTAAGTAAGTTAAGTAAGTAAGTAAGTTAAGTAAGTAAGTTAAGTAAGTAAGTTAAGTAAGTAAGTAAGTTAAGTAAGTAAGTTAAGTAAGTTAAGTAAGTTAAGTAAGTTAAGTAAGTTAAGTAAGTAAGTTAAGTAAGTAAAGTAAGTAAGTAAGTAAGTAAGTAAAGTAAGTTAAGTAAGTTAAGTAAATAAGTTAAGTAAGTTAAGTAAGTAATTAAGTTAAGTAAGTTAAGTAAGTAAGTAAGTTAAGTAAGTTAAGTAAGTAAGTAAGTTAAGTAAGTAAGTAAATTAAGTAAGTAAGTTAAGTAAGTTAAGTAAGTAAGTTAAGTAAGTTAAGTAAGTTAAGTAAGTTAAGTAAGTTAAGTAAGTAAGTTAAGTAAGTAAGTTAAGTAAGTAAGTTAAGTAAGTGAATAAGTGAATAAGTGAATAAGTGAATAAGTGAATAAGTGAATAAGTGAATAAGTGAATAAGTAAATAAGTAAATAAGTAAATAAGTAAATAGGTAAATAAGTAAATAAGTAAATAAGTAAATAAGTAAATAAATAAATAAATAAATGTCATGTGTGTTGAGAAACCTCTACAATTGTAGTATTTTGCATTTCCAATAGTCCATGCATTTCATATTCTAGGTGAACTTTAAATCTGGACCTTGCTAAACAGATTCAAATCTAATTTTTTTCATTTCCTATTTTATCAACAGTTCCTTCTTCTCCTCCTCCTTCTTGTTCTCCTCCTCTTCCTCCTCCTCCCCCCTGTCTCCTTCTCTTCCCCCTCCTCCTCCTCCTTTCTACTTCTCCTTCTACTCTTTCTTCTCCTCCTTTTCCTCCTCCTCCTCCTCCTCTCCTTCTCCTTTTCCACCTCCTCCCCCTCCTCCCCACAAACCAATGCAGAAACATAGCTACACCTTCACAGGGACAGTGTAACCATGCTGTCTGGGTGGTCTCTTTTAAGTTCTCCAGCAAATCTGTACCGTTCTTTCTCTGCCACCAGGCCCTTGGCAGCAGGTTATAAATTTGGCACTGATAGCCAGCTTTAAGAATCCCTCGCAGCAAACATTTGATACCACAGCTGATGCTGAGCTCTGGAAGGAACTCAGCCAGCCAAACCAGCTAGCCAATCTGGCTTCAGGAGAAACTTTTGACATACAAAGTGGCCATGGATTTCCAGAATTAGCATCTGACTCTGCCTAGACATCTGAAGCATGTGAGGCATTCATTCACTCTTCCTCCTTGCCAATGGCCCGAGGTGAACTTTGGACTGAAGTGGCATCTTGCAGCTGGATGAGCTATTTATCTTAGCACTTTCCAAGAAGAAATATTGGAACCGATTCACCTTTCGTCATGGCTCTTTTTTTAGGCGGAGCTGTTCAGAGTTGCCTAAAATGCAATAATATTTATTTATGTAATCAAAGACTAGAAATCCGATGGAATTGAATTCGTGCTTTCCCTGGACAATGCCCTCAATTTGCATTTATTCGTCTCCTGTTCTTCCTTCCATGCACTAAGAGCAACAGGAAAGAGCAGCGATCCCATAACAACTTCATAACTGTAAAAGGTCAAAATGGGGAGACAGAAAACATCTCACAGCAAAAGGCTGACCATAGTGACTTGGCCGCAATGTGCAAGAGACAAATTTCTCACATCCCATCAGAATATTTCATGTCTTAATTTGTGGAGGGGGGGGAGATGATTTTGGATCGAAGCCATGTTAAATTTTCTACAATTTGATTAGAATATTAGTGTTGTGGCCCAACAGCGGCCAGCAAAGCTGGTGGCAGACTCCAACAGTGAGGAGGTTGGGGAGGAACATGGGTCCTGGAGTCTTGGGAAGGCTCTGATGAGGGCTCTTCATCAGAGGCAGAGATGGGGCCAGGGCTGTCTGACAGTTATCAGCTGACTTTGGAGTTGGAGATCAGTGGGGCAAAGGAATAGCTGGAGCCTGTTCCTGATGTGCACAGGTGCAGATGGTCAGGAGAAGGGAAGAACTAAGGAACAAGGGCCGACTTGGGAGTAAAGGCACAGGTGGATGGTGGATGGCCCCTCCCATAGGGAATAAAGAGGAGTGAAAGGGGAGTGGAGTTTGCAGGAGACAATTTGTTCGTTTAATTAATGTGAAAATTTGTTAGTGATTCTCAGAGACTCCTTGTCAAGTATTTTCTTGTACAGTGTTGCCTTTGGAAGATATCTGTCTGGCAGCTCTCCAAGCCTGATAGGGTCTGTGGTTGTAAATTCACCCTTGAAAGACTGTTTGCTGGGACCTTGGTGGATGAATGAGAGGAATTCACATTAGCTTAATAAAAGGGGGTTTTGTCGGGACAAGGAGTCTGCTTCGTGATTTTCATGAAGCCTAGATCAGAACAATTAGTTCGTTACAGGTGTTTTTTTTATTTTAACCTTGTGTCTCTTTCATTATTATCAATCATTTTTATTATTTCTATGTAATACTCTTCTTATTGTTGCTTTTCATGTTAACTCTTTTGTGATTAATACAGTATATAGATGACAGGCTAACAATTTGTAAATAGATTGGGTAGCTGAGTAGTTGAAAATTCTTTTGGCCTGTTTTGTAAAAGGTGGGAAATTAATATTGCCGTATTTTATTAATCAAGATTCAATTAGGGTGTTATGTTATGTGTTATGTGTACAGAAAAAATGTTTAGTGACCATTTGAGGTTACAATGGCCCTGAAAAAAGTGACTTATGATCATTTTTCACAGTTATGACCATGACTAAATCTAGATGTTCTGCTTTAGATATAGGGGTGGTATTCACATACCTTCCCTACCAGTTTGCAAATGTGAGTGTGTATCCGCACATGTGCTCAGCTTTCTGCATATGTGCTTTGGCTTAAAAAAAAAAAGACCTAAATGGGATGCCATAGAGCTGGAGCAGGTGGGTGGGGCCAGCCACGATTTCCGCTACCGGTTCAAGTGAACTGATCCAAACCGGCTGAATACTACCTCTGTTTTTCATATGTGGTGGATGTGCAATGAGGCAAAAAAAATATTGGAAAATGATTCAATCATGGTTAGAACAAATGGTGGGAGACCAAATCTCGTTTAAACCAGAAATTTTTCTCCTAGGTATAATACCGGAGGGGTTTAAGAAAGATACACCTTATCTAATTATACATGTACTAACTGTGGTGCGCATAACTTATGTACAATATTGGAAAAAAGAAAATACACCATCAGAGCTAGATATAATCAGAAAAGTGTTGGCCTGCGCGGAAGCAGATAGGCTCACTCTTGAAGATGGCGGCTCCGATAGAACTGGTTTGGGGGCATGGCCGGCCAAGTTACTACTTACTCAGCCAAACTGGGCCGAACAGGTAGGAACCTACCTCTGTTGCATTACTCAGGTAACCCTAATGGCACAGATAAATCTCCAGGTGGTCTCAATGACCCTCTAAAAGAATGCAAATGATCAGCTGTCTCCAAGGAATAGATATCCTTCCATTCTCCATTATCCTGTCAGAACTGGATAGAACAATTAATCAGTGGAACAGAAGTTGCCTCCAGAAGTTGTGAATGCCCCAACACTGGAAGTCTTTAAGAAGATGTTGGATAGCCATTTGTCTGAAATGGTATAGGGTTTCCTGCCTAGGCGAGGGGTTGGACTAGAAGACCTCCAAGGTCCCTTCCAACTCTGCTATTGTATTGTATTGTCTTGCATTGTAACTGAAGAAGTTTCTTGGATAAGAAGCGAAACATCTTTAAAGAAAAAACAGACGGTCTAGTTGCCTCTTGAAAAAGCACCTTTGGGAATGTAATGTTTTACATTTTTTTATAAAAATGATCTTAAATTATTTGTTTTTAATATTTTATTATACTTGATATTTGTTATGTTATATTGATTAAATATTGCATACCTCCCTCTAGGTGTGCAATTTAAGGGAGAGAGGTGGTTAAGGTGTTTGATAGATATATGAAACTTGAAAAGGCATCTCAGTACAGAAATGCTAGCATGCTATCTATGGCTGTCACCCTGTGGCAAAGTTTAGAAAGCCACCACAATGAATGAAAAAGGTTGTGATACTTTCAGTCCATGTACATTTGTTTCTAGACAATCTTTTCTCCCAGCCGACCTCTTATATGTGCCCTTTGGAAAAGTTTCTTTATTTTAGCAATAGAAATAGCACTTAGAGTTATATATGTCTCCATGGTGCTTTACAGCACTCTCTAAGCAATTTATAGAGCCAGCCTATTGCCCCCAACAGTCTAGCTCCTCATTTTATTGACCTGGAAATGATGGAATGTTGAGTCAACCTTGAACTGGTCAGGATCAAACTCCTGAGTATGGGCAGAGTTTGCCTGCAATACTATATTCTAACCGATGGTGGTATTTAGCCAGTTCGGACCGGTTCGGGTAGTGGCGACCTGTGGGTAGTGGTGGCTTGTGGGTGAGTCCAGCCCCAGTGCTATGCTGTCCTATTTAGCCACGTTTTCTAAGCTGTGTGCATGCATGCAAGTCTCATGCGTGAGCAAAGGGCATGCATGGAAGGCGTGTGCATGAGTGAAGCGAGGGTTTGCGCGTATGCGCTCACATTTTCAGTGCATGGCAAACCAGTGCTAAAATTATGTGAAACCCACCTCTGATTCTAACCACTGTGCCACCATGGCAGTTTTTGATCCCCAAACAGATATTGTTATTAGTTGCAAAGTCGTGTCTGACCCATCACAACCCCATGGACAATGTTCGTCCAGGCCTTCCTGTCCTCTACCATCCCCTGGAGTCCATTTAAGCTCATGCCTACTGCTTTGGTGACTCTATCCAGCCACCTCATTCTCTGTCGTCCCCTTCTTTTTTTGCCCTCAATCTTTCCCAGCATTAGGCTCTTCTCCAGTGAGTCCTTCCTTCTCATTAGGTGGCCAAAGTATTTTGAGTTTCCTCTTCAGGATCTGGCCTTCTAAAGAGCAGTCAGGGTTGATCTCCTCTAGGACTGACCGGTTGGATCGCCTTGCAGTCCAAGGGACTCGCAGGAGTCTTCTCCAGCACCATAGTTCAAAGGCCTGAATTCTTTGGCGCTCAGCCTTCCTTATGGTCCAACCTTCACAGCCATACATTACAATTGGGAAAACCACAGCCTTGACTATACGCCAAACAGATGTAAAACATGTTGAATGCCTAGATGTGAGCAGGTGAATTCCAAGTTATATTATGTCCTTGGATGTGTGAGGATAGAAGGACAACTGATCAGACTCTCATTTATAATTGAGCAATAATTAGGGTTGGGGTGTTCCTCGATTGGCCAACATGGTACTAGTCAGAAAGAAAGAAAGAAAGAAAGAAAGAAAGAAAGAAAGAAAGAAAGAAAGAAAGAAAGAAAGAAAGAAAGAAAGAAAGAAAGAAAGAAAAAGAAAGAAAAGAAAAGTCAAATTTAATACTGCAAGATCCAAGTGTTAGGATATTAAATTTAGTAGCTGAAACAGTGAACAGTACAATGGACCAGAACACACGGTTGTAGTTGATTGATTGGAGACTGCTGATTCCTGGTGTAAAGGGGGAATTAGTTCAATGTTCAATGTTTAATACACTTGTATGCCGCCCTATTCCCGAGGGACTCACTCATCAGCCCCAGGCCTGCCGGAACAGCCAGGTCTTAATAGCTTTGCGGAAAGCCTGAAGGGTGGTGAGGGTCTGAATCTCCACAGGGAGATCGTTCCAGAGGGCCGGAGCAGCCACAGAGAAGGCCCTCCCCTGAGGGGTCGACAGTCGACATTGGCTAGCGGATGGTATTCAGAGGAGGCCTAATCTGTGGGATCTAATTGGTCGTTTGCCTCCCCCCCCTCATCTTTTTCTTCTGTGTCCTCTGTATGCTCTTTGTAATTTACCTCATGATATCCCTGTGTTCCTGACTATCTTCTCTTCCGTGAATATGGGTGTTGAGTATATTTATTTATATAAAACTACAAGTTTGTGTCAGTGTCTCCGACTTCACTCGGACACCTGCTGCGCAGTTCCCTGGCCAAGAATATTTGTGTGTTTTCTTTAGAAAGAAAACTCCTCCGTGGGAGCGCCTTCCCTCCGAGCTGCCCCCGGAGCTTCGCATAATCCCCGACCTCCGGTCCTTCCGACACGCCCTAAAAAGTTGGCTTTTCCAGCAAGCCGGCCTAGCCTGAATAGAATAAAATATAGGATTAATTTGGTTGTTAATTTTAATTTAATTTTTAAATTTTTATTGTAAATATCAATTGGGGGGTTTTTTTTGGATACTTTATTTAATGTCCCTTTTAATTTTTGTAATATGTGTTTTCTTTGATGTTGTACGCCGCCCTGAGCCCTTGGGAGAAAGGCGGCATATAAATCCAATAAACCTAAACCTAAGTGACGAATAACGTTGAAGGGAACTGAATTTGATTTAAGCTGTCCTCTGAAGGAAAGACCTGAAGTTAGGAAGGCTAGTGATCTGAATGTGCCTGTAGAATGAAGCCTTACATGGCAATACAGAAGGAAAGGTCTTGAATTGTTCTCCTTTCCCAGCCTTCAAAAGAATGTATCTTGAGACCACTCAAATGAGAGATATAAACGAGACTGGAAAAAATGGATTGACTATACACAAAACAAATATGGGACTAAGAAATTCCAGATAGCCTATGCTTAAGATTAGGAATAAGTTAAACTGCTTAAAGTTTGGGTAACAGCAAGAAGCTGAGTCCAACGTAGAGATCTTATTGACTTTCTTTTTTTTTCTTTAATCTCCTTTGTTTTAATATATTTTAGACTGTGTTTGTTAAAAAGCTATACCGTGTACGGGCTCTGGGAAGTCCGGGGGGGGGGAAGGGAGGTGGGGTCTGAGGGGGGAGGGGGGAGGGGGGAAATATAGTATGTGTTAGATTTTAAAGTAACATGATTGCACTTGTATACTGTTGCTCTTTAATTTTAGTGTAAAAATAGGACAAGCTGAATATATTGATAGATAGTAGAAATACACCGAAGGGAGGAGTAGAGGGAAAGAAGAAAGAGGGGTAGAGAGGGTGGGAGAGAGGATTGGAGGGAGGAGGAGAAGGAAGGGAGGGAGTGTATTGGGAGAGAGGAGTGATAGAGGGGGAGGGGAAGTAGGTTAGAGGGGAAAGTTGGAAGGAAGAACGAAAGTTGGAGGGGTGCGAAAGAAAGGGTGTATGGTGGGTCGAAGTGGTATATTGGGTTTGTATTTTGGAGGGTATTGTTGACAAGAGGGAGGGCTGTGTTTATTGTTTAATGTTATATGGCCCCGGTTATGCACAGTATATATGTGACTGTATGAAATGAAATGGAAATAAAACATATTTACACGAAAAAAAGAATGTATCTTGAGAAGGGGCGGCGAAAGACAAGAGGGGGAAAAAATTCCAAAAAATAATAATAATTTTGAAGTTCCAAAAGATCCCTTCCAACTCTGTTATTTTGTTTTCGGGCACATTTCCCCTTTAAGATCCGAAAACTAAGGAGAAAGCAACGAAGCTAGCAGCAACCAGCTTAAGCTGTGCAAATACATTTAATGGTAATACCAAGCATTGGTTAATGAGCGGTTATGGATTAATCTCTTGCAGTGTATCAATTTGGAAGAGGAAGTGCTTATAATCCATTTAAAAATACATTCACGCCCCCGCCTCTGTCGCTAGCCTCACAGGGAAGTGGTGTCTGCCTTTTCTGGATGATAACATGTCATACTGGGAATTAAAGTGCCTTAATCAAATATATTGCAGACAGACTCCACTTAACTTTTTTTCCCCCTCTTCTTCTCCTTCCCCACCTTATTTTAAAAATATGCCTTCCTTCCATCCACCCATTTAGCATCTCAAGAAAATTTGAAGGGGAGAGCCACGTATTCAGAGCTGTGCTCCATCTTACCGTTCTTGTAATTCATAATCTCTGATTGATTCCTGGAGGGAAGGCTAGATATCAGGGCAGGGAACAGATGCGCAAATAAATAAATAATGTTTTTTACCAGGAATTTATAACAAGATGTCATCTTTGATAGGAATAGATAAAGACATGCATCCCTTTCAACAACCCTTTATGACTAAATATTTTACTTGTGTGAAATCCATTGTTTGTGTAGTTAAAGGAGAATGGAAAATATACCCAAAGAGGCCAATTTTACAATGTCAAATCAAAGATGAATATTTGCAGTCAGTTGGATGATGTTAGTAAAGGTAAAAGTTCCCCTTGCACATATGTGCTAGTCGTTCCCAACTCTGGGAGGCGGTGCTCATCTCCGTTTCAAAGCTGAAGAGCCAGCGCTGTCCGAAGACAGGTCATGTGGCCAGCATGACTGTCCGAAGACAGGTCATGTGGCCAGCATGACTAAATGCCGAAGGCACATGGAACACTGTTACCTTCCCACCAAAGATGGTCCCCATTTTTCTACTTGCATTTTTTTTTACGTGCTTTTGAACTGCGAGGTTGGCAGAAGCTGGGACAAGTAGCAGGAGCTCACTCCATTATGCGGTGCTAGGGATTCAAACTGCCGAACTGATACCTTTCTGATTGACAAGCTCAGAATCTTACCCACTGAGCCACCGCGTCCCTTATGCATCCCTTAAATTCAAGTGCTTCTAAGAAGTTTTGATGGGTTTCTGTGATGCCTTTGGCTGGAAGATAACGTAAAATAGAATTGAATGGTGATGTTAATGACTGAGTGGTCAAAAGATCTGCCTGAATGTAAATTTAGAGGCCACAGCCTTGATTCCAGGGATATCTGAGAGGGAAAGGTGTTGCAAAAGTCAAGTGGAAAATTATGATCGAAGTCCCAACTCTTATTGTGTCAGTTGTGGCTCATGAATCACAAGTGCTTCATTTGGAAATTCAAGATCAAGAAACAGATCCGTAACCCAGATAAGGCACAGTGTGTTACCATGGGCAGAAATCATAGAAGACAACAGTCAATTTGGTTTAGTGAGTGATAACAGACTTAGAAACTAGGAGTCCGTGAGTTCTAGTCCTTCCTTAGGCATGAAAACCAGCTGCGTGATTTTTGGCCAATCACCAGGAGACAGTAAATTCTAGTCCCACCTTTGGCTTGAATGGAACAGCTTGCCTTCGGAAGTTGAGGGAACCTAGTCACTGGAGGGGTTGGACTAGATGACCTACAAAGCCCCTTCCAACACTGTTAATCTGATCTGATGAAATTTGATTGGGTGACTTTGGACAAGAAGCTCTCTCTCAACCCACCTCACAGAGTTATTGTGGGGAAAATAGGAGGAAGCCATATTAAGTATGCTTGCCATCCTGAGTTATTAATAAAAATAATAAAAATGGGCCAGAAACATAAAGATCCTTAAAAAATATAGTTAAGATGCCCCTTTTAAATTAAAGTAACTACTTGAAGAACTTCATATTTGCAGTGTGTCCCATTGATTTTAATTAACCAATTGCCTAGCCAATGTCCTGTTTAGAATGTTCTGATTGAGAATTTCAGCAACTATATTTCCACAAATCTAGTGAATAGTAGATGGAAATTAGAAATTTTGTATATAGCCCTACAGAACAAAAAATGCACAGTCCACATGTGCTTTGCTTCTTAACTGCATCAGGAAGCAGGAAATTAGAGAAAAACCATAGAGTATACCATAGATGCAACTACAAATTTACACTGCCATCTACTGGATACAAATACTACCATATGGGGGATACAGCTATAACACAGTTCTGCAAAAAAAGAAAAAAATTGAGAGCTGTTTTGGTTATTCCACGTAATCTTTATGTTTTTTGGTGCGCTGAATCCAAAAATGACCTCCATTTTGTCATAGGACATCACGTTTCCTGGCAATTTAGGTTACTATGTTAAATAAGGCAATACCTCAAAATAAATGGAAATAGACTTATAAAATTAAAGTTTTTTTACAATATTTTCATGAAAATCCTTTTTTGAACTGAAATGAGCTCACCTAGATACCAAAGTTTCTCGGAGGACATTTTTTCACCGACTGTTAGCACCCTTTCGGCTGCCAACTCTTCTTGATCCAATGATTTTGTCGGTCTCGACTGTCCCATAGACACAGAAAACAAGGGTATTTGGTATACCCAGCTTGTTGGTCGAGCAGCATGCACAAGACCTTCAAGTCCTCACACACTTGCCAACCATAGTCTTCATATTTAAGTTTACAAAGAACCAATTCCAAGTTCTCGTAGGTTTCCTTCAAGTGTACGGAATGACCTACAGGTATGGAAGCATAAAAACTGTTGTGGAGTAAAACTGCTTTGAGACTTCTTTTTGAAGAATCTATAAAAAGACGCCATTGTTCTGAATCATATTGGATTTTAAATTGACCCATCAGACCTTCGACATCGATGCAATAAATCAACTTGTCTTCCTGGGCCAAGTAAGGAACGAACTCCTTTTCACGATGTCTGAACCATGAAGTTGACACTCCTGGCAACAATAAAGTCCTGCTTTTCAGCCTTGATCCAAGTAACTCAGCAGCATCTTTGGGAAGATTCAAGTCTCTTACCAAATCATTCATCTCCTCCTGAGAAAACAATTTTGGTCTTGTATCATCTTCAAAGTCAGAACTTGATTCGTCATCTGGTTCAGGTATAACTTCACCTTCATTGGAGCTAGGTATCCCTTCCAAGGTAGCAGGGGGCTTGGGTACTGGTATATCTGTGCCATGGGGGATGGGACGAATTGTTGAGTGAAGATTAGGGTATGAAATGGAATGCTTCCATTTGGAATTACACCCTTTCACATCGCATGAACAAAAGTAACAGTCATCACTATGGTTCTTTTGCTCTCGCCATACCATAGGAATCCCATAACAGAAAGATTTTTTCTTACCCTTGAACCAGTTTCAGAGGTCCTCAACACACCCTTTGCACATTTTATGAGGCACACAAACTTTATCTTGATCTCCAATTTTTAGTCCAAAGTATGCAAAGTATACTTTTTTCACAAAGTCTGTAATATTCTGCTGTTGCTTCAACACTGTATATTCACCACAGATGAAACAGAAACTGTCTGGCGAATTAATACACTTTCATGGAGCCATAACATAATGGTTGAAGAATGATGAGCTAACATGAATTGTGATGAAAAAGTGTGAACAGCCTAGAACCAAGAACCTGATGATGATTTGTGCACAAGTGTGGCATGCAGGAGAGAGCAGCTCTGTGTCTGTACAAGAGACGTCACAGTGCTGGCCACACCCCCTGCACTGACTGGAGACGCTGCTATCTGCCCTGTGTCTCCCTCCCATTGGATTCTTCAGGAAAGATTAACCCCTTCTACCATTAGAAGCACAGACTTAAAACTTGCTTAGCTTATGTATATATTGCTGACCATCAGATTTACAGTGCTATATTTTTTTTACATAACTCGGACAAACCCTTTAAGGTTTTTTGGGCATTTTATATCTTAAATGCACTTATGTGAATTAATTAATAGTAATTTGGACTTTAAATTTGCTTAAAAACCTATAATATAAAAAAATTACTAATTTTTTTTTAAAAATGATAAATTTGAAGACAATTTTGCATGTTGTGGCAAATCATGATGTCTAGGAGTTTTTTCAATATTTTATTTGTTTTCAGCACATCAAAATACATGGAACTTAGATGAAAATAATCAAACAGTTTTTTAGTTGCAGACCTGTGTAATGGTTGTACATGAACAAGGTATTCCATCAGGAAGAAATCTGGTTTCCTTAATTCTTATTCCATTTCTATACCATTCTGAAAAAGTGAAGAACAGTTGTTTAATACTTAAAAAAACTTCCTCTTTATAGAAGCTCAATTAATTGCCTCACAGACAGCGGATGGATCTAGTATAATTGGACACTTTTATTAATGATCTCAGGCAGGAAAAAGGAACAACTCCATTAATTTTGCACAGACATTGTAAAGAGGAAAAACTGTATGAAGGACAGACAAGAAACAGAAGAATGGCAGCTGAGAATGTGTAACAAAAAATAATTAAGGGAGAAAAGGTGAGGAATGCAAATTAGGGGAGAGAGTTCAGAATTTTTGTTCTTTATCAGAAGACATTGAAAAAGCTTCTGAGTCTGAAGCATTAAAACAGCTCTTTCCCAGAACAGCAGAGATGTGAGTGAACAGAGACTATTTAAAGTTCCAGATCTCAAGTAAAAGACAACTTCTGTCTCTCAGTTTGCAAAATGAGCAGCACTTTGGAGAATCTGTGTCCCAGCTCCTGCTCTCTGTGCAGTTCTAAAGCATGCAAATGCAAGTAGATAAACAGGTACCAATTTGATGGGAAGGTAACAGCATGTGCACCTCGGCGTATAGCAAGGGTGGGATTCAGCTGGTTTGGACCAGTTCGGGCAAACCGATTCACTTCGATGATCAAGTGGGTCCACTCGCCCGTCCCTGCGCTTTACTTACCTATATCCTCTCAGCTGATTCATGCAGCGGAGCAGATTGCTACACCTCATCTGTGTTACTCCCCAGAAGTAACATTGAAGATACATTTTGTAAAAACTACACATGCACATGAAGCATGCAATCACCGAACTGATTGTTAAACTTTGCAGGATATCATCACTGGATGGCCACATAACCACAGAAGAGTCTTTGGGCAATTTTGGCTCCCTCAGTTAGGAAACAGAGGTAAGCACCACCTACTAGAGTCAGGCACAGGTAAAATCTTTACTTTTTCAGCAAGTTTGCTCAGTTGAAAGTTAGAACCTGAGAAAGAACTTTGGATTGCTTCGTGACCTCTTCCTGTCTAAGAAACTGAGAAGGATGTCTATTGGAGGGGGACAACACTCTGGGAAGCGAAAGGAACAGCAATGCTCAATGGTTTGTCATCTAACAGGAATGCTGGGTTCGTTGGAGAAGCACCTGTGAAGCACCTCTAGACAAACACAGGTGTTTGTCTAGAGATGTGGAGACCCATGTTCATGCTCAACCTCATCCAGAGAAGCTCACTAGAAGATTTTGAGCTGGGCACTTCTTCTCTCAGCCCAACCATTAGCATAGTGGTGGTGTTGTAAAGGTAAAATTGGGAATGTGCTTTGAACACTAGCCTGATCTTCTGGATGAAAGGTGAAATATTAGAAATTAGCACGGTCAATCATAGCGTGACCCGTCAAAACCGCGGTCCACTAAAGCACGCCCGATTAAAGCGCGTATGTGACGTCATCATCAGCGCGACAAATACGACTGCAGAGAAAAAAGGGCGCTTTAAAAAGTGCTTTTAAAGCAAGCCGATTCACATAAAGGTAAGGGTTAGGGTTAGGGTTAGGAAAGATTTTTTCTTACCCTTGAACCAGTTTCAGAGGTCCTCAACACACCCTTTGCACACTTTATGAGGCGCCCAAACTTTATCTTGATCTCCAATTTTTAGTCCAAAGTATGCAAAGTATACTTTTTTCACAAAGTCTGTAATATTCTGCTGTTGCTTCAACACTGTACATTCACCACAGATGAAACAGAAACTGTCTGGCGAATTACTACACTTTCATGGAGCCATAACATAATGGTTAAAGGTAAGGGTTAGGGTTAGGGTTAGGGTTAGGGTTAGGGTTAGGTTAAGGGATAGGGTTAGGTTTAGGGTTACATTAAGCGTTAGGGTTAGGTTAAGGGTTAGCGTTAGGTTTAGCGTTAGGTTAAGGGTTAGGTATAGGGTTAGGGTTAGGTTAAGGGTTAGGCTTAGGGTTAGGTTTAGGGTTAGGTTTGGGGGGGTTAGGTTTAGATTTACGCGTTAATTTTAAGTTTACCGCTCACAGCGTACTGTTTTCGTTGCGCTGTGATGACGTCACGTACGCGCTTTCGTCGAGCGCGCTTTAGTCTACTGCGGTTTTGTGGTGGAACCCAATCATAGAACCTTATAAATTCTTCTCTATTACCCCTTAATGTTTCCCTTGTCCAGTTGGGTCTCCCTCTAGCAAGCTGTGTGTCAAGGTTCCAACTAATGAACCCAAGCAAATCAGAACTCTGAGATTTAGAACACTCTCAAAAAACGTCTTTATTGGGCACATCATATTGGCACAATTAAGTGTAAAACCAACTCTGAATATTTCCCATGATTTCAATATAGTTAGAAAATCAAGTGTCCCCAAGTGTCACAGGTCATACAGTCCAATTAGGTTCATTGGCGGGGTCTTTAGGCATTCCTCTGCATCCTCAACCAACACCTGTGGAGATGACCTTGGTTTCCACGAGAAAGATCGTTGTTCTATCTGGAGGTACATTGCAGCTTCCTCCCCCTGCCATGCCATGTGGCAACAAAATGGCTTCTGCCAAGTTCAGTTTGAAGTTGACAGTGTTCTCGTCTCTGTTTCTTAGCCCAGGGAGCCAATGTTGTCCAAAGATGCTTCCATTATCATGTGGCTGGCATGTCTACGCACCAAGGAGTATGGAACACTGTTACCTTCCCACCAAAGTGGTACCTATTTATCTGCTTGCATTTGCATGCTTTCGAGCTGCTAGGTTGGCAAATGATATATTAAGCTCTCAGTTTAATTGTGTGCAGAGAAGAAATAATAAAATTCTAAACCAGACCTTTACTGCTTTTCTGGATCTGAAACCATCAAACTTTAGTAGCTTTTATCCTACAAAGCTGGAAGGCAAGAGCCAAAAAAGAGACCACCAGGTTGATAGCTTGGGTTTACTACCATCCTTTGATCTTTCAAGCATGACTGAGAGAGGCATGGTAACAAAGTCCCCCAATGAATAGGCATGGCAACTAAGTCAGCCAATGGGAGTTTAAACAGATCTGAGTCTGTGCTGAGAATCAAAACTGAAACTTCTCTGTCTGCTCTGAACTTTGAAATGAAACTAACTGTTCTCTCCTGCTTGTGTTCCGCTTGTAACTTCTACCACTTTGAAAGAATCTACTATTGGTATTGTACATTTATTCATCTGTTATTATGTATATAAAGAAGTTAATGAATACAGCTGAATCAGTTATCTGTGTGTGCTTTCTGGATTTGATTTTTCTACAACAACCTCTAACAAAGCAAAAGTATGCTTCATCTCTCTTGTCTTGCTGTCAGTCGACGGCAAGACGTTTTGTTAACTTGATAGGAAGAGAGAAAACTCCTACATTAGCAGCGTCAGCAGAAAGTACCAAGGCTTGCATTTAAAGAGCCTATAAAATATAAAAGAAGCCTAGCCTGTCAACTCCTATTAAACTAGTGGGACATTCTTTGGGATTATTATTATTATTGCGTGGTTAATCTTTGGTGAGATTCACAGCCTTTGGGGCTGGTTGGTAGCTCAACAGCTCAAGTCCTAACCAAGGACCTAGGAACTGTTAAGGTAGAGTTGGAGGATATAAGCTGTTCCAAGTAGGGTGGTTTTTTTGTAGAATCAAAATGTTCAACTCTGATAAATTTAAAATTTCCAAATAGCGAGGTAGCCCTTTGGGTATTGCTCCGAGGGCTCCAATTACAATCGGGACAACAGATGATTTCTTTTTCCACAGTCGCTCAACTTCAATTTGCAAGTCCCGGTACTTTGTGATTTTTTTCTTGCTGTTTATCTTCAATTCGTGCATCTCCAGGTATTGCAATGTGAATGAACCATACTTTTTTCGTTTCAACTATTGTTATGTTAGGTGTGTTGTGGGCCAAGTGCCTGTCAGTCTGGATTCTGAAGTCCCACAAGATCTTGACTTTCTCATTCTCTAAAATCTTCTCAACCTGATGGTCCCAGTGGTTTTTGCTGTACTCAAATCCAAACTTTTGGCACAATTTCCAGTGAATGATCTTAGCAATGCGCTCATGGCATTGTAGGTAGTCAGTTTGTGAAATTTTGCTGCACCCACTGATCAAGTGGTCGTCTGTCTCGTCTTTTTCATTACAGAGGTGACATTTGCTGTTGATGATAACATGTTGAATTTTTGCCTTCATGTAGTTTGTAGCTAAGGCTTGTTCTTGAACTGCCAAAATAAAGCCTTCTGTTTCTTTTTTCAGTGCTCCTGACCTTAACCAGTTCCAAGTTAGCTTTTGGTCAGCTTTCCCTTCAATACTTTTCAAGTATTGGCTATACATAGCTTTGTTTTTCCAATTTTCAGCTCGCTTCTCAATTACTTCTTTCTTATATTCAACTTTTGACTTAGTTGTCTTTAAAAGGCCTCCTTTATTTACTTCCTTAATCATTGGTTCTTCACTTTTCTGGATCTAATCATTCAAGCTGTGTTTTTCTTCTTCCACAGTCTGTTTTACTTGTAGGAGTCCTCGACCACCCTCTGCTCTTGGTAGATATAATCAGTCAACATCACTTTTAGGGTGCAAAGCATGATTCATTGTCATAAGCTTCCTTGTTTTTCTGTCCAAATTATCCAACTCCATCTGGGTCCAGTCAATTATTCCTGCAGAGTATCGAATCAGGTATTTATGACTTTTATGATGTTTCCTCCATTCAATTCGGACTTTAATATCTTGCGAATTCATCGAATGTACTTGGCTGAAGTTAATTCCTTGACTTTATTATGCATTAAGTCAGAGGCCTCTAAAATCCCCAAGTACCTGTACCCTTCTTCTGGTTTTACTGCCTTTATCATTTCTTCATTCTCAAGTTGTATTCCGTCATCTTCTATGACTTTGCCTGCTTTGGTTGCCATTGTTGCACATTTGTCAATTCCAAACTGCATACCAATGTCTCGGCTAAATTCTTTTGTGCTTTCAATTAATACATTCAGTTCAGCTTTTGTTTTACCAAACAGCTTCAAATCATCCATGTACACCAAGTGCGAAATTTTCAGTCCTTTCTTTGCAAGTTCGTATCCACAGTTCATCTTCTTCAAAATGATTGTCAGTGGTAGCATTGAGAGTATAAAAAGTAGGGGTGAAAGGGAATCACCCTGGAAAATGCCTCGTTTAATTTCAACTTCACCCAGTTCTTCTTCATTAGCTATAAGCTTCGTTTTCCAGAGGTTCATTGAGGTTTCCATGAATTTTTGTATGTTGCTGCTGATGCCAAAGATTTTCAGGCATTTCTTGATCCAGCTATGGGGAACTGAATCAAATGCTTTCTTATAGCCTATCCAAGCCATGAATAGGTTGGTTCATCTTTTCTTTGAATTCTTTAGGATTAGCTTGTCAATCAGCAGTTGGTCCTTTGTTCCTTTTGAATTTTTGCAGCATCCTTTCTGTTCTACAGGAAGCAAGTCATTTCTTTCCAAGTATCCATAAATTTCATTTGCAATGATACCAGTAAGGAGCTTGTATGTTGTTGGCAAACAGGTGATTGGCCTATAGTTCCCAGGGTCCTTTCCTTTTTCTTTAACTTTTCAGATCAAAAATGTCCTTCCATTCATCCATTCATCCATTCATCATTTTCAGGTGTTTTTAAGATCTGGTTCATTTGGGCTGACAATCTTTTGTGCACACTTGTAAGTGCTTTTAACCAGAAGCCATGTAAGTCATCTGGTCCAGGTACACTCCAGTTCTTCACTTTTCTTGACTGTCTTTGCACCATTTCTTTTGTTATTTTCACATCTTCCATTTATGCACTTTAATAGATTCCTCAATCTGATTGATCCATTTTGCATTTCTGTTGTGGTTCTTGTTGTTTTCCCACAAATTCTTCCAGAATTCCAGAGCTTTCTCTTTATCAGGCTTTTCATTTGTTGTTACTCCATCTCCACTTTCTAAGCTCTTATAAAACCGATGATGATTTCTCTGAACTGTGAGTTTTCCTGGAACTGAGTTACTCGGTTTTCATACCTTTTAATCTTTTCAGCAACGGCAACAACCCTCTGCTTCAGCTCTTCAATTACTACTGCAATCTCCTTATTCTCCAAATCGTATCTTACTTCCAGGCTGCTTTTGACCTGCTTGTTCTTTAGCTGACCTTGCCTTAGGTTCTTCAAGTTGCTCAAGTCTCCACGAAATGTTTTGATCTTCAATTCCAACTGAATTTAACTTTTAGGCTTCCTCTTCTTGCCTCTTTGGTTCTTTTGTATTTTCAAACCCAATTCTTTGGTGGTTATGAAGGCTGCTGCATACATCAACTGGTTTGTTTCAGCTAATGTAGTGGTTTGAATGGTTTGCACAGCCTCATTGACCTTTTTTAGTACCTTTCTCAATTCTTTCCGGTTCACTTGGTTCAGCTTTGGCAAACGTGTTCTTTCGGCATCTTCCATTTGATGCTTTATTTTCTCAGCTAATTGAACAATATCTGTTGGTGTTTGTTCTTTAGTATTTCCTTGTGCTTTATCTTCATCCATTTCAGCATCCTCTTCCACCCTTTCTTCCTCAGTTTGCTTTTGAGTTTGCAGATCATTCTTGATATTACTCTTCTTTGTTGGTATACTCAGACCATTAGTTGCTTTCTCTTCGATTCCTATTAATTCTGCTGTAGTGAAAAATTTGTGGCTTAGAATTACACGTTGTTGGTCCATTAGCCTATGTTCACTGATATCACAATCCGTGTGGTTCATCTTCCAGATCTGATACATTCGTTTTTGAAATCCATGTTTTGCTGGCTCAGACTGATAGTAAGCTTTCATAATAGAGATGTTTTCTTCCCTAGTCCAGATTTTTCGTTTTTTCACCTTTTCTTCCAGTAGCTTGTCAGCTCCATGCCCTGGTTGACTAGCAGAGGGAGCTGAGCCCTGTCATTTTGTGCAGAATGTCCAGGAGTCATAGCATCCAACGGAACCCTTGTTAATCCAGCCGACGGTTCAGCTGGCATAAATGTCATTTTTTTTTGTATTCACCATATTTGAATGGGTTGTGGAGCAAATTTTGTCTGGTCCTTCACCTGAGACCTGTCTGATATGGTTGCACCTGTTCAGCATAGCCCTTAGGATCACTAGAGCACACAAATCCTTCCACCACAAAAAAGGTAAAGCTCCTCGGAGGGGTTATTTAAAGCTCCTCGGAGGGGTTGTTGTTGTTGTTGTTGTTGTTGTTGTTATTATTATTATTATTATTATTATTATTATTATTATTTGCAACAACAGAATTGTATCACAGCGGACAGTTGTTTCACCGGATTTGGCATTGATTACTAGTCAGGCCCCACCCAGGGGCCTAGGACGTCATAATGTATTTACGTAATATGCGTGCAGATCCAAGCAGTTGTTGTTGTTGTTGTTGTTGTTGTTGTTGTTATTATTATTATTATTATCCGAGAAAAGACAAAGGGTCACAGGACAAAATTCTTTAAATGCCTGCTTTATTGCAGGCAGATTTTAAGTTGCAGGCAATTTGTGACCCTGATGTAATAAATGAATGAATGAATGAAAAAGTATTGTAGGTATGCAATGTAGGTAAAATGGAATAGAATAGAGTTGGAAGAGACCTTGGAGGTCTTCTAGTCCAACCCCCCGCTTAGGCAGGAAACCCTACATCACTTCAGACAAATGGTTATCCAACATCTTCTTAAAGACTTCCAGTGTTGGGGCATTCACAACTTCTGGAGACAAGTTGTTCCACTGATTACTTGAGCTAACTGTCAGGAAATTCCTCCTCAGTTCTAAGTTGCTTCTCTCCTTGATTAGTTTCCACCCATTGCTTCTTGTCCTGTCCTAAGGTGCTCTGGAGAATAGCTTGACTCCCTCTTCTTTGTGGTAGCCCCTGAGATACTGGAACACTGCTATCATATCTCCCTAGTCAAGTGATGGCGAAGCTTTTTGGCACCGAGTACCCAAGTTGTAACGCGTGCGCTGGAGTGCTGGAAAACTGAAGACCAGCTGGCCGGTGCACATGGACACGCCGGCCACCTGGTTTTTGGGTTTCTACTGCTTCCTCCCCGCCCCCCAAACTGGAAGCTCCTCTCAAAATTGTGGTGCTGACTGGTGACTGGGAGCTGCAGCAGAGGGACGAATGCGGCTCCAGAGCTGCAGATTGCTGACCCCTGGTGTAAAGAGTCGTCACTTCTATCCTGTGCCAACCTCAGAAAAAGGGCTATATACTTCTGAATCCAAGTATCAAGGGTAAATGAACATGCGTGCCAGATTCAGTTCTCCTTGAGATATCTGTTTCATTATTTAGACTTTGCACCGAACCAGCTAGTTTTTTTTCCCCCCTGAACTCCAATTGTTAACAAAAAACCCTTTATAAAATTCATAAAATACACCGAGCATCTCTCGCCCATGGAGATGTCGTGCAACTGAGAAAATGAACTAAACAAAGAAGTGAATCGGAACGGCTGCAGAAGGGCCTGATGATTTCCAAATATGCGATCCTTTTAAAACCGGGCGTTGAAACAAAAGCTATCGTACTGAGACTGGATGCTATCTTTAACAGCCATCAGGGAATCGCCTGTAACAAATTTGATTTGCAATTCGGGCGGAAGTTCAATAATTGTAGAGATAAACCCTCCGTAGCACCTCCTCTGTCTCCTTTTTTAATACAGCCACTTAG
This sequence comes from Thamnophis sirtalis, assembly GCF_051295495.1. Classification (NCBI taxonomy): domain Eukaryota; kingdom Metazoa; phylum Chordata; class Lepidosauria; order Squamata; family Natricidae; genus Thamnophis; species Thamnophis sirtalis. Next base: position 110,606,097 of record NW_028261382.1, on the reverse strand, counting down.
AAAGAATCAGTAATCCAAATAAGCTTATGGGGAATTGCAGAACCTGATGGTCTGCCTTCAATTATTTATACACTTTCCTTTTTTTAAAAAAAAAAAGTCGGTGGCCTGTATTCTCATCGTTTGCTGTCTCCTTTGTTGTTTTTTCTCTCCTCTAATATAGTTAGCGGAATGGAAATTACAAGCACAGAGCCTAAGGGAGGGTCTGTTCTCCATGGAAATCAGCTTCAGACAAGACTTGCGTTAACGTATTAGTAGAACGGTATAGAAAATAGTGATAGAGTTACAAGATTTCACATTAACAAATTTATTTTGTTTCAAGTGGTCCACGGGTATGTTGGTAACCCAGGGATGTATTAGACATTCTTGTGTTCTGAAATTTATTTTCCAGGAGTAAAACACATTCTTGCGTTCTGATCCAGGGGTGAAATGCTACCGGTTTGGACTGGTTCACCCGAACCGGTAGTAAAAAAAAAATGCTACTGGTTCAGCCAAACCGGTAGTTCCAATGATCAGCTGTGCAACAATCAGCTGTGCCTCACAATTTAGAAATCATGCGGCACAGCTGATCATGGAAACTACCGGTTCGCCTGAACCAGTAACATTTTTTACTATCAGTTTGGGCGAACCAGTAGTTCCGACAATCAGCTGTGTGACAATGAGCTGTGCTGTGCAATTTATATTAGCTAGAAAGCAGGAAATCCTGCTTTCTAGCTAATATAAATCACGCGTCACAAGTGTTCCCCCTTCCCCTCCTGGTGTTCTACTTACCTTTGCAGACTCAGAAAAGGCTTCTTAATCCTCCTTTTTCAGCGCTGAACGGTAGCGCCTGCGGTGCGCATGTGTGCGAAGCGTGTGCGAAGCAAACTGGTAGCAGACTTCAGAGCATTTCACCCCTGCCCTGATCCTTTTTATGGAGCCATGCCAGGCAGTGAACTTTACACCTTCTCCATGCAAATCGCACTCACTACTTTTGGGATACAGGTTTTGTTGTTACTCTGAGATATTACCAGAAAACAGCAAGATACCCATGAATAGAATGAATGTTAGCGGTTGCACCGTATTTGTTTAGTCTACTTTATATGTCAAACATTCTGTCCCTGGAATACTAGGCATCATTAATTTTGCAGATATTGGAGAGAGCCGAGGTGGCGCAGTGGGTAGAGTGCAGTACTGCAGGCCACTTCAGCTGACTGTTATCTGCAGTTCAGCGGTTCAAATCTCACCAGCTCAAGGTTGACTCAGCCTTCCATCCTTCCGAGGTGGGTGAAATGAGGACCCAGACTGTGGGGGCGATATCCTGACTCTGTAAACCGCTTAGAGAGGGCTGAAAGCCCTATGAAGCGGTATATAAGTCTAACTGCTATTTCTATTCAGCTAAATTTGAAAAGGGCTGCACTTAAAAAAAAATTCCCCTATCGTTTTCAGCTATTCAGGTTCATTAGAAAAATTGCTTTCGGGGGCAAAAAAAATAAAAAATCAGTGAACAGTTGGGAGGGTATGTGAGTAAAATAAGTATGTTATGCCTTGCTTAAATTAGGTTAAATTTTTAAAAACTTACTGGAAAACAATGATGTTGAAACTGTGTCCTTTGTTGTTAGATTTCCGAAATGTACTAGTGGAACATCACGAGGGTGGAAAGGAAGGGAGCAGAGCAAATGGTTTCTTAATGCATGACTTGATCACTGTAGATTTGTGGAACCTCTTCTATAGAAGAGGTTCGAACTGGCAGGAACCCACCCCTGCTGTGCAGGCTAGTTGAACTGAAGAATTCTGGGAATTGAAGTCCACAAGTCTTAAAGTTGCCAAGTTTGGAGACTTCTGGATTAAAGGCCAACCAATGAGATTTGCCTTCTCAGTCCAAATTCTCTTCCTTCTAGTCCAAGCCCCATTCAGGTTGTATGACAATACTGGTAGGTGGGTTCCTACCGGTTTTCCCCGATTCAGCCAGACTGGTAGTAGTTTGGCGGCCTGGGTCGCTGGAACCAGCATTGGCACCACCATCTTATTTTTTGATTCTGCGCATGGGCAGAACAATTTTATTGTACTGCGCATGCACACACAGCTCATATCAAGCATGCACACATGTGGCGCAACCACGAGTAAACTAGTAGTAGTGGTTTCTGGAACCCACCCCTGTTGTGTGACATTTGTCCTATGAACCAAGCCAGAAGAAATCCACCAATGGCTTCCTTTCCCTTTTCCCACATTCAGACTCTGAAGGTTTGGCCTCCTGAGGCAGAACAGAAGTTAGCCATGGGGGCAGTTTAGTTTACGCCAGCAAATTTTTCTGCTGACTCAAGGATGAGAAATTAACATGATTAACATGTCCAGGTGAAGAACAGCTCCTAGCAACTCAGCCTGAGACATCTTCCCTTCCTTCTTCAAATGAGCAAACGAAGTTAGTTGTCTCAAAAGACCACCTGTCAACAGCTTAAGCCCCTCTTCCTCATTTTCAGCACATCTGAAATGATAAACGCACACCTTTAAAAGGCTTGCAGGGAGAACAACATGCTGGCCAATAAGTTAGCTTGCTATCCTGAATGTATAAGCTTCCACTCAGCCTTTTCTACCGTCTAAACCAGCTGTCTAAACATCTCATTAGTGCTGCTTTGCAAATGGGTTCTTCCACTTTTTCATCTATAAAAGGTTTTTTTTTAAAAAAAAAAAAATCAGTGTGCCCATGTGTCTGTTTTTGTGTTCCCCTTCTCTCTGACACACAGAGAGTCAAACACCATTTTTAGACCTGGGACAATAATATCATTATAAACAAACTGAATTTCCTCAATATTAAATGAAGGACAAAGGAATTTGTTTTCTGTGATGTTTCCAGTCTGTTTTATTTTGGATTGGTGTATGTATGTATGTATGTATGTATGTATGCATGCATGCATGCATGTCCACACACACACACACACACACACACATGCATGCATACACATATCTAATCTGTACAGTGGTGGATTCCTACCAGTTCGCACCAGTTCAGTAGAACCGGTTCGTCAAATCTACCGAACCGGTTAGAAGAGTTTCCACCAGTGGACCCGGAAAGCAGGCCACACCTACAGAAGAGGTTCCAAAATGTTTTGAAACCCACCACTGGCACACACACACACACACACACGGAGAGAGAGAGAGAGAGAGAGAGAGAGAGAGAGATTCGCACAGAGAGAGAAAGAGAAAGAGAAAGAAAGGAAGAAAGAAATAAAGAAAAAAAGAAAAAAAGAAAAAGTGAGAGAGAGATGAAAGAAAAAAAGGAAAAAGGGACAGAGAGACAAAAGGAAGGAAAGAGAGAGAGAGAGAGAGAGAGAGAGAGAGAGAGAGAGAGAGAGAGAACACATGGCTGGCAAGCCACTCCCACCAGGTCACATGGCCGGCAAGCCACTCCCACAAAGGAGGCCACACCCACAGAGTAGGTTCAAAAAATTTTTGAAACCCACCACTGAATCTGTAGCTTTATCTATCTATCTATCTATCTATCTATCTATCTATCTATCTATCTATCTATCTATCTATCTATCTATCTATCTATCTGCACACACACAAAGACACACACACACACAGAGAATAGAATAGAATAGAATAGAATAGAATAGAATAGAATAGAATAGAATAGAATAGAATAGAATAGAATAGAATAGAATTATTTATTGGCCAAGTGTGATTGGAAACACAAGGAATGTATCTTTGCTGCTTATGCTCTCAGTGTACATAAAGAAAAATAAAATAGAATACATTCATCAAGAATCATAAGATACTTAGTGATAGTCATAGGTTACTAATAAGCAATCAAATCGTACTAGGAAACAAATAAAGCAATATAAATTGTAAAGATACAAGCAACATGGTTATAGTCATAAGTGGAAAGAGAGCGGTACTAGGAAGGAAGAGAAGAATAATAGTAATACAATCTTAGTAAATAATTTGACAGTGTTGTGGGAATTAGTTGCTTAGCAGAGTGATGGCATGAGGGGGAAAATGCCCTTGTGTCTAGTTGTTCTGGTTTGCAGTGCCCTAAAGTGTCTTTTTGAGGGTAGGAGTTGAAACAATTTATATCCAGGATGTGAGGGGTTTGTAGTTATTCTCACAGCCTTCTTTCTGAGTCGTGCAATATACAGGTCCTCAATGGAAGGCAGGTTGGTAGCAATTGTTTTTTCTGCAGTTCTAATTATCCTCTGAAGTCTGTGTCTCTCTTGTTTGGTTGCACAGCCAAACCAGACAGTTATAGAGTCAATAATTCCTCTGTAGAACAGAATCAGCAAATCTTTGGGCAGTTTCAGTTTTCTGAGCTGGCGCAGAAAGAATGTACTTTGTTGTGTTTTGTACACACACAGACAAATAGACAGACAGACTCCGGCTTCAAACTTCTCTATGAAGATTTCAGTCCTGCGCACCCTTAACCAGGATCAAAATTACGAACATTTTTAAGTGGGATCCGATGCAAATGCATAAATGTGTGCCTACCACCACAAATTTGCATTCATAGGTATTGCAGATGTTGCAATATGGGAAAAGACAGATGAAAGAAAGGGGAGGAGGAAGAGAGACACCTTAACATTTATGCGCATATATTTGGGGCCTATAAATCTATCGGCCGCATTGTAACCACTTTCTCTGGGGGTCAGTGACCTTAAGAAAAGAGGCATTTGTGTCTCACAGCTGCTATCCCTCCTTCCTTTTGGTTTACAACAAATTCCTGGGCTGCATTGTTCTTCGGGGAATATGGTGCCTAAACGAAGCATAAATCTCTCATGCTGGCTTTAGGTATCCTTCACAGGGAAAGTTTTACTATGTTGAAGAACTTTTAGCCCTGACCAGCATTGTCTTTTCCCACAACCTTGCATTGTCAATGTTTTCTTTACAAAGGAACTATAAAGCTTAAGGCTTAAGAGCTCCCCATCTTTGTGGCTCAATCAACCTGATCATTTATGTTCAAACTCTTTAGTTTCTGGTGCAGCAACTGTTTAACGTGTGAATCATCAAATTATAGAGTAATAGAGTTGGAAGGGACCTAGGAGGTCTTTTAGTCCAGGGGCCCCCAACCTTTCGGATCTCAGGAACCACTAAATTCCTAATTTTAAATCCCATGGACCACTAATATGATCTGCCTAAGGACCGGCTGGGTGGGCGTGGCTAGGTAGTCATGTGACTGTGTGGGCATGGCCAACTTGATGTCAGTCACGTCGAGGGGCATCTCGCCAGCCTCTACTCGCCCCTCCCTCCCAGCCACTACTTGCCTGACCGCCCAGCCTCATTAGGGCCCCAATAGGAAGCAGTTGCTGGAGCTAAGGAGCCACCATGAGAAAGAGTTGGCAAAACAGCTCAGTTCAAATTGGATCTGACCAAAAAGGAGGCTCAGTAGAAGCACCTCAATGAGGACGATGAGCATAGGCTGTCCAAGCAGAGGGAAATCCTGCAGGAGTGCAAGATCAGATACTGACGCCTGGAGGTTCAGCAGGCTCAGATGGTCAGCCGGTTCCAGGCCATGATGCCATGAGTCCAGGGGTGGGTTCCTGCCAGTTCTAACCTCTTCTATCGAAGAGGTTCCACAAATCTACAGTGCCGTTTAGAACCGGTTCCATCTCCCTCCCCCCCCCCCATCTGCACATCATCAAGATGAAGAGCGAGAGGAGGAATTCTGGGAGTTGAAGTCCACAAGTCATAAAGCTGTCAAGTTTGAACACCCCTGGGGTTTTTTTTTCTAAAGGGTTAGGGATGCAAGGGTCTTGTAACTTGACAGCTTTAAGACTTGCGTGCTTCAAATGCCAGAGTTTCTGAGCCAACATTTTGGTTGCTAATCAAGAGCATTGTAAAGTGAGTTTCACCACATTTTACAAGTTGGCCACGCCCACCCAATCACATTGCTGGCAAGCCACTCCCACCTGGTCACATGGCCAGCAAGCCACTCCCACAAAGCAGGCCACACCTACAGAAGAGGTTCTAAAAAAATTAGAAGCCCACCACTGATGCCGTCCCATTGGAACAAGGCCCTCCAGCTCTTCCCTCCAGCCTTCACCCAAAGTCGTGCACTGGGAGGCTGAAGCAGACCCCAAGTGGGACTTTCTGCCTGTCTCTGACCTACACAAAAAGACTCCAAAGGAACAGACTCTCTGCAGCAACACAAACATTCGTTGCACATATCCGTCCCAGAGGCCGTAGTTTGAGGACCCCTGATTTAGTGCAATATAAAAAATGCAAATAATTTTTCTGAGGACCACAAAAATTTTCTCATGGACCACCAATTGGTGACCATTGTTCTAGTCAACCCTCAGCTTGAGGAGGAGACCTTATACCATTTCAGATAAACTGTTGCCCAGTCTCTTTTTGAAGAGGCAGGGCGTGGCAGGCCTGGGTTGCTGCCGGTTCTGCGACGCAGGCCTGAATTTCACTACCGGTTTGGCCAAACTGGGCTGAACCGAGAGCAACCCACCTTTGCTCTGAATGCACTCTAGTCTGCGAACTGGCTGAATCCCACCACTGTGAGTCCCTATGCTTTGAAATGCTGAGTGTGTTGCCCAGATAGTTATGAGCTGCAGCAGGATTTTGAGTTCAGGTTATAAATAAAACCTGCATTCCCTGTATCTCACTTGGGTGCTATTCCCATAACCGAGAAGGCACACTTCCTCGGTCCAAGAAGATGGCAATGTTTAATGGAGAGGACCTGGAGTGCCCCCTCTTGGCCGGAACATACCAGGTGAATATACGTGATCGCTCATGTAACCAGGCTTGTTCCATACAGAGCTTTATGGGTAATAGCCAACACCTTGAATTGCACTCAGAAGCTAATGGAGCTTGCGTAGCAATGGTGACACAAGGGCACACTAAGAGGCAGCCGCTACTGCTCGTGTCACTGCAGTTAAAGCCAGCCATTGCATCTTGGGGGTCAGTGGTGGGTTTCAAAAATTGTTCGAACCTATTCTGTGGGTGTGGCCTCCTTTGTGGGAGTGGCTTGCTGCCCATGTGACCAGATGGGAGTGGCTTGCCGCCATGTGACCGGATATGAAGATGCCGACAACACTTGTCAGAAGCACCTTAAATTACCTCACACACAGCACTGGCATGCGTAAGAATATGATGTAAACTTGTTTTTTAAAAGGCATCTTTGGTTTGCGTTAAAACAACTTCAACACACGCAATGTTCCGATTGCACCACAAACGCAGTAGTCATCCTTACCTTTCACAGAGGCCCTGAGTTTTATAAATAGGAGCATGATAGTGTAGAATAATCATATCCAAGGACCAGTGGTGGGTTTCAAAAATTTTTGGAACCTCTTCTGTAGGTGTGGCCTGCTTTCCGGTCCACTGGTGGAACCTCTTCTAACCGGTTCGGTAGATTTGACGAACCGGTTCTACCGAATAGGTGTGAACTGGTAGGAACCCACCTCTGTTGGGGGTCTTCTGGTCATGTTATCCTCCCCTTATTCCTATAGTCTCTGCACAGCAGCACTGGGGTTTCCTCAGAACCTGATGATTAATCCATCATAGTTGTTTTACACAATTATGACCAGCAAATCTTCTGGTCTTATCACTTGGTTGCATTTTAATATCTAATGACTGTAGAGCTTCATAGTTTAAGGGTTGATATTATAACATAGTTTAGGCCATGTTGTGTTTTGTTGATGTGCAACTGACATATTGAATGCCAAATTAAGATTTTAGCACAGACTAAATAATAAATAACAGATCAAATCTAAGTTTTTAACAGGATATTCCTTGAGTGAGTTTAATTTGCTTTGGTCTTTGACTGTAATAAACATTGACTAGGCTTATTCCTTGATTTATTCCTATAATATCTAAGCATGGACCTACCTATAAAAACCCTATTAGGGTTTATCCCTTATTACTTTGGAGAAAGTCAGTCATTGATAGTGGCTTAGAGAATCAAGAGATTGTTCACTAATGAGGACCAACCCATCTGATTTCCACGGAGTCATCTTCCATTCAAGGGTAAGAGAAAACCCAAGGACTCTCCAATAGGAACATAGTGAGCTGTCTTAAACCAGATCAGTTTGTCTGTCCTTTAGCTTAATTTATCCAGACTACAAGAACTTCTCTTGTAGTCTTGAGTTTAGGGCAAAAATCCTTCCAAAGGATTCATTCATACCATCATCTTCCCATCATTGGAATACGGCATCTTCTCTATCTACAACATGTGACATACTATTCAGCTATCAGCCTTCCTGGCCTGGGTTTATTGGTTCTTCATTTTATCAAGCAAGGATAAGAATGCAAGCCATAGGCAAAGTGTTGCTTGATAAAATGGATGTTAATCAAACAGCAACTTGCCTACGGCTTGTGTTCTTATTCTATCTGGATAAGGATAATAAAGGATTGTTCTTTAATGGGAGCCCATCACAGTCTTATTAGTCATCTTCTCATTTTAGGTTCCTTGAGGCACAGATACACAATATTTATTCTCTCTCTCTCTCTCTCTCTCTCTCTCTCTCTCTCTCTCTCTCTCTCTCTCTCTCTCTCTCTCTCTCTCTCTCTTCTCTCAGAGGGAAATGAGAGAGAGGGAGATGAGGGAGAGGGAGAGAGAGAGATGAGAGGAAGGGAGAGGGAGATAAGGGAGAGGTAGAGAGAGACGAGAGAGAGGAAGATGGGGGAAAAGGAGGAGAGAGAGGGAGAGAGAGATAAGAGAGAAAGAGGAGGAGGGAGATGGAGAGGGAGGGAGGGAAAGAGGGAGGGAGGGAGAGAGAGATAAGAGAGAGGGAGAGGAAAAGAGAGAGAGAGAACATGCTTTTCCTTGGAAAAAAAATAAAAGCCATAGGACTAGGAATAAGGAAGTCATATTATGAAAGAATATAGTAATAGCAATAGCACTTTGGATTATATACAGTCCCATACTTTACAGCCCTCTCCAAGCAGTTTACAATATCAGCATCTTGTCCCTAATAAGCTGTGTTCTCATTTTACCAACCTCAGAAGGACAGAAGGCTGAGTCAACCTCAAGAACCAGAACTTCAGGCTGTGGGCAAAGTTAGCCTGCAATACTCACTGTAACCACTGCGCTTACCAGGGCTCCTGATATGAAAATCATCCGTTTTCACTGGAAGTTATTTACATGTTGTGCCATATGATCTTTTCTTTTCATGAAAGCTTACAATGGATCTAATCTTTCATCCATGCAGCTGTATGTTGCTGAATCAAGAAGGAAAAAATGGAGAGTAAGGTGTTACCACTTGAAACATAGAACAGGAACAAATCATTTTGAGAGTCAGTGTCCCCATTCATCTTGGAACCAGTTGAAGCGTTTTAAACAATCTCCTAATTTTAGGGACAATACTCATTCATTCAATGATGCCAATATGACATCTCTAATAAAATGGAACTTTGAGGAACTTCAAGACTCAGAGTCTTCTTTCGTTGGGGGTGTTACTTGGAACCCTGACAAACAATAGTGAAACACTCAATTTCTATGTCCATACATGGGGGGACCTATCTTAGTAATAGTAGTGGGTTGGCTAATTGTGTGGGAGAGAAAAATCATTGAGTTTCATATGCTGCAGTTTAATGAGATCTATTTTCCTGGAAGAAAATTGTTTATCCTTTAGAAGTCAATCTGATCGAGAACCAAGAAAAAAATTCAGCACTGCTGGTTCGTTGCACAACTTGACTGTGGTCTAGAGCAGTGTTTTTCAACCTTGGCGACTTTAAGTCCTGTGGACTTCAACTCCCAGAATTCCCCAGCCAGCTGTGCTGGCTGGGGGATTCTGGGAGTTGAAGTCCACAGGACTTAAAGTCGCCAAGGTTGAAAAACACTGGTCTAGAGAAGGATAGCCGAACAATAGCAGATACTAAGCAAGATTGAAAAGGCAACTGCAGAGAAATAAAACGAGTGGGTGTGATTCACCTCAATCAACCAGCAAGCAAATTACTCTTCTTTGTAACAGTTTGAATTCACTGACCCTCTTCACCCACCATACCAAATACCACCACCCCCCTTCCTTCCCCAAAAATATTATCGCTTCTAGGAAAAACAATTAATCTACTGCATTCAGATTGGCAACTGGTAAATGGTCCATTCTAGGAGCAGATGGCTTACATGGAATTCTAAGAACAGCCCACGATGAATTGATTAAACCACAGTTCCAGTTGACCCAGGAATGCTTGGCTGTTAGATGTCACACAGATTCTTTCCATCTCTCTTTTCTTTATGTCTCTATCATCCCTGGTGCCTGGTAGATATATTTAATAGCCAAGCTACATGATTATTTGAGAGTTCCATTGCAATGTGCGGTGAACTAGCTCCAAAATGCTTCAAGGAGATTATCCTAGAAAGGTGAATTATGGTTACTGTTTAGCAGCAAGAGTGAGAAAAATATTGTTTTATATCTACAGGAACAGCATGAATGAGTAAACTGGAGTCAGGGCCGTTCATCTTCAAAGGTGATTTGACATGTTTGATGGAAACAGAATGTGTTCTGATTTCAGGGAGGGGGGAGGGACGGAGGGGGAGGGAACGAAGGAAGGAAGGAAGGAAGGGAAGGAAGGAAGGAATGGCACCAAATAGAAGATTCAGAAAGCTTTCTTTAATCCAATCTTTACAATGGCAGCTTGTGAAGGAAAAGTGGATTGTGGGTGAAGACAGATTTTCCTCCAATGAAATGAGGGAGGGTGAAAGGTTCGAGGTTCGATTTATTTATATGCAGTCCTATTCCCAACGGGACTCAGGACGGCGCACAAACCCAAGGAGGGGAAGGGAAACACAAAAACTACAACAAAAAGTACAGGGCATGTAAAACAACCAACAGCCACACAATTCGAGAGGGGAAGGGAACTCATCGACCCCAGGCCTGCCGACACAGCCAGGTTTTAACGGCTTTTCGGAAGGCCTGGAGAGAGGTGAGGGTCCGAATCTCTGCGGGGAGCTCATTCCAAAGGGCCAGAGCCACCACAGAGAAGGCCCTCCCCCGGGTAGTGGCCAGATGACATTGGCTAGTAGACGGAACCCGGAGGAGGCCTAATCTGTGTGATCTAATGGTCTTTGGGAGGTAATTGGCAGCAGGCGGTCTCTCAAGTACAAGGGAGAGAGAGAGATGGATAGAAATAAAGAGATAGAGAGATGGATGATAGATGAATAGATGGAGATTAGAATGAGGAATAATTATACCAAGACTTGCAGCTTGTTTTGCTACAATGCAGGTGCAACCTGCAAATGTTTTGCCTTAAAATGCATAATGCTATGATTTTGGGAGAACCCAAAGGTGCTTTTTTCAGGAGGCAACTGGACTTTCTTGTTTTTTCTTTTGAAGACTTTTTGCTTCTCAACTAAGAAGCTTCTTCAGCTCTGATAGGATAGTGGGGAATGGAAGGATTTATATTCCTAGGCTGCAAGGAATATAAATCCTTCCATTCCCCACTATTTTGTCTGAGTTGAAGAAGCTTCTTGAATGAGAAGCAAAATGTCTTCAAAAGAGAAAAAAAACAAGTAAATCCAGTTGCCTCCTGAAAAAAGCACCGTTAGGAAAATCTAGGCAGTTGATCTAGACAAGGGGGAAAATAGAAGAAACTGACAATTTATTGACAATACCTAAAAGTCTGAATGGCTACTGCTGTGAAAATGTTCGATTTTTTCAAGAAGCCAAGGGACTCAAAAAGTCAGACAATATTTGATTTTAAGGCTGTGCCAGTGGTGGGTTTCAAATTTTTTTGGAACCTACTCTGTGGGTGTGGCCTCCTTTGTGGGAGTGGCTTGCTGGCCATGCATTTCCTTCCTTCCTTCCTTCCTTCCTTCCTTCCTTCCTTCCTTCCTTCCTTCCTTTCTTTCTTTCTCTCTCTCTTTCCTTCATTTTGTCTCTCTGTCCCTTTTTTCTTTTTTTTCATCTCTCTCACTCTTTTTCTTTCTTTTTATTTTTTATTTATTTATTTATTTCTTCCTTTCTTTCTCTTTCTCTCTCTCTCTATATCAGTGTGTGTGTGTGTGTGTGTGTGTGTGTGTGTGTGTGTGTGTGTAGCAATGGTGGGTTTCAAAAATTTTTGGAACCTCTTCTGTAGGTGTGGCCTGCTTTCCGGGTCCACTGGTGGAACCTCTTCTAACCGGTTTGGTAGATTTGACGAACCGGTTCTACCGAATAGGTGCGAACTGGTAGGAACCCACCTCTGGGCTGTGCCTACTGGACAGAGGATATGAGGACAAAGAGGAGGACATGTGACAACATCAGATGCTGAATTGCTTCCTGATTGTAAAAGCTTCCTTTGAGAAGATCTTCCTCAAGGCTGTTTTCCTTTGCCTCTAACTGAAGCATGGAGGGAAGCCAAGGGATGCTGCAAACTAATAGAAAAATAATTATGCAATGAAATGAAAAATATTTGCCTATATTCCTCCCCCACCCATTATAAGTGCCAGAAACCCAGTGTTGTGGCCCACCAGTGGAGCTGGCGGCAGACTCAGACAGTGAGGAGGTTGGGGAGGAACATGGGCCAGTCCTGCAGTCTGGGGAAGGCTCCAACGAGGGCTCTGCGTCGGAGGCAGAGAGGGGGCCAAGGCCATCTGACAGTTATCAGCTGCCTTTGGAGTCGGAGATCAATAGGGCTGAAGAACAGCTGAAGCCTGTTCCCGATGTGCGCATGCACAGAGCTGTCAGGAGAAGGGAACAATTAAGGAGGAGAGGTCAACTCGGGAGTAAAGGCACAAGAGGATGCTGAATGGCCCCTCACATAGGGAATAAAGAGGAGTAAAAGGGGAGTGGTGTTTGCAGGAGAAAATTTGCTTTATCTGAGAGACTCCTTGCCAAATATGTCCTTGTACAGCATTGCATCTGGACAGTTTTCATCCTGGCAATTATCCAAGGACTGATAAGGTCGGTGGTTGCAATTCACCCTTGAAAGACTGTTTGCCAGGACTTTGCTGGATGTGAATGCTAGGAATTCACATTAGCCAAATAAAAAGAGATTTTTTGGGGACAAGGAGTCTGCTTCGTGATTTGGTGAAGCCTAGGTCAGAACACTCCGCTCTCCCCTTCTTTGGAATGTCACTGGATTTTTCTTCTCCTTCACAAAGAGGAGCGATTTCTTTTTTCATCGAATCTGCATGATTTAAAAATGCAGAACATTTTAAGGCAGCACTAACCCAAACCCATTAAGATTTCAACCGGTGAGTTCCAGCAAGTTGATTGGCTTTTGTGCCTTCAAAAGTTTCTTGGGGAAGCAAGTATTTTTATTTTCCTTCCTGAAACGATAAACAGAGGCCTCTTATACCTCTTGCCTATGCCCCCAAAATGTACTCATGCTTTTAATCTTGAACACAGAGCAATCCCTGTGAAAGCAACTTTTAGAGGAAGGCTTTCATTGGCTCCTAACTGAAAACACAGCACCAAATTTTTCAGGGCTGGCAAGGCAAAATATTAGTTAATGATATACAGAACCTGGGTAAAAACCAGGCTTTTTTTGCATTGAAAATATTTAGCATGGACATTTCAAACATTTACCTTGTGTGACCTCACTTCCCCTGGTCCTCTCAAGGTATACTTAATTAAGCTGTATATAAAAATCAATTGTCCGTGTTGTGTGTGTGCATTTCTTTCAGAGTCATGCCAAGCATTTGCCATAAGGAACGCCACAGGGTATGATGATGTGTCCCGATTATAAAAGAATGACTTTCATATATATATATACTGGAATGGCTTCAAAAAAGTTCAGGGTTTTTTTTAGACCGCTCCCCCTACTAATAGCAGTTGACCATTGCCAGTAAGCTTTTAATGAAAACATAACTGACAAATCTTGAGACTAATGCTTCAATCTGATATAGTTGTAACACCCTACAGCTGGTTTTCTTTGGGGATATATGAAGTGGAGCCAAGGCACAGATTTTAGTGAGAGGAAACAGGCTGTTAAGCTTCGGGTGGGTGGGAAGCACCAACCAACCTCTCTCCTCTGAACGCACTTTCCAAATCGTAGGACGAAAAGGCAGAAGACTGGTAGAACGTGTTCATGAGCACCAATTAGGAGTCAAAAGACATGATGAAAAGGCTTTGATTTCACAACATACGGACAGACTTAAGCACATTTTCAGCTGAGAAATTATCACCAATAGCAATAGCAATAGCAGTTAGACTTATATACCGCTTCATAAGGCTTTCAGCCCTCTCTAAGCGGTTTACAGAGTCAGCATATCGCCCCCACAGTCTGGGTCCTCATTTCACCCACCTCGGAAGGATGGAAGGCTGAGTCAACCTTGAGCCCGTGAGATTAGAACCGCTGAACTGCAGATAACAGTCAGCTGAAGTGGCCTGCAGTACTGCACCCTAACCATTGCGTCACCTCGGCTCCTCTCCTCTCCTCTATCCTATCCTATCCTAGAGGGAGGGAGGGAGGGAAGGAGGGAGCGAGGGAGGGAGAGGGAGAGGGAGAGAGAAGTCCCTCATACACACACCAAGAAAGCCACATCCCTTCACTAACCTGCTTTCCACCCCCAGGAGGAAAACAAATTCAAAGTTTAATTTATGTGCATTTTCTGAACTGCTAAATCGCCCACACCCACTCAGTCACATGACCACCTAGCCATGCCCACCCACCTGGCCCAGCCCCCAACAGTCTGAGGGACCTTGAATTGGCCCTCTGTTTAAAAAGTTTGAGGACTCTTGATTTAAGCGCTAATAGTATTTGATAGTCCACTTTTAGCAAAGTAAGCTTATAGAAGCATAGGGCTGAATGAGTATTGTTGGTTGTTGAGACCAACTTCGTTGTATTTTCAGAAAAGAAGAACTAGAAAATCTCCTGTTGGCTCCATTAATTGACCCTCCTATTGATTTCTTTCTATGTATCTCTCATTTTGGTTTATATCACAATTTTCAGCCCACAAGACACCTGTGGAAATTGGGTCTCAATTTTTCTTTAGCAGCAACAGGTAGAAGCTGATGCTACTCTTTTGATTGGTCGGGGCCAAAGTTCACCTGCTATTATACTGCCTTTGGGTGGAATAACATGATTGTTATCTGTTCATGAAGATGGTTTTAAGACTCTTGGGGTTTCACATAGATTTTTAGCCCTATTGATTCAGATTATGTTTGAACTCCAAATTTCCCCCATTTCCAATTAACAGAATAACAGAGTTGGAAGGGACCTTGGAGCTCTTCTAGCCAATCCCTGCTCGGCCAGGAAATCCTACACAATTTCAGACAAATCGTTCTTCAATCTCTTCTTATAAACTTCCATTGTTGAGCATCCACAACTTTTGCAGGGAAATTGTTCCACTGGGTAATTGTTCTAACTGTCAGGAAATTAGCTCAAGGTTGCTTCTCGCCTTGATTAGTTTTTGTCCATCGCTTCTCACCCTGCCTTCTGGTGCTTTGGAGAATAGCTTGACTCCCTCATCTTTGTGGCAACCCTTGAGATATCAGAACACTGCTATCATGTCCCCCCTAGTCCTTCTTTTCATTAAACTAGACATACCCAGTTCCTGCAACCATTCTTCATATCTTTGAGCCTCCAGTCCCCTAATCATCTTTGTTGCTCTTCTCTGCTCTCTTTCTGGAGTCTTAACATCTTTTTTTTTATTTTGTGGTGACCAAAATTGAATGCAGTATGTTGTGGTCTTACCCAGGCATTATAAAGTGTTAATTAATTAATTAATTAATTAATTAATTGATTGATTAATAATTAAAATACTTTTGGTGAGATGAGATCCTATATTGGTTGTTTCCAAAACTCTTTGTTTAAATATTTAGTAGTCCAAATCCCTTGAAGAATTTTCTGCTCATACCTTAAATATAAATGTTTCCTCGATTGAGCCTCCAAGATTTATAATATTTCTAAACAGGTATAAATTGGGGCAGAGTGGTGCAATATGGGTGTTTATACAGTGCCATGGACCATCACCTTAAGCCTGCAGTTTAAGGATTTAGGCAGTCTTTCAGAAAAGTTACTGAAACTCCCTAACTAATTACAACCCAATAAACCTATAACGTAGATGGGGGCGGAGCCAGTCAGTAGTGGCATTTAACCGGCTCTCCGAACTACTCAAAATTTCTGCTAGCGGTTCACCAGAATTGGACAGAACCTGCTGAATACCACCTCTGTCTTTAGGAATACATCTCTGAAGCAAATGCTTGCCCATCAGGTAATTTGCTTTTTGGTGTTCTCTTAATAACCACTTAAACATCAGGGCTACTATCAGTTGGAGGAGTCTAAACTGGCTATGCTAAAATTGTACTAAAGCAGGGATGTCCAACTTTGGCAACTTTAAGACCTGTGGACTTCAACTCCCAGAATTCCCCAGCCAACCATGCTGGCTGGGAAATTCTGGAAGTTGAAGTCCACAAGTCTTAAAGTTGTCAAAGTTGAATCCTTCTGTATTAAAGTTTGCACTGAAAGTCTCTTTTCTTGTCCTGGTCAGGTCCTGCTGCTCTCAGGGCAAGAAGGCACAATAACCTCAATTCAAAGATGAAAATGGAAGCTCCCAACTTCTCCCCTCCAAGCATCTGATGTCAAACTCAATTTTATTGAAGGCCTCATCAGGGCTGACCTCAGGGGGCTGGGTGGGTGTGGATGACTGGGTGGGCATGGCCAGCTTGACACCACTCACTGGGTGCAGCTGATTGGATAGGCATGGCCAACTGGGTGGGCGTGGCCAGCTTAACGCCACTCCCCAAACTGCTGGCATGTTTCCTCTTCACACTGGGTAGACCGGGCTGAAGCCATGCTGGCCTGACATTTCTTCTTTGCATTGGAAAGACTGGGCCGAAACCACATTGGTTAGATCAGACCAAAGTCGCATTGGGTAGACTGGACTGAAGCCGCATTGGGTAGACTAGGCCGAAGCAACGTGGGCTGGTCCCTTAAATTTTCCAGGACAGTACCATGGGTCAGATCCGACCACATCATAGGCCGGATCCTGCCCATGGGCATTGAATTTGATATTGTGGCCCACCAGCGTCCAACGGAGCTGGCAGCAGAGTCAGACAGTGAGGAGGTTGGGGAGCAACATGGGCCACTTCTGGAAACTGGGGAAGGCTCTAATGAGGGCTCTGCATCAGAGGCAGAGATGGCGCCAGGGCCGTCTGATAGTTATCAGCTGCCTTCAGACTCAGGCATCAGTGAGGCAGACAAATAGCTGGAACCTGTTCCCAGTGTGTGCATGATGAGTTGCCAGATGAAGGGAACAGCTAAAGAACAGGGGTCGACTTGGGAGTAAGGGCCCTCCCAGAGGAAATAAAAGAGGAGGCAAAAGGGGAGTGGAGTTTGCAGGAAACAAATAGTTTACTTAATTGGTTTGTGACTCTTCGAGACTCCTTGCCAAGTTTTGAAGATATCAGCCTGGCAGCTCTCCAAGCCAGATAAGGTCTGTGACTATAAATCCTCCCTTGAAAGACTTTGCTGGATGTGAATGAGCAGAATTCACTGTAACTTAATAAAAAGGGTTTTTTGTCGGGACAAGGAATCTGCTTCATGGTTTGGGGAAGCCTAAGTCAGAACATTTGACACCCCTGATCTAATGCAAAGATGAAGTCATAATTTTAATCCTTTTGTACCCATTCCTACTCAACTAAGCATGTTGAAGGAAGACTCTGAAAACCCATCCTTCTAAGTATATCAGAACATGGGCTGTTTTCCAAGAGTAGCAATGAAGACGCCAAGTGTGGTGAGAGTGGTTAGGTATGTTGTGGTTTGCTTTCTCTCCTCTGAAAGGACCTGCTTTTTCGGAACGCTGGATATTCTTGGAAATGCCAGCATTTTTCTATCGCCTTTACAGCAAGCCAAACCCCAAAGAATTCTATAAATCAGTAACCAAAGTAATGCAGCTTGCTCACATTGCACAAATGTATGTCTTTTGAGGTTATGTTTCTCTGAGCCCTAAAAATCTATATAATTTCTCAGTTGCCTTCTTCTTCTTCTTCTTTTTCTTCTTCTTCTTCTTCTTCTTCTTCTTCTTCTTCTTCTTCTTCTTCTTCTTCTTCCTCCTCCTCCTCCTCCTCCTCCTCTTCCTCCTCCTCCTCCTCCTCCTCTTCTTCTCTCTTCTTCTTCTTCTTCTTCTTCCTCCTCCTCCTCCTCCTCTTCCTCCTCCTCCTCCTCCTCCTCCTCCTCTTCTTTCTTCTTCTTCTTCTTCCTCCTCCTCCTCCTCCTCCTCCTCTTCCTCCTCCTCCTCCTCCTCCTCTCCTCCTCTTCCTCCTCCTCCTCCTCCTCCTCCTCCTCTCCTCCTCCTCCTCCTCCTCCTCCTCCTCCTCCTCCTCCTCCTCCTCCTTCCTCTTCTTCTTCTTCTTCTTCTTCTTCTTCTTCTTCTTCTTCTTCTTCTTCTGAAGGAATGGAATACAAAGGAAGCCAAGCAAAGGCGTTTAGCTTTGGGACTCTTCCATTTTGTCCTCCAAGACCTTTAGGCATCTATTCTTTTATTTAAGAATTGTTGGCTATAAGTTCCAACAGCTAAAGAGATGCCACAAAAAAGAGGAGGGGGGTGTCAATCTATTCTCCAAAGCACCTGAAGATAGAACAAGGAGCGATGGATGGAAACTAATCAAGGAAACAACCAACCTAGACCTAATCTAGAACTAAGGAGAAATTTCCTGACCGTGACAACAATTAATCATTGGAACGACTTGCCTCCAGAAGTTGTGGGCGCTCCAACACTGGAGGCTTTTAAGAAAAAATTGGACAATCATCCTGCTTGAGCAGGATGTTGGACCAGAATACTTTTCAGGTGCCAGTACTTGAGAGACCGCCTTCTGCCGATTACCTCCCACAGACCCATTCGATCCCACAGATTAGGCCTCCTCCGTATTCCATCTGCCGGCCAATGTCAGCTGGCGACTACTCGGAGGAGGGCCTTCTCTGTGGCTGCCCCGGCCCTTTGGAACGAGCTCCCCGTGGAGATTCGGACCCTCTCCCACCTTCGGGCCTTCCGGACGGCCGTGAAGACCTGGCTGTCCCAGCAAGCCTGGGGTTGAGTCCCCCCACCCCTACTCGAATTTGCTGTGTCTGTTGTGCTTTTAAATTGTTCGTATTGTCCGATTGTTTTTGTCTTACTTTTTGTAATTTCCCCTCCCTTGGCTTTGTTCAGCCGCCCTGAGTCCCTTCGCGGAATAGGGCGGCCTACAAATTGAATAAACTCCAAACTCCAAAACTCCAACTCTATTATTCTGTTAATCCAATTCAGGAATGCACACCTATGGTTTATGAAGGATTATGCCATAATTTGTGTGATATCTCAGGGGTCTCCCTCTCTCTCTCTCTCTCTCTCTCTCTCTCTCTCTCTCTCTCTCTCTCTCTCTCTCTCTCTCTCTCTCTCTCTCTCTCTCTCACACACACACACACACACACACAAACACACACAAACACACACAAACACACACAAACACACACACACATGAAAGTTGGTGATCCCTGAGCTTGGTTGGTTTTTTGCAGACATTTCACTACCAAACTAGAGAACATCATCAATGTAAGAAGAGAATTTGTGGTCTGTTTATATACTGCTCTGTCAAGTGCTGGTTGGTATTGTTTTCTTCTTGATAGTTTCTTGATTAGGCTGCTGTTTACTGTTAGTTTGTTTAAGTAGCCATTATGTTCTGTTCTGTTCTATTCTATTACTATTTTCATTACCTTGCTATATATTCCTTACCAGCTATGTCGTTGTACTCATGTATTAATTTCTGATACCATTTCTTTCCTAACTAGTCCCCTTAAGTTGCTACCCTGAATCTCCATAAGATTCCCCATTTAGTGCCGTATAAGTTATTTCCCAAGTAGTGAGTTGGCTTAGAGGAAAGTGGGACTGGGGGAACTCGAAAGATCCAGTGTAACTCTTGCGAATTGTCTTATTATAATAGCCATTAAATACAATGTAGAGAAAAGTAAGGTTTTACATTTAGGCAAGAAAAATCAAATGCACAAGTATAGAATAGGTGGCACCTGGCTCAACAGTAGTAACTGCAAGAGGGATCTTGGAATCCTCGTGGACAATCATGTGAATATGATGAGCCAGCAATGTCACCACCTCCAATATGCAGCAGCACTACTACTACTACTACTACTACTACTACTACTACTACTACTACTACTACTACTACTTACAACAACAACAACAACAACAACAATATTACACTAAACATGACTAAATAAATAAATAAATACAAAATTATGCATATACACACATATATTATATGACACAGAAAAACAACACAGTCTACTTCGGATGTTTGCCGGTACAGAATCTGCTAGTCCTGCTAGAAATACTTTGAACCCTCCTCCCAGAGGGGAGCAACAGAAACAGAACATGAATGAGTGTGTGGGGTCTCTACCAATGCTTTTGAGCTCCAAGCATATAGTGCTAATGAGCAGTATCCTGAATAACAGGAAGTGAGCTTTCTATAATCTTCTCGGCTGTCCTCACCATTCTCTGTATGGACTTTCTATCTGAGGCTCTGCTGCCACCAAACCCAAACAGTGATGCAGTTTGTTAAAATGCCTCTGTAAATATTGGCCAAAACAAAAGAAGAAAGGTGTCCTCTCCTCATCCGATGCAGGAAATGCAGACACTAAGGATATGTAGAGAGACCAGTTCAGATATGCACCCCAAGAAAGTTGACCACTTCTACATCTGCATCCTCGATACTGAGTGGAGTATGACTATGGCAGCTCTTTTCTAAAATCTACAATCTGCCTTCTACACAACCCTGTCTTCACAGAGCCAGGCTAGCAAGCTGTGAGAAATCACAGTAGGGGATTTTCTCCTTTTACTACTAAGTGAATCCGTCTATCTATTATCCTGACACAATTGCTGTGTTCTGGGCATTTACCCCAGGAGATTAAATCTGTATGCACCAATGCGGAAAGTGCCTATCTCTGTAATTTTTCATATCTGTAATTTTTTTCAGCCGCTTTGGTTTAAGCCTGTTATATTTATGGCACAACTATAATTTCAGGGCACATTTTCCAATGCCTTTCCTAGAAGACAAGTTCCCTTTTGAACTGAGGGGAAAATAAGAAATAAGAGAGAGCTTCTTTTAGCAAAACTTCTGGGCAAAAGTGGAGTCAGAGTCAATGAAGTCCCTTAGTTTAGTATTCTGAGCTTTGATGTGCAAACTGAGGAACGTAAAAACACCCCCAATTGGTTGGTGCTTGGGATTAAGGGAGGGCTGAATAGCTTCCTGATGCTGGCCTTTAGAACAATCAAGAGTTCTATTAAACATCGGACTGAATATCAAATTAGGCCAATCCTCTGTTCTCCATGGTAGCCCTACATGGCCTAGGACCCAGGTACCTGCGAGACCGTCTTCTGCCACATACTCTCTTAGACCAATAAGATCGCACAGGATGGGCCTTCTCCAGGTGCCCTCAGCGGGACAATGCCAGCTGGTGATGCCTAGGAGTAGGGCCTTCTCTGTTGCTGCTCCGGCCCTATGGAATGAGCTGCCCCCAGAGATCCGGGCCCTGCCCACTCTCATGGCCTTTTGCAAAGCCATTAAAACCTGTCTTTTCCAGCAGGCCTGGGCTGTTGACCCCTTGATTGAGGTCCAGCCCGCTCCTGATTGGGTGTTTGTTGTGTTCCTTTTTTAACTGTGTTGTGTCCCATTGTTTTTTTAAAAATTCTTTTAATATTTTTTTTTTTCATTTCTGTAAGCCGCCCGGAATCCTCCGGGATTGGGCGGCATAGAAATTCAATAAATGAAATGAAATGAAATGGTAGCTTCTTCAATCTTTTGCTGGAGATAGATCAACTAACACCATGCCCAACAGTCCAGTGGTGGGTTTCAAAAATTGTTCGAACCTACTCTGTGGGTGTGGCCTCCTTTGTGGGAGTGGCTTGCCACCCTTGTGACCAGATGGGAGTGGCTTGCCACCCATGTGACCGGATATGAAATTATGAATTAATAACTTAGGTCGGTCCAAGTATCTATTCAGAAACTCTGGCATTGAAGCATGCAGGTCTTAAAGCTGTCAAGTTGCAAGATCCTTGCACCCCTAACCCTTTAGGAAAAAAAAAACTAGGGGTCTTCAAACCTGACAGCTTTAAGACTTGTGGACTTCAACTCCCAGAATTCCTCCTCCAGTCACGTTGGCTCAGAAACTCTGGCATTGAAGCATGCAAGTCAGTGGTGGGTTTTCAAAACTTTTTGGAACCTCTTCTATAGGTATGGCCTGCTTTCCGGGTCCACTGGTGGAACTCTTCTAACCGGTTCGGTAGATTTGACGAACCGGTTCTACCGAATAGGTGCGAACTGGTAGGAACCCACCTCTGCAACAGTCCCTTCCTCTTTTTTTTATTTTTCCTAACATCTTCTGCCGGTCTCTTTGGATGGATGATTCAGGCTTCTTCCTCTCTCTCCTCTCGGAAAATTGGAATTGGAACTTTTAAGCCAGGTCTTGAATGTAGAACTACCGCAGGGGTATTTATGGCAACCTTTGAAGATAAATAAAGAAATTACAATATAAATAACCTTTCCATTCTCCAAGGAGCGAAGCCGTTTCCCTATTTTATCTTTACAGCACAGCAACCCTGCGAGGGATCTTTTAGGCTAAGAAGCAGCAATTTTCTTGATCCATCCAATAACTTTTATGGCTTCAATGGGACTTCCTGTGAAGTTATTAGGGAAGCGGGAGGCTAAAATTCTGAGCTTTTGGTGTCTTACACGTTGAGAGAAAATATGGCTTTTTAGATAATATTGACTTATCTTTATACTTTAAATTTCCCTTTCCTGGTTCTTTTACTTCAGATTCTTTGGTGGCGCCCGTTGTCGTTTGCTAGTGAGGTTTCCAGAAATTTCACCTCTCTGTCTCAAATGATGCATTTTTTTTTCCCAGGTTTTGTTATCTCTTCTACTTCACTCAATAATTGATTCCCATACATCACCGTTTGAGACAGCCCAGAGAAGATTACCAGGAGAAGATACAAACAACAGGAGGTTTATAAATTACACCAGCAGATTTAGTAGCAACTGGAGCCTTGTAAGCTTAAAAATGGGGATCAGATGCCCTTTCTTCCTGCCTTCCCCCCCTCCCGAAAGCAGCAATCTACATTGTTATAGGGGTGAGATTTAGATGTCTCTAAAAAGCAGCTTTAATTTGTGAGCCTTGATGAAGGAGTCCTTGAGTGA
The DNA here is from genome assembly GCF_051295495.1 of Thamnophis sirtalis. Lineage (NCBI taxonomy): Eukaryota > Metazoa > Chordata > Lepidosauria > Squamata > Natricidae > Thamnophis > Thamnophis sirtalis. The sequence continues at coordinate 110,583,070 of NW_028261382.1, read as the reverse complement.
CTGTCTAAGAATAGGAGGCAATCCCAGGAGATTGCAAAATATCTCCTACCAACAATTGCTTAAACGGAGGCTAAGATGCTATATGCAAGATGTCAAGTTGTTAAATCTATCATTCTGCAAAGTCACACACCTAAAAGAAAAAAATTAGGTTACAAAGAACCAGAAGTATGTACATATTCAATAGACTCTCTAATCGTTTAGAATATATTGATGTCAGAGATGTTATTTTCCTCTACTGCAACGTAAACCCACAAACACACACAGTACCACGCAGTTCTTCAGAGAATGTTGAATATATTCTGTGGGGCCATGCATTTGTATGGTTGAAAGGGGCAACTAATAGCAATAGCACTTAGACTTATATAGCAATAGCAGTAGACTTATATACCTCTTCATAGGGCTTTCAGCCCTCTCTAAGCGGTTTACAGAGAGTCAGCATATTGCCCCCCCCAACAATCTGGGTCCTCATTTTACCCACCTCAGAAGGATGGAAGGCTGAGTCAACCCTGAGCCGGTGGGATTTGAACCGCTGAACTGCTGATCTAGCAGTAGCCTGCAGTGCTGCATTTAACCACTGCGCCACCTTGGCTCATATACTGCTTCACAGTGCTTTACAGCCCTCTCTAAGCAGTTTGCAGAGTCGGCCTATTGCCCCCAACAATCTGGGTCCTCATTTGACTCACCTTGGAAGGATGGAAGGCTGGAGTCAACCTCGTGAGATTCGATCCGCCAAACTGCTTGCAGCCTGCGATCAGCAGAAGTAGCCTGCAGTACTGCACTCTAACCAGGCACCACTGCAGCTCTTTAAGCTGTTTCTGCCACTTTTAGAGTGTGTCTAAAAAAAAAGCCCATGCAAAGGTTACCCAATATCACAAGTGGGTGTCACATAGTGTAACCACCGGTTCGCCCAGAACCGAAATGTGAGCGTGGACGCTCATGCGCGTGGCATTGAAAAAAATGGTGATTATATACAATGAGATAGTGCCAGGGCGAATGGGTGGGCCCAGCTGCTGGTCGGAATCGCAGGTCACTCGGACCAGCCTGAAACGGCATCAGCCACCTCTGCCCAATATCTAATATCAATTTCCCAGGCATTATAGTTAGATGGTTTTAAATGGTTTTAAACAAGTACTATTCAGATCATGACCACAACGGAGACCAGAATTTCCATTGTTAAGTGGGACATGCCGATTATGGTCTTTTTTTTGCTGCTATGGTTGTTAGACGAATCACTGCTGTTTTTAAGTAGCAATAGCAATAGCAATAGTTAGACTTATATACCGCTTCATAGGGCTTTCAGCCCTCTCTAAGCGGTTTACAAAGTCAGCATATTGCCCCCCAACAACAATCCGGGTCCTCATTTTACCCACCTCGTAAGGATGGAAGGCTGAGTCAACCTTGAGCCTGGTGGGATTTGAACAGCCGAACTGCTGAACTGCAGTCAGCTGAAGTAGCTGCAGCGCTGCATTTAACCACTGCGCCACCTTGGCTCAAGTGAGTAACGGGGTGGTTAAGCAAACCGGGCTTCTCCCATTGACTTTGCCGAGGTGGCGCAGTGGTTAGAGTGCAGTACTGCAGCCACTACAGCTGACTGTTAGCTGCAGTTCAGCAGTTCTAATCTCACCGGCTCAAGGCTGACTCAGCCTTCCATCCTTCGAGGTGGGTAAAATGAGGACCCAGACTGTGGGGGCGATATGCTGACTCTGTAAACCGTTTAGAGAGGGCTGAAAGCCCTATGAAATGATATATAAGTCTAACTGCTATTGCTATTGCTATTTCCTTGTCAAAAGCTGACCGAGAAGGTCACAAGTGCCAAACACATGACCCTAGGATTCTGCAACCCTTGTAAATACATACCAGATGCCCAGCATCCAAATTTTGATCATGTGACCATGGAGATGCCGAGATAAATTGTAAGTCTCAGTACTTGTTTTTTCCCTAATTACTTGCATAGGGATTATACTTTATACTATTTATGTTGTTTGTATTATTTGTCATGGATATGCCCCAGTGAGGCTAAAACCAATTCCGTTGTATGCATGATGTACAATGACAATAAAGGCTATACTATAAGTCTTTTTTCCCCTAATAGTCTTGCGACTTTGAATGGTTGTTAAACAAATGATTGTAAATCAAAATGTAGCTGACAGCAGCTCTGGAAGACTTCTGAGCTGAAGAACAAGGTATCCGTTTAAGAATCAACTGTAACAGATGAGATTGAAAGGAACTGTCTAGAGAAACAGGCAGTGCCAAAAACCACCTAAGATCCTACATTAGAAGGCCCATTAAAGCCACTGAATCTGACCCCTGGCTCAGGGCATCACTCCAAGTTCCAGCATTCTAGATAGCCTTTCCTCCCTGCGTATTTCTTGGACAGCAAAGGTGATTAACAAACAAGCAGCGGAGCACATAGCAGCACCAGACAGGTCACTGGAAAGCAAAAATCACAAAATTGCATCTCACTTATTTTTGGCCATGTCATGCGGGGAAATTCGCTGGAGAAAGCCATTGCGTTTGGAAAAGTTAGCGATCAAAGGAAACCAGGCTACCAGAGAACACGATGGCTGGACGCCATCAAAGCTGACACCAGCCAGAGCATAGAAAAATTCAAAGAATCAGTGCAAAATTGGAAGATGTGGAGAGACTTGGCCCATAGAATCGCCACGGGTCGGATACAACTGAATGGATAACATCGTTATCATCATTGGGTAACTTTTCATTGCATGGGTCAAGGTATCCTGAGGGACTGGCTCCTCTGGATGGGATTAGCCTGCTCCTCCCACACTAGCAAAAGAGGCAACCTGCAGATTTCATCGGTCAAGGGAATTTCAGCAGAGGTGTATTCAGCCGGTTCAGACCGGTTTGAGTGAACCGGTAGTGCTGACAATCAGCTGGCCCCACCCTCTCACCCCTGCCCTATCCTGTCCTTTTTTCCTGCTTTCTAGCTCATCTCAATCACCCGGCATGGCTGACTCCCCCCCCCCCACTCACTGTTTTACTTACCATTGCTGACTTGCAAGGCAAGCAGCTGAGCTACTAAATGCTTCATTTTCAGCACTGTGCACAAGTGCTTTTGGAGCGCACACAAAGTGCGCTCACTGAACTGGTTGTTAAACTGGCAGCATCCCACCACTGGCTAGCAGGGTCCATGAGAAGAACCTTTTCTGCCATGTCTCCCACCCTCAGGAACATCCTGCCCCCCCCCCCGGCCGGTGAGATTGTACCCACAGTTTTGCCCTTCTGAAAAGGCTTGACGACCTGGCTCTGCCAATGAGAGAATGGCATTTTGGAAGTGTGAACGGATTAGTCAGACCCTACCTCTTCCCCATGCCCAGTTTGTTCCCTTCCTTTCCATTGTGGTTAATCGATTTTTATCTGAAGTTTGAACTGTATGTAATTAACTTTATATGGTATTTTAATTATATAACTGTAAGCTGTTTAGAATCATCTTGATGAGATGGGCAGCATGTATGCATAGATAGATAGATAGATAGATAGATAGATAGATAGATAGATAGATAGATAGATAGATAGATAGATAGATAGATAGATAGATAGAGAGAGAGAGAGAGAAAGAGAGAGAGAGACGGACGGACGGACGGACGGACGGACAGACAGACAGACAGACAGACAGACAGATGAAGACTCTCACCTCCCATTCTGAAAATTGAGTTCAATCCTAGGCAGTGGCAGAAAGAAAATATATGCTGTGAACTCCATGTGGCATCAGGAAGGGCATCTAGCCAGTAAATGCTCACTTCCTTCCAATCGCCTTGACTCTATTTCTAATAGAGGGGTTACAGCAGGGGGTGCTTCTGCGCATGCGCAGAACTCAAAAACAAGATGATGGTGGCGACAGTGGCGAGCAAGGAACCAGTTCAGAGGAATGTCCAGCCTGAGCCACTGCCGTTTCTGAGAACCAGGCCGGCATACCACTACCACTACTGTTTTGGCTGAACTGGGCCAAAACCGGTAGGAACCCACACTTGGTTAAAGGATCATAAAAGGGAAGTATTTGATGAGAGAGAGAGGTGGGGGAGGGAGGGAGAGAGAGAGAAAGGGAGGAAGGAGGAAGGGAGGGAATATATAATTTGTGAACACATCCAAAAAAGAATAACCTATAACATGTTTGGGTCATGGGTTTCATTAATGAACTGTTCTTTCTATCAGAAATGTTTTTGATCACTCAATCATAATCTTACTTTCTACAATTTCCATTATTCTGTTTTTCAGACTGGACCAAGATAAATGATGTCTTAAGTTCTGGGTGACATTCTTCTGAATTTGAAGAGTGCTGTCATATTCTCCCTCGCTCCTGTCAAAGCTAAACATGGCTTTTCCCCTTCAACCTCTCTTCGCAAAACTTGCCTTTTAACGCCCCGATCAACCTTCTCTGCAGCTGCTCCAATTTCTCTCCCTGCTTCTAAAGGGGACGTGGCCAAAACTGGGCACCGGATTTCAAAATAAAGTAATACCATTGTTCAAGATTTGTTTTTTTCCCTCACAAGGACTATTAGAAAAGTAGGAATGTTCCATTCTCTGCGTTTGGCGTTTGATTTTCATTTCAAAAGAAAAGAACTTTTTCACTCTCTTTACTTTATTTTCTCAGACAATGGTCTGATGCAGTGATGGCGAACCTATGGCAAGTATGGTACAAGTGGCATGCACGGCCATCTTTCCAGGCACACCAGCCATAGCCCTTTGCTCTTCTGGGTTCTGGCACGGCCAGCTGGTCTTCGTGCACGCAGAAGTGCTGGGAACCCGAAAAGCAGCTTGCTGGATCACATGCGCTTGTCAGCCAGCTGGTCTTCACTTGGGCATGCGTGAATATGTGACTGATGTGCACACACATGCCAGAAACCGGGAGGTCAGCTTCCTGGTGCACGCATGCGCACCAGGGAACTGCTCCCCTGCATGCGTGCACGCACTCCCGTTTCGGCACTCGGTATTGAAAAGGTTCCCCAACACTGGTCTAATCTGTCAAAATATTTTTAGTTGACTCAATTTTGTGTCATCTGAAAATCTGATAAACAGATTTGCAGATGACACAAAATCCATCTGTTCCTCCACACCACGAATACAAAAAAAATGGAAGCTTAGAAGGCGCGGGTCTTAATTAATTCTCTGGCCCACCACATCTCTCTATGAGTCACGTTCCTTCCCCATTTATGGCTACCCCTTTGTGATGCTGCTTCAATTAATGGGGCTTTGCTGTATCCCTGTCTCCAAACGCTTGATGAACACAAAAGTTAGAGAGGACACCGTGGTTCACAAATGAAACCGTCCAGTTTCAGCCCTGATTCTGCCAACCTGGAAGATATTCAATAGGCCCAAATGTTGTGCAAATGATTAGGGAGATGTTAATAGAAGAAGAGGGTGACCAGCAACCAGTGGTGGGTTCCGGGACGGTATCGTTGGAATGGGCTTGGCACCGTCCACGTGGCGTCCGTGAGCCTCTGTGATGCTCCAGCTGCTCAGCAGAGCATCGTGCAAGCGCTGTATGTGCCGTGTGCCTATGCGGAAGTGCTGAACTTAAAAGATCAGTAAGGAGCTAAGGTGGGCGGGTGGGCGGGTGGGCGGGTGGGCCCTCCCGAGCACTGTATTGGAACGGTATCCAGTGCTCCGGATAGGCTCCAGGACGCCCGTACCAGGGCATATCCCCTGCAACCCACCACTGCCAGCAACAAGATGGATGGAATTGATAGTCCTGTGATGGTGAACCTATGGTACACATGCCACAGGTGGGACACAGAGCCTTCTCTGTGTGCACGCAAGCCACCGTGCCAGCTCAGCTCCACTGTGCATGCATGCACATGTCCCACTGGCCAGCTGGTTTTCGGGTCTCCGTCATGCATGCATTGGGGGGTTGGGTGCATGCAGGAGATGTACCCACATGTGCAGGGGTGCACACAAAGGGGTCACATGTGAATGCATGGAGGCAGGGTGCACATGGGTGGTCTATGTCTGCATGCATGGGGCACACCCATATGCAAGGGTGGGGTGCACAGGGGCCATGTGCACATTTGCAGGGAGAAGTGGAACATGGGAGGTTGCATGTGCATGCTCGGGGCCCGGGGCACGTGAGGGGTGCGCATGTGCAGGGGTGGAGCATGTGGGGGTTGCGCATGCCTTGCATTATGGATGTGTGTGCACACACACTTTCTACACTCACCGCCGAAAAGGTTAGCCCTCACTGTGATAGTCTATGGAGCTTCTCAGTCATCTTGGTCATGGTTGCCCCTTGACAACCTCCCTTGAAAAGGTGCATTTTCAAGAGGCAACTGAACTCTCCTGTTTCCTTTGTAGACGTTTTGCTTCTCATCCAAGAAGCTTCTTCAGCTCTGACTGGATGATGAGGTATGGAAGGATTTATACTCCTTGCAGACAGCTGGTCATTTGCATCCTTTTGGAGAGTCGTTGAGGCCACTTGGGGGTTTATCTGTGTCCTCAGGGTTTTGAATGGTGCAAAAAAGGGATGGAGCCTTCTTGGAACTGTTGAAAGGACTGCGTTGTACAGCTGTGCTTTCCTGCAGAAAGCACAGCTCCATAACAGAGTCCTTTCAGTTCCAATAGTAATAAGATGGCTGTGGGGCACGGATGAAAGGCTACCAGTTTGGATCAGTTCGCCTGAACCAGTAGTAAAAAAATGCTACCAGTTCATGCGAACCGGTATTTCCAACGATCAGCTGTGATGCACAATTTATATTAGCTAGAAACGTGTGGCACAATGGATTCCCCCTCTCCCTCGTTGTTCTACTTATCTTTGCAGGCGCACTTGGTAGCAGGCTCTGCCCACCCATCCAGACATCATCACGTTTTTGATGCTCTGCGCATGCGCATGCTCACATTTGCAAACCGGTAGTGAAGGTAAGGAAATTTCACTCCTGCTGCAGGGGCTGAAGTCTAAAACATATGAGGAACGGTTGCAGGAACTGGGTATGTCTGCTCTAGTGAAAAGAAGGGTAAGGGAAGACATGATAGCAGTGTTCCAATATTTGAGGGGCTGCCACAAAGAAGAGGGAGTCAAGCTGTTTTCCAAAGCACCAGAAGGCAAAACGAGAAACAATGGATGGAAACGATCCCCTTTTGTGGACCTTCTGACAAGAAAAGTCAAAATTCACTTAGCAACCTTTTGATTAACTTAACTGCAGCAATTCCCTTAGCAACTGCGGCAAGAAAAGTGATAAACTGAGGCAAACCTCACTTCACAATTTAGCCACACAAAAATTTTGGGCTCTCTTGTGGTCCTAAATCAAGGACTACAAAAATAAAACCTGAAAGAGATGTGGCTTTTTAAAAAAAAAAAAGAAATGCATGCCTTATTTACATGGAATTTGGCATGCTTAACCCTCACATGAAATTTTCATTTGACTAAAATTGCCATTGTATTCTGCAGGTGTGGAATCATGTCCTTGATCTGGATACTGAGCTGGATCATTCGACTGTGGAAAATCACTCATTTCCTTCCAGTTGCCTCTTTTGCAAAAGATCCAAGATCAGAACCAGAATAGAGCTGGAAGGGACCTTGGAGATCGTCTAGTCCAACCTCTTGCTCAAGCAGGAGACCCTATACCATTTCAGATAAGTGACTGCCCAGTCTCTTCTTAAAAATCCTCAGTGATGAAGCACCCACAATGTCTGAAGGCAACTTCTGTTCCATTGCTTAATTGTCCTCACTGTTAGGAAGTGTCAGCCTCTGTTTTGCTGCCTGCTTTTGGCTGCCATTGAAACGGGGGGTGGGGAAGTGTCAGTACAGGAATGGCTATAAAAAGGGCGTTGTTCTCATCATCTAATGCGCATGCTGCAGATAAAGGATTTGCCGCCAAGGCTAACTGTCTGACATACCAGCCTGATGATGTTTTTTGAAGATGTCTCCCACATAACATCTGTGGGGTGTACTGATTGGACTATGGGCTGGGGTTTCCAAGAGGAGGGGAATTGATATCTATGATTGCGCGTGCTTTTTGCCTCAGATCTTGCCTTGCCTAGCTACTATCTACTTATAACCAGTAAAAATACTCTTAATTCTACAAAATGGAATTGAGTGGTTTCTTTCTTGGTTACTGAGCGAAGCAGCCCTAACAGGAAGTTTTGCCTCAATTCCAGGTTGTTTCTCTCCTTGATTAGTTTCCAACCACTGCTTCTTGTCCTGCTTTGAAAAATAAATTGCCCCCCTCTTCTTTGTGGCAGCCCCTCAAGGACTGAAATACTGCTATCATGTCCCCCCTAATCCTTCTTTTCTCTATCTCAAACTCTACCAGTTAGTTATTTCAAACTGTACTAGTTAGTCGTATATTTCAAGCTTCTAGATTCATTCAGACCTTCAAGTTCAGAATCAATATAATCAGGAAAAAAAACCCAGTCCAACCTATCAAAAACAGCACCACAAAAAACAGATTAGGAACACAAGTTGAAATAGGGAAGAAAATGGTAAGTGAGCACCTGTCTACCCTAGACGAGTTCAAATCACCAGGACCGGATGGATTACACCCCAGAGTTCTGAAGGAACTGAACTGTATCTTTCAGAGATCCTGGAGCACCGGGGAACTGCCAGAGGACTGGAAAAGAGCTGATGTGGTTCCCATCTTCAAAAAAGTGTAGAAAAATAGATCCAGAAAACTACAGACCTATCAGCCGAAACAAGGAAAATTCTGGAAAAGATAATCAAGCAACGAATCAGCAAACACCTAGAAGCAAACAATGTAATAACCAAAAGCCAACACGGGTTTGTCAAAAACCGATCATGCCAGACTAATCTTATTGCATTCTTTGACAAAGTGACAAAATGAGTGGACCAAAAGAATACTGCCAATATAATTTACTTGGACTTCAGTAAGGCATTTGATAAAGAATAGTTAACTCTACCAGTTAAAGATCTCACACTCTACCAGTTAGTCATGTGTTCATTCAAACCTTCAAAGTTCAGAATCAGTATGCAAATCCTCCTGTCCTAGAGACCCATCCTAAAGAAAAATAGGTCACTGAAGCTTCAAAATAGATGCCAAGGAAGACCAAGGACAAAGGAATCTACACTGGTGCCTTTTGAGTAACTTGATATGAATTTGGTAGTTATGCCTCCAGCATTGAGAGCAGCTGTACAGCTGCAAGGGCCTCCTGATTATCCATACTGACAGCAAGAGAAAAAAATGCTCTTAAATCTTTCTAAAAGGGGGAGTGGGCATCCCATTAGGGGGACTCGGGTTCTCTGAAAAAGAGACCAACCTTGAGTCAGCATGCATCTGATTTCAATTAGTCTCGTGGTAGCCTTGTCTGAAGTGGTTTCTTTCTATTCTTGCTCATGCTTTGCAAAACCATATACCATTGGATGGCATGAGCTCCTGCCCACAGATTGCCTACTTATTAACTTGGAGGTAAGCTAGGACCAGCTGGGAACAGACACGGCTTGGGAAAGAACAGTCTCGGCTGACAACGAGCAGCAGTGTTGCTGATTCATGTATTTGGTCTTTTGGGTTTCTCAGGAATCTACTTAGCTTTCTGAAATCTAGACTAGTAGTAGAGGAGTTATAGCATACAGAATACAGAAATAACAGAATAACAAAGTCAGAAAGGACCTTGCAGTTCTTCTAGTCCAACTCCCTGCTCAAGGAGGAGACCCTATACCAAAACATTATATGATTTGGGGAGTATTTTACCAATGGTTGGAGAGAGAGAAAAAGGAGCTTGGAAATGAAGGATGCTAAAAAAATAAGTAGATAATACATTTAGATAGAGATATAAAAAGATGAAAACTGTTAGTAAGTGTATGAGAATGATGATGCTTAATGTTGATATGATATTACTACTAGAGGATATTAAGAAGAAAAATGGAGAGCTCCATAACATTTAAATGCTCAATATATTATAATACTAAACTTAGGGGAAATAATGTTAATATGAATGTGAAAGATGTGGCAAAAGAGGAATGATGTTTCACAGAGATGTTTGTACCCAGATGATACACTGCTTAAGAAAAGATGGAATGTTTATTTTTGTAACTAAAAAATAGTAAAACTCTTTTTTTAAAAAACAGTTATCCTATACCAGCAATGTCAAACATGCAGCCCGCAGGCTGGATCCGGCCCGCAACAGGCTACGGAGTTGGCCTGTGGGCCATCCCAGAGATGGTGAGGAATTGGCCCCTGCTGCTCTGGGCCCAGCCACACTCACCAAGTCCACCACAATGACCAGGCCACACCCTGTTCCAACAGGCCTGGGGCTGATGAGTTCTTGTCCCCGCTCGAATGGTATGGCTGTTGATTGTTTTTAAATTGTGGTATTGTTTTGTCCATGTCTCTTTTTTCTCCTATTTGTATCCCCTCCCCCCCCCGACTTGGTTTGTGAGCCGCCCTGAGTCCCTTCTGGGAATTGGGCGGCATAGAAATATAATAAATTCAATTCAATTCAATTGAATGGTGGGATTCAGCCGGTTCGCACCTATTCGGGAGAACCGGTTGTTAACTTTCCAGGCAGTCCGGAGAACCGGCTGTTGTAAGAAATCTCCTTTTGTTTTTCCCCACTTTACTGGGCTAATCCTGTAAGGAAGGCAGGAAGGAAACATTCTGGTGTTGTTTCTAGCCTAATCTTTATTGACCTGCTTACAGAAACTGTCTCTCTGGTTAATCCTGATTACATTGTAAGAGCTAAGGCGAAGCACCCATCGATGGGAGTGATGTTGAGTTGGCCACAACCACCCAGTCATGTGACCACTGAGCCCCGCCTACCCAGCTGGCCATTATGGCAGAGAACCAGTTGTTAAATTATTTGAATCCCACCAGTGGGCCACCCCCACGCCAGTTCTCCAAGGGTTAACAAAATCCCAGGTGGCCCATGACAGAATCAAGTTTGACACCCCTGCCTTATACCATTCTGGACAAATTGCTGCCCAATCTTTTCTTAAAAACCTCCAATAATGGAGCAGGACTGACCCAAAGTCTCCCAGCTGGCTTTTATGCCTAAAGCAGGACTAGAACTCCAAGGCTCCTGGTGATTGGCCCCAAATCATCCAGTTAGCTTTCATGCCTAAAATGGGACTGGAATTCACGGTTCCACCACAAAACCGCGGTAGACTAAAGCGCGCTCGATGAAAGCGTGTACGTGACGTCATCACAGCGCGACGAAAACAGCACGCTGTGAGCGGTAAACTTAAAATTAACGCGTAAATCTAACCCTAACCCCCCCCAAACCTAACCCTAAACCTAACCCTAAGCCTAACCCTAAACCTAACCCTTAACCTAACGCTAAACCTAACGCTAACCCTTAACCTAACCCTAAACCTAACCCTAACGCTTAACGTAACCCTAACCCTAACCCTTAACCTAACCCTAACCCTAACCCTAACCCTTAACCTAACCCTAACCCTAACCCTAACCCTAACCCTAACCCTAACCCTAACCCTTACCTTTACGTGAATCGGCTTGCTTTAAAAGCGCTTTTTAACGCCCTTTTTCTTTCTTGTCGCGCTGCTGATGACGTCACGTACGCGCTTTAATCGGCCGCGCTTTAGTGGACCACGGTTTTGACGTGCCACGGAATTCACAATCGCCTGGTGCTTGACTCATAATCACCCAGCTGGCTTTCAGGCCTATGACAGGACTAGAACTGACAGACACCTGCTTTCTAGCCTGATGCCTTAAATACTAGACCCAAACTTGCTTATGATCCCAATATGTTGTCTGTTCCATATACACAGGCAGAAAAACCTGTGTCTGGTTAAGACCGATTGCAACCGATGTATAGTGATCTACCAGATAGATTTTTGATCCAGTCCTACATGACACTACTTAAGGTGCATTGATTTTGTTTAAACGGTCTCTATAGAGAATTGGGAGAAGATTACAAAACACTTTGGGACAATCTGGATATATTGTTGTTAGTTGTGAAGTTGTGTGTGACCCATCGTGACCCTCATGGACAGCATTCCTCCAGGCCTTTCTGTCCTCTACGATCCTCTGGAGTCCATTTAAGCTCATGCCTGCTGCTTCGGTGACTCCATCCATCAACTTATTCTCTGCCGTCCCCTTTGCTCTCAATCTTTCCCAGCATTAGGCTCTTCTCCAGGGAGTCCTTCCTTCTCATTAGGTGGCCAAAGTATTTTGAGTTTCCTCTTCAGGATCAGGCCTTCTAAAGAGCAGTCAGGGTTGATCTCCTCTAGGACTGACCGGTTGGATTGCTTTGCAGTCCAAGGGAGTCTTCTCCAGACCATAGTTCAAAGGCCTGAATTCTTTGGTGCTCAGCCTTTCTTATGGTCCAACTTTCACAGCCATACATTGCAACTGGGAAAACCATAACTTTGACTATATGCACTTTTGTTGGCAGGGTGATGTCTCTGCTTTTTTGTATGCTGTCTAGATTCCCATAGCTTTCCTCCCCAGGATCAAGCATCTTTTAATTTCTTGGCCACAGTCCCCATCCATGGTCATCTTGGAGCCCAGGAAAATAAAATCGGTCACTGCCTCCATTTCTTCCCCATCTATTTGCCAGGAATTGAGAGGGCCAAATGACATGATCTTAGTTTTCTTAATATTGAGTTTCAAATCTGGATAGAGTCATCTTCTACTAGCTGAAGTGTTTACTGCTTTATGGTTTTCCATAGCCCAACAAATTACTGTTGAGATCCTCCTTTCATCTTTGCCATGGCTCAATTATTCTTAGTTTATCTATGCAGCTCAACCCTGAATTGACAACAGGAAAGGTCATATGGGCTCTGCTTAGCTAGTTGCAAATGCCAGAGTACATTATCTGAGACACAGAATATAATTATCTTTTCACAAGTGGCAATTAGTGGGAATACCTCCCATCACTTCTGCTTAGAATTCAGCAATGCTAATGTAGTGGAAGGTGATGAATGACATCCAGGAAGTTCTAGATAAGCCATGCAAGGCTCTCCTTTCTGAAGCCAGATCTTCTTCACTTGATTTCACTGCGTTTTAAACAGAGGTGGCATTCAACTGGCTCGGACTGGTTCATCTGAGTGGAGATTGCCTGGTCCAGCCCACCTCATTCCACCCCTCCCAGGAGTCTCCATTGGGCCCAGTTTCAGGGCCAGTAAGTGCAGGGCCCACGCAAAGCTCTGGGAGGGTGAAAAATGGGCCTCCCGGAAGTTCCGGAAGTCTGGAAACATGCCCATTTCCAGATTCTGGAGTCCAGGGGAGGCCATTTTCTCCCTCCCGGAGGCTCAAATAAAACCACCAGAGCCTGGGCAGGGTGAAAAATGGGCCTCCCCTGGGCTCCAGAGACTGGAAACAAGCCCATTTCCAGCCTCTGGAGGAGGCCATTTTTGCCCTCCCAGAGGCTGAAGGAAAGCCTCCGGAGCCTGGGGAGAGTGAAAACTTTCCTCTGGTGGTAAGGAGGCTGAGTAGGCCATGCCTGGCATGGCCACACCCACCCAAAAACCGGGCAGAGAACCGGTTGCTAACACTTTTCAATCCCACCCCTGTTCAAGGCTACACATTTTGTTTTCAATTTTGTTTTACACACCTTGGCATTTGTAGCCTGGGAAGACATTCATCTTTTGAGCAAGGGGTTTCTTACCCTTGTTATGTTCCCACCAGTTGGCCATCACTAATCAAAGCAATCAGGGGCAATATGTTTCCTGCCCCAAAGTCTCTTTCTTTCAAAAGGCAACTGGACTTTGTTTTTCCTCGGAGACATTTCCCTTCTCATCCCAGAAGCTTCTTCAATTCTGAACTGTTCAGTTCATGAGCTGAAAAAGCTTCTTGGGGGAGAAGCAAAACATCTTTAAGGGGAAACAAAGCCCAGCTGCTTTTCGTGGAAAACACCCTTGGGACATTCATTACCTGGATCAGAGGTGATATTCAGCTGTTCAGACTGATTCACCCAAACCAGTAGTGGAAATCGTGGATGGGCCTATCCACCTGCCCAGAGGTGGGTTCCTAGCAGTTTGCACCTATTCAGTAGAACCGCTTCGTCAAATCTACCGAACCGGTTAGAAGAGGTTCCACCAGTGGACCCGGAAAGCAGGCCACACCTACAGAGGAGGTTCCAAAAAATTTTGAAACCCACCACTGGTCCTTGGATATGATTATTCTACACTATCATGCTCCTATTTATAAAACTCAGTGCCTCTGTGAAAGGTAAGGATGGCTACTGCGTTTGTGGTGCAATCAGAACATTGCGTGTGTTGAAGTTGTTTTAACGCAAACCAAAGATGCCTTTTAAAAAACAAGTTGACATCATATTCTTATGCATGCCAGTGCTGTGTGTGAGGTAATTTAAGGAGGTTCTGACAAGTGTCGTCGGCATCTTCATATCCGGTCACATGGGCGGCAAGCCACTCCCATCCGGTCACATGGGTGACAAGCCACTCCCACAAAGGAGGCCACACCCACAGAGTAGGTTCGAACAATTTTTGAAACCCACCACTGCACCCGCCTCACTTCTATGACATCCTATTTAGACACGTTTTCAAGATGCGTGCATGTGTTCAAGCTGCACGCACGATCAAAACTCATGCGCGGAAGGCTGAGTGCATGCATGGATGGGGTGCATGCTAGCGATGTGAGCACGCACGCATGCTCACATTTGCAAATTGTTAGGGAAAGTAAGTGAATACCACCCCTGGTCTACATGACCGAGATTCTCCATAGACAACATATTTCCTGCCACAACTTAGAAGGAAGAGGGGCTGTGTATCCACACCACCATTCTCTCATCCAATAACTGGTTAAATATGAAAGCAGAATAATAAAAACATAGCCTCTGTCAAATTTATAAGCTCATAAACACCTGGTTCTTTCAGCTCTAATACTTTTATCAACTGCCGTTGAAAAGGACTAATCAATACAGTTGTTATTTCTATGCATTTATGCACTTTCCCCATAATCTTCTTTTTAGTCTGCCACCTCTACCCCTCCTAAATTATATTTATTTAATGTTTTGACTAAGGCAAAAAATAACGCTTGGCTGGTTCATCTGTGATTCTGATATGCTTCAATGGGGTAATTATATCTACAGCAAAGATCGGGTGTTTTGGGGTTGGGTTTTTTTGGAAGGGACTCTCATTCCCAGCATTTTTCCCCTTTCTGTCTGGGAGCAAAAAGTGTCCTTTTGATGGATTATGAGTGAAAGGCTGGCTGTCACTCTGTGGAGCTGTTTTTATCACCAAACAAAACCAGTTGGGCTTGTCCGCTGCAGACACATTCGGCGAGGAGACCTGTTTGGAATAAGTGATGCCCAGAATTAGATTAAGGGGAGATTCACAAGTTTCATCTGACAAGGAAGCCGAAGTTCCTGCCTGGTGCAAAAAAATCCAAATTAAATCTAGACAGATGGCTGCCCAGCCTCCACTTGGACATACCAAACAGCTTTTCTCTGGATAACTATTAAATGGATCTTTTTGTTGTGACATTTTTCCCCCAAATTCAGTTAATGTAATTCGTTCTGTGTCCTCTCTTGGCCTTCTGCTATATGAATCCAAGATTGGTTGCTACCAGTTCGCACCGGTTCAGGCGAACCGGTAGTGGAAATTGGGACTGAGTCGCCGAACTGGTAGGGAAGGCAGGCTGGCCACACCCCCGAACCTGTTCCCTGGTTGCTGCTGCCGACCTGTTTTTCAGTCAACTGTGCACGGGCGCGCAGTGAACAGGCAGCAACACCAGCAGCAACCCACCCCTGATATGAATCCTTTTACATATCTGATGAGTAATGCCATATCACCATTTAGTTATCATTAGCTGATAACCTGGCATTGCCTGGGTATTTATTTATAGGGGGGAAATGGGGACCAAACATAATTTCTAATGTTGGATTTTCCCCTTACCAGAGAGGTAATCAAATTCACAGTACTTGTGGAGTACTGCGAAGCCATTACCATGGCAACTCCACTGTGCTGTACAGTAAAAGACATTTTACGGCAGTGCAGTAGAAGCCATTTGAAGGCACAACAGGCTGTATCTTAATAGAACACATACCCCGAGGGATATTAGGGATATCTTACCCCCACAGTATTTGTTTCCAGAGAGTAAGTCATCTGTGTACCAAGTTTGGTTGAAATTGCTCGAGGCATTCCAGAGTTATGCTGGAACAGGGAGAGAGAGAGAGAGAGAGAGAGAGAGAGAGAGAGAGAGAGAGAGAGAGAGAGAGAGAGCCAGGTAGGTAGGTAGGTAGGTAGGTAGGTAGGTAGGTAGGTAGGTAGGTAGGTAGCAGTGGTCGGTTTCAAAATTTTTTAGAATCTCTTCTGTAGGTGTGGCCTGCTTTGTGGGAATGGCTTGCCAGCCATGTGACCAGATGGGAGTGGCTTGCCAGGCAGGTGAGCAAGTGGGAGTAGCTTGGCAGTCATGTGACTGGGTGGGCGTGGCCAACTTGTAAAATGTGGTGAAACTCACAACAATGCTCTTGCTTAGCAACCAAAAACACCCCCGGGGGTGTTCAAACTTGACAGTTTTGAGACTTGTGGACTTCAACTCCCAGAATTCCTCCTCCAGTCATGTTGGCTCAGAAACTCTGGCATTTGAAGCACGCAAGTCTTAAAGTTGTCAAGTTACAAGACCCTTGCACCCCTAACCCTTTAGAAAAAAAAAACCAGGGGTGTTCAAACTTGACAGCTTTAAGACTTGTGGATTTCAACTCCCAGAATTCCTCCTCTCGCTCTTCATCTTGATGATGTGCAGATGAGCGGGGGGAGGGAGCTGGAACCGGTTCTAAATGGCACTGTAGATTTGTGGAACCTCTTCTATAGAAGAGGTTGGAACTGGCAGGAACCCACCCCTGCTAGGTAGGCAGGCAGGCAGACCAACCAACCGACCGACTAACTGACCAAGGGTAAACATACCCAAATTCATTTTATTTAGTTTCTGGTTCTCTGATCATCCTTTGGCCATTTCTGAATGTTTTCACATTTCTTGAATATTTCTTAAAGTATGGTACCCAGGAATGGTCTTTGTAGGGAAGGATAAATTTACCAGAATAAAATGGAACTGTTGCTTTTCTAGTGTATGCTTCTGGAGATGCAGCCTAAAATTGTATGTGTCTTTCTTGCAACCACATCATTCTTCCGGCTCATATTCAGCATGCAAATAACTAATGTCCCAACATCTTTTTCACAACTTTAACGTTTGTGGGGTTTTTTTGTAATTATCATTTTAAGTACCGAGAGTAGACACTTAACTTGCTAAACCATTAAATTAAAGCAACAGTGATTGTTGCTTTAGTCAATATGCTAACATAATTAGTTTTAACCTTGGGTAGTTATTAATATAGCTTGGCTATTTTTTAGTGATGAGTTAATGTACGGCTCTAAGATATTGTGCTAAGCCAGAACAGTAAGTGAATTTGATAACCAAATGCAGCATTTGGTGCACCCCCAGTTTAAAAATCAGGAGACTATGGAGAAGCATAAACCACCTCATTTTGCAAGCTGTGATAATAGCCAAAATGTTAAATTGGCTAACATACCCTTGTATAGAGTTAACCAAGCTGTTTGGTCAACCATGTCATCTGAAGCCACAAAGGGCAACTATTTTGGTTTCTAAAGACTGGGATTTGGGCTTATGAGAAATTTGGGGGAAAATTCAGTTTCTGGAAATGCAAAATTGAGTACTTGACCACTGAATGTTATAATAACCCACAAAGTACAGTAAATGAATTCCAGTGGATGGAGATCAAAACAATGGCACAAGCATACTCATTGACCGCACGTTGACTGCACATGTGTTTTCAAGTATTCCCACCCACTTAAAAGATTGGTACTACTCAGGGGTGGGTTCCTGCCAGTTCTAACCTCTTCTATAGAAGAGGTTCCACAAATCTACAGTGCTGTTTAGAACCGGTTCCAGCTCCCTCCCCCAGCCCATTCGCACATCATCAAGATGAAGAGCGAGAGGAGGAATTCTGGGAGTTGAAGTCCACATGTCTTAAAGCTGTCAAGTTTGAACACCCCTGGGTTTTTTTCTAAACTGTTAGGAGTGCAAGGGTCTTGTAACTTGACAGTTTTAAGACTTGCACACTTCAAATTCCAGAGTTTCTGAGCCAACATGACTGGAGGAGGAATTCTGGGAGTTGAAGTCCACAAGTCTTAAAGCTGTCAAGTTTGAACACCCCTGGGGTTTTTTTTCTAAAGGGTTAGGGGTGCAAGGGTCTTGTAACTTGACAGCTTTAAGACTTGCGTACTTCAAATGCCAGAGTTTCTGAGCCAACATTTTGGTTGCTAGGCAAGAGCGTTGTTAAGTGAGTTTCACCACATTTTGCAAGTTGGCCACGCCCACCCAATCACATGACTGCCAAGCCACTCCCACTCAGTCACATGGCTGGCAAGCTACTCCCACAAAGCAGGCCACACCTACAGAAGAGGTTCAAAAAAAATTTGAAACCCACCACTGGTACTACTAATTGTTCATCTATTATGAATGGTTTTCAACCAGACTTTCCCAAGTGTAAAGTGTGTCAATGAAAAAAAAACATATAACCGTTCTGAAAGATCGAAGGGAACATGTGTAACTCAGAATTAGGATACTCATTTTTTAATTAGTTTATCAAAATATAAAATACAGAAGAACTCAAAGCATTGTTAGAGACCCCACGCACGGACTTCACAGTCTGTTTCTGTTACTCCCCTCTGGGAGAAGGTTTCAAAGTATTTCTAGCAGGACTAACTTATGCTGTAAGAGCTTAGTTCCCTATGCCATCTGTCTGGTAAACTCGCAATATTCGTTTCCCTCACTGTGTACATCAGAGGTGGGTTCCTACTGGTTCGGACCGGTTTGGCCAAGTAGGTAGTAACTCAGATGGCCACGTGCCCAAACTGGTTTTATTGGCAGCGCCATAAGCACCGCCATCTTGTTTTTTGCTTCTGCACATATGTGCATAACAGTGATGTGCAGTCAGGTGAGGCACAGCCTCACCACTTCCACCATGAAAAGAAAAATGTAAAAGGAAAAAGGTGAGAGCTGAGGTCAGGCTGAGCTAGTTGCTGCCTCACCTTGGATGACTCTGCTTAACTGTTTAAAAAAGCCTCTAAAAAGCGCCCTCTACTATGAGGCAGGAGAATGGTGTGCCTCATCTAGTCTGACTTTAGGCATTTTATGATTACTCGAGCAGAGTTAAGCAAGGGTTAAAAGCCTAAAAATTCCTGATGTAGGTAAGGCACGCAGTTCTCCTGCCTCATAGTAGAGGGAGATCATTTGGGCGGGGCTTCTTCAGATGACCTGAGGCAAGAGCAGAGTTGAAATCCTCTCTGAAAGAGCTGGAAAAGGTACATGTGGGTCGGAGGGAGGGGGAGGAATTCAAACTTCATCCTCCTGGTGCGGGGCTTTGGGCAAAGGCTGGAGGGAAGGACCCTGGTTCGCTTGTGCTCTTCCCCCACCAAGTGTAGTTTGATTGCAGGCAGAGCCACGTTGCCTTTTCAAACCTGTAATCAGTGAAGCTGGGCTGGATCCTTCCAGGGCTGGGGGAAAGTATGTGGCTCTTTGACTGGCTTCCTGCCTCCTCCTGTGGTCACCTCGCTGGTGCTCTCCCTCCAATCCAACTGTGTGTGTGTGACTGTGTGTGACTGTGTGTGTGTGTGAGAGTGTTTGAGAGAGGGGGAAGGAGGGAGGGAGGGAGAGAGGGAGGAAGGGGGGAAGTGAGAAGAAAAAGAAAGAAGGAAACTACTTTCGCAAAGGAGAAAAACAAATGCTGTTGCTTTAAATCGGAACTGAGCATGCCTAGCTGTGGAATTCTGGGAGTTGAAGTCCACAAGTCTAAAAAAATTTGAAACCCACTACTGTGTCAGTGCCTCACCAGCCATAAACCTCACCGCACGTCACTGGTGCATAGTGCATGCACACCCGAAGTACATCCCTGAGGGAGCCAGCAATAACAGAAGCCACCCTTGGTGTACATGTATACATCAGAACTATACTGTGTTGCTTCTCCATGTCATATAATATATGTGGGCACATGCACAATTTTGTATTTATTTATTTATCTTGTCATGTTTATGTTTATATTAGAGGTGGAGACCCTTTTAAGAGCTGCATGCATGGAACAAAATTTCATTTTAAAGTATGCCGATCAGTGTACATTTAAAGTGACAATAAAGTTATTCTAACTTATTCGTGAGCCACAGTGGTGCAGTGGTTAGAGTGCAGTATTGCAGGCTACTTCTGCTGACTGCCAGCTGACTGCAATTTGGCAGTTCAAATCTTACTGGGCTCAAGGTTGACTTAGCCTTATATCCTTCCAAGGTCAGTAAAATGAGGACCCAAATTGTTGGGGGCAATATGCTGACTCTGTAAACCGCTTAGAGGGGGCTGTAAAACACTGTAAAGCGGTATATAAGTCTAAGTGCTATTGCTATTCTAAGTTCTGAGAACTACAAAGAAAAATGAAAATAATGGGAGAATAGGGGAGGAAAAGGGAAGAGGGAAAAGTGTAGGATAAAGGAGAAAAGAAAAAGGAAAGCATTGACTTCCAACTCTTTTTGGTAAAGTAGAATAAGGTAATAACACATAAGCTCAACTTTTTACTTTTACATAATAATATATACCAACCATTTTTATAACAACAAACGAACAAACAACAAATCAGCAAAACCCAAAATCAAAGTTTCAATTTTTTTTCCATCTCAGATGCAAATCCCAGAAGTGATTTCCAAGTAAGAACAAAATTAATTGTATTCTTCTCTTTAATTAAAGCATCTCTGCTAACTCCATCAACTCTTGCAGCCATTCGTCCCTTGTGGAGATCAAAGTTGTCCTTCCATTTTTGCACATATTGAGGATTCTTGCAGCTTGTCGGCATATATAGCATCAAAGTTCCAATCTGTTTTTCAAGTTCTTTATCCAGCTGAGTGTTGACCGGGAAGTAAACAATTCCTCAATCAAGGAACTACCAACTCAGACGTACAAGCTGTAAACAATGGCCTAGCCCAGTGGTGGCGAACCTATGGCACGCGCACTGGAAATGGCATGCACAACTATCCCGCGAGGAATGCGTGGCCTCACTGCCTCCTCTTCTGTGTTCCTGTGCACACATGTGCACCAGCCAGCTGGCCTTCACACACGCGAGACTGCCGAAATCTGGAAGAGCAACATTCTGGTGTGCATGCGCACACTGGTACCCAAACTTCTGGGTTTCCATTGCATGCATATGGGACAGCCAACTGTTTGTTGGGCCCATGCTGGAAACTGGAAATTTGGGTGTTGGTGCATGTGTGCCTGATGGAATGCTGCTCTTCCAGGTTTTGGCACTCCTCCACAGGAGAAGGCCAACAAGGCCACACATTCCTCATGGGACGGTTTGCATGCCATTTCTGGCACACAGGTTGGCACGTGGGTACGAAAAAGGTTTGCCATCACTGGCCTAGTCCAAGAACTGCCAAGAAGACTCCCACTAACGCCAACAGGGAAAGCCACTAGTATATAAACCGAGTGCTAACCTCACTCTTTTCTACCACTGGGTAATGAAATGTCTGCAAGAAAACAACCAAGCTCAGAGAGCACCAAGAGGCCTACAACTCTGAAAGATTTACTTTATAATGCCAGGTTAACATCCCAGAACTTTTTTTGCTGAGATCCCATTCTCCACAGACCATCACCAAGGGGCATCTGGAGAGAACAGTAAAACTGATATTGTTTTTGATAATCCCCATAAGCTCTCTCATCCCAAGAGTCATCTAACGGAGACAAGACAGAGCAGGTGGCAATAATCAGCATTACGCCTGTTGAAGCATTTTCTGTAATATGGATTACTGTGGAATTTTTCCCTTCTTGCTCTCAAGGGAAAACTGTGAACGGTAAGCCTTTTCTAACAACTTTGCTAAGATTTTCAATTGGCTTTTTCTCAGCCAAACTGAGCCAGTTCTTTGCTTTTTTTTAAAAAAAAAATAGTCAAATGGGAAAGAATTGGAGGAAACATGATTGTTGGCATCCGTTGGTCAAATCAAGAGGTTGACCGAGTTGCTGGAAAAATACAGCAATTTGTGCGTAGTGATTTGCTTTGAGCTCAGTGCTTTGCAAGCTAGGTCAGTAGCTGCTGAATTTCTCGTCCTGTAACTTTTAGAGTCGCTTTATTCGAAGTAGTTATATCTTGTTCTCACTCACAATAATTGTGTTCCACCCTTAGGCTGCTAAGATTTTCAGCTACTTGAGAAGATCGCTTCCCATTTAGTAACTAAATGCAAAACATAGAATTTGATTTTTTTTCCCCCACATTGGGAGATACTCAGCAAAGTTCAACTAATAGCTCCTTCAATCCAGAGCTGGCTATATTTTCAATACGACATTATCCATGAAAATATTCAGATTAGCTATCAACAATGTTTTTGAGCCACTTGGATAAAGCTAATAGAAAAGCACGCTAAGGAACAACACAATGGGGACTGGTCAGGTCATTCAATCTGTTGGAGTCTCACAATCCACTAAGATGTGTGACCTCCTTACCAGTGGCAAATAAGTTGCTTGAGCCCTCTGTTTTACAAAGTGTCCCAGAAAAGTTACGGCTTAAGAGACAAGCCTTCAAGGCAAGATATCACCAATCAGCCAGAGACTTGCTGGAATTGAATATTGGGGAACGAATCCATATGCGGCCACTCCCTGGAGATCGAACAGGTTGCTGGAAAATCTGTTTACAACAGGTGGCACCACGCTTCTATCTAGTGGATGTTGAGCAGGGGTGGGATTCAGCTGGTTCGAACCGGTTTGGGCGAATCGGATGTTAATTTTACATCTGGTTCACCGAACCGGTAGTTCCAAGGACTGGCTGATGGCGCCCACCCTGCTTTGCCCCTCCCAGGAGTCTCAATGCAGCCCATTTTGGATGCCAGGTAAGTGCAGGGCCTTCACGGAGGCCCTGGGAGAGCGAAAAACAGGCCTCCCAGAAGTTCCAGAAGTCCAGAAACGGGCCCGTTTCCAGCCTCCAAAGGGCCTCCGTGTCAAGCCGGCCTCCCTCAGCAACCAAGAAAGAAACCACTTAACTCCATTTTGCAGAATTAAGAGTACTTTTACTGGTTATGAAAAGATAGCAGCTAAGCAAAGCAAGGTCTGAGGCAAAAGGGTGCGAAATCATACATATCAATATATGTCCAACCCCCTCCTGCTGGTAACCCTCAGCCCACTGTTTAATCTGCAAATCCCTCAGGTGTCATGTGGGTTTCATCTCCAAGGAGCATCATCAGGTTGGTATGCAGGACGGTTGGCCTTGACCAACACCAAGCACCAGTCTCCAGTATGCGCAGTAGACGGTGAGAACAAAACTCCCTTTTTACAATCTCTCCTGAACTAAATCTTCCACTCCCAAATACCAAGCCGGAACTTGGGGGGAAGGCCATTTTCACCCTCCCAGAGGCTCAAAGAAAGCCTCCAGAGCCTAGGGAGGGCAACACACACACACCCTGCCATGGTGCAGGAAGCTGAGTAGGCCATGCCCACCATGGCCACGCCCACCCAGCCCAATCTGGACCAGACTGGAAGTAACCCACCTCTGATCGCAGACTACTACTGATATTGAGGCATGAGAAGGAGTGTGACAACCTGGGGGCGGAGTTAAAAGAGGAATCAGCCTAGAATCCCTACAAACTATCTGAATCCAACCAACCTTCCTTGAATGTTTGAATGTATGTTTGAATGTTTATTTTATTTATATGCCGCCCTTTTCCCCCGAAGGGGACTCAGGGCGGCTCACAACTCAAACAAGGGAAGGGGGATACAAACAAAAAATTAAAACGACACAAAACAATACATAATTTAAAACACACAACAGTCATACCATTCGAGACGGGGGCAACAATTCTTTAGCCCCAGGCCTGTCGGAACAGCCAGGTTTTAAGGGCTTTGCGGAAGGCCTGGAGAGTGGTGAGGGTTCGAATCTCCACGGGGAGTTCGTTCCAGAGGGTCGGAGCAGCCAGAGAGAAGGCTCTCCTCCGGGTAGTTGCCAGTCGACACTGGCCGGCGGATGGAATTCGGAGGAGGCCTAATCTGTGGGATCTAATCGGTCTAGTGGAGGTAATTGGCAGCAGGCGGTCTCTCAAATACCCAGGTCCAATACCTTGAATTTCATGGGCCCTTATCTAACTCCAAGCAGGTGATAACAGTTATTTGAGAAGATACCTGTGCGTAGGATTTTAGAAATAATAGTTTAATTGGACCTTCATGTGTAGATCTGATCTTCTACACCTGACAATTTACTTCAATGGGAAAACTTTCATTCAAGTGCCCAGCACCGTAGCTGAAGACTCGGGAAGGCAGGAGAATTGATTAAAATGTATGAAGGCTCTCCAGATTGTTGCCAGAAATGTAAAAACTCAAATAGGAACCTTTTATGGCCTTTGGTGGACTTGCAAAAAAAAAAAGATAAGCAATATTGGATTGGAATTAACAAGGCAATTCAAAAAGTTTTGAAAATTAATATACAACTCAGACCTATTTCTATTTTCCATTAGGGCTTATGGATAAAGCCTAACAGGAGAAATTGGATGGTATTTTAGTTTCACACATAATAAAAGCAGCACAACTGTGATATGCTTGGCACAGAAAAGATCCTGCAATACTTACAGTAAAAAATGTTAGTAAAAGCAACAATGGCTAAATTAACAGCTCGTTGTGAGAGAAAAGTTTTTGAAGAAAGTTATTGGAAGCCTTTTAGGGATGTTTTTCAGCAAATGCAAAAAAAAAATTTGTCAGATGGATTTGATGATTCCTAAAAATAATTAAGATTTCTCTTTCTCTTTTGGGTGGGATATGGGCACTATTAAATGAAGAGTTGAATGTAATATTTTCATATCACTGGAAGAAGAAATCAGAAGTCATTCTTGGCATAATTTTTTTGTTTTCCTCTGCTTTTTAAAATATCTTTCTGCTTCTTTATCTTACATTTTCTTTCTTATCTTAATCTTTCTTTCTGACTGTCACACCTTCCTTCTACTATTTTCCTCACAACAACAACCCTGTGAGGTGAGTTGGGCGGAAAGTAAAAGACTGGCCCACCTAGCTGGCTTTCATGCCTAAGGCGGGGCTAGAACTTAAATTCTCCTGGTGATTGGCCCAAGGTCACCCAGCCAGCTGTCTTGCCTAAGGCGGAGCTAGAACTTAAATTCTCGTGGTGATTGGCCCATGGTCATCCAGCCAGGTGTCTTTCCTAAGGCGGGACTAGAACTTAGTCTCCTGGTGATTGGCCCATAATCACCCAGCCAGCTGTCTTGCCTAAGGCGGGGCTAGAACTTAAATTCTCTTGGTGATTGGCCCATGGTCACCCAGTCAGCTGTCTTGCCTAAGGCGGGGCTAGAACTTAAAGTCTCCTGGTGATTGGCCCATGGTCACCCAGCCAGCTCTCTTTCCTAAGGCAGGGTTAGAACTTAAATTCTCCTGGTGATTGGCCCATGGTCACCCAGCCAGCTGTCTTGCCTAAGGCGGAGCTAGAACTTAAATTCTCGTGGTGATTGGCCCATGGTCATCCAGCCAGGTGTCTTTCCTAAGGCGGGACTAGAACTTAGTCTCCTGGTGATTGGCCCATAATCACCCAGCCAGCTGTCTTGCCCAAGGCAAGGCTAGAACTTAAATTCTCGTGGTGATTGGCCCATGGTCACCCAGCCAGCTGTCTTGCCTAAGGCGGGGCTAGAACTTAAAGTCTCCTGGTGATTGGCCCATAGTCACCCAGCCAGCTGTCTTGCCTAAGGCGGGGCTAGAACTTAAAGTCTCCTGGTGATTGGCCCATGGTCACCCAGCCAGCTGTCTTGCCTAAGGCGGGGCTAGAACTTAAAGTCTCCTGGTGATTGGCCCATGGTCACCCAGCCAGCTGTCTTGCCTAAGGCGGGGCTAGAACTTAAAGTCTCCTGGTGATTGGCCCATAGTCACCCAGCCAGCTGTCTTGCCTAAGGCGGGGCTAGAACTTAAAGTCTCCTGGTGATTGGCCCATAGTCACCCAGCCAGCTGTCTTGCCTAAGGCGGGGCTAGAACTTAAAGTCTCCTGGTGATTGGCCCATGGTCACCCAGCCAGCTGTCTTGCCTAAGGCGGGGCTAGAACTTAAAGTCTCCTGGTGATTGGCCCATGGTCACCCAGCCAGCTGTCTTGCCTAAGGCAGGGCTAGAACTTAAAGTCTCCTGGTGATTGGCCCATGGTCACCCAGCCAGCTGTCTTGCCTAAGGCGGGGCTAGAACTTAAAGTCTCCTGGTGATTGGCCCATAATCACCCAGCCAGCTGTCTTGCTTAAGGCGGGGCTAGAACTTAAAGTCTCCTGGTGATTGGCTCATAATCACCCAGCCAGCTGTCTTGCCTAAGGCGGGGCTAGAACTTAAAGTCTCCTGTTGATTGGCCCATGGTCACCCAGCCAGCTGTCTTGCCTAAGGCTAGAACTTAAAGTCTCCATGGTCTCCCGTCACCTTTCATGCCCAAGACGGGACTAGAACTCACCATCTCCCACTTTCTAGCCTGCTGCCTTAACCACTAGACCAAACTGGCTCTTTCAATTGGATTGAGTGACACGCTTGCCTCCAGCTGAGCATGTGAGCAGCCGCAGTCCCAGCAATAGTAATTAGGTTTGTCTTGCTCTGAGAAGATTAATTTCTCCACCGAACAAACAATTATAGTCCAAGTCCTGCATCCGCAGAAAGCTCGGTCCACGGATGGATTTCAATTAGGGAAGTTAAGCTTTCCTTTGTATAGGGAAAGGGAGAAAGATAACAAGCTGGATTATTAAATTAATCTTCCAATCATGGCGACATCGGGGAAAAAAGATTCTCAATTGACTTGCCCACCTCTCAGGCGGAACAATTGAGTAGATCGATTGTATTTACTGGGTTGTAACAAATTGATAGATAGAAAAGATCTGGAATGAAACGGCGCGGTTTTCCCTTTAGCTTAGCTGATCCTGAAGTCTGTGGTTTAGGATATTAAAATATGCCTTTCAATATTTTTTTTAAAAAGAAAGATGCAAGGAAGACAACAGAAGAACGAGACGGTAATGAAATAGCTGTTCAAAGTTTCATTTATAAGAAGCTTATAAAGCTAGTTCGATCTAGTGGTTAAGGCGCCAAGCTAGAAACTAGAAGACTGGGAGTTCTAGTCTAGTCTTAGACCTGAAAGACAGCTGGATGGACTTTGGGCCAATCACCAGGAGACTGTGAGTTCTAGTCCCACCTTAGATATGAAAGTCAACCTGGTGACCATGGTCCAAACACCAGAAGACTGTGAATTCTAATCCCGCCTTAGACATGAAAGTCAGCTGGTGATCTTGGCCCAATTGTCAGGAGACTGTAAATTCTAGTCCCAGTTTAGGCATGAAAATGGCTGGTGAATTTGAGCCAACCACCAGGAGGCTGTGAATTCTAATCTCGCCTTAGACATGAAAGTCAGCTGGGTGACCTTGGGCCAATAACTCTTTCAATCCAACCCACTTTACAAGGTTGTTGTTGTGGGGGGAAATGTTGTTGTTGTTTGTTAGTTACAAAGTCATGTCCGATCCATTGCGACCCCATGGACAGGGTTCCTCCAGGCCTTCCTGTCATCTATCATCCTCTGGAGTCCATTTAAGTTCACGCCTTCTCCTTCGGTGACTCCATCCAGGCACCTCATTCTCTGTCATCCCCTTCTTCTTTTGCCCTCAATCTGGGGAAAATAGGAAGGAGTACTAGATAGTATTTGCTACTTTGAGTTGTTTATAAAAAAAACTAGTAAAAGCAGGAAAGAGAATAGAATAACAGAGTTGGAAGGGACCTTGGAGGTCTTCTAGTCCAACCCCCTGCCTAGGCAGGAAACCCTATACCGTTCCAGACAAATGGCTATCCAACATCTTCTTAAAGACTCCCAGTGTTGGGGCATTCACAACTTCTGGGGGCAAGTTGTTCCACTGATTAATTGTTCTAACTGTCAGGAAATTTCTCCTCAGTTCTAAGTTGCTTCTCTCCTTGATTAGTTTCCACCCATTGCTTCTTGCTCTACTCTCAGGTGCCTTGGAGAATAGCTTGACTCCCTCTTCTTTGTGGCAACCCCTGAGATATTGGAACACTGCTATCATAACAATAAACAAATAAGATCTTCAATTTGATAGGTGTCTTGATAATAATGTAGTTCAGCCTTGGGAAGCCTAACCAAAGAACCTCCCAGACTTTCTCTACCAACACTGACAGGACAAGCCACTAGAATATAAACTGAGAGCAAACCCCACTCTTTACTCTTACTGATGGTGTTGCCTAGTACGGATAATGAAAGGTCTGCAAGAAAACCACCAAGCTCAGAGAGCACCCAGGACCCTTCATTTTAACCCTGAGCTACAAACGTTCTCCTTGATTTGTATCATGAGGATCTGGGATCAAAAGTAAAGTCCCATCCTATGCTTAAATAACATTACATTACATTATTTTACGAAATTCACCTCCACAGCCTCAATTCATCCACAAAGTTCCTTGGTCACAAATTTTCATTGAGCGAGACAGTCCCTTCAAATGCGAATGCCTGGCTTCCTCATAAGATTGGCAGTTTTATTCCCTCCTCTTCACCACCACATTGCCACTTCATTAATCAGCTCCTCTTCTCGTGAAAAAAGGGATTGAGTGACAGGGGAAGGAACTTTTGTTATTATTTTATTTCATTGCTATGTGCAATTTAAAAAGGAGGGGGAGGAGGAGGGGGAAGGAGGAGGAGAGGAGGAGGAGGAGGAGGAGGAGGGGGAGGAGAGGGGGGAGGGGAGGAGAAGGAGGAGGAGGAAGAAGAGGAGGAGGAGAGGAGAGAGGAGAAGGGGAGGAGAAGGGGGAGAGGGAGGGGGAGTGGGAGGAGAAGGGGAAGGGTGAAAAGGAGGAGGAGGGGAGGAGGAGGGGGGAGAAGAGGGAGGGGGAGAGTGGGGAGAATGGGAGGGGGAAGGGGGAGGGGGAGAAGAAGGGGAGGAGGAGGGTGAGGAGAAGAAGGAGGAGGAGGAAGAAGAGGAGGAGAGAGAAGGGGAGGAGAAGGGGGAGAAGGGGAGGAGGGGGGAGAAAGTGGAGGGGGAGGGGAGGGGAGGGGGAGGAGGAGAGGGAGGGGGAGGAGGTGGAGGTGGAGGTGGAGAAGAACAGGAGGAGGAGATGAGAAGGGGAGGAGGAGAGGGAGGAGGAGAGGGAGTGAGAAGGAGAGGGGAGGAGGAGGGGGGAGAAGAAGGAGGGGGAGAAGAAGGAGGGGGAGAGGGGGGAGCGGGGAAGGGGGAGGGGGGAGGAGAGGGAGGGGAGGAGGGGAGAAGGAGGAGGAGGAAGAAGAGGAGGAGGAGGAGGAGTGGTAGTAGTGGTGGTGGTGGTTTAGGGCTTTTCTCATACAAATCTGACTGAAAGAAAGAGGAATTTGTGAAGCCTGGAAATAATTTTTCTTTAGCAGTTGGTATTATCCATTGGGGTTATCCTATCCATCTTCTTTTTATTCCAGGTACAACTGAGAAGGACTCTCACTTTTCCACTTTGTGAATACACTCAGGCAAGCAGGCAGCAGTATCCACAGACAAGGTCAAAAAAGGAAAAACAGTGATTGCTGGGTCTATGCAATCAAATCTCGGCCCCTTTTGAAATGTGTACAAGTCATGAAAAAGGGGAACGGGGTATTAATCCTGCCCAACCATCCTCCCTCCCTCCCTCTCTCTCTCTCTCTCTCCCTCCCCCCTTCCTCCCTCCCCCCCTTCCCTTCTCACCCTCCCTCCCCCCTCCCTCTCCCTCCCTCCCTCTCTTCCTCCCTCTCTCTCTCTCTCTCTCTCTCTCTCTCTCTCTCTCTCTCGATATTCTTCTTACCCTACTGTAAGAATGATGCTGTTCTTCTCAATAGCTTCGTTGTTTCATTTCTTTGTACAACACCTTCAGTTGTTTCCAGCTTTGTTAATACCAAAACTGCTGAGTTCCTCCTTACTTCTTGCTCCCACCTTTAAATGAAACCTGTGTCTTTTGGCTAAGGCTAAAGAGAAATCTCAGGCAACAGCTGGATGCTATGTTTCCAGATATGCAGGGAACCCAAACATCGCTTTCCTGTTTCTCTATTTCAACGATCTCTGAAATAATTCACATTTGGAGCCTAAGACCATCTGGTGGGATCCATCTTCTGGCTGTCAAGCCCATTCTTCCATTCCGGTTAACACCGGCCCAAGTGGAACCAAACTGGATTAACCCAACATGAAACCTAAGGGACTTCTACAGTTGCTTCGATCTGAACATGATGCATTTAGTGGAAATGTTTCTAAAGACATCATCACATTCAGAAAAGAAAATGCTAAAGAGGGGGAGACCTGTAGACACTGCTATATATGCAGAGATCTCTCCAAGATCCATATCTGCATTTGAGGATTCCCCCAGCTTCAATGAGTTTCTTTATGTATTTATCAACAAAGGAGAATGTTTGTAGCTCAGGGTGGGAATAAGGGGTCCTTGGTGCTCTCTGAGCTTGATTGCTTTCTTGCAGATGTTTCATTACCACACTGGGTAATATCATCAGTGCTAGGAAGGAATGGGGTTCACTCTCATATATTCTAGTCCCATATAAACTGAGAGTAAACCCTGCTCTTACTAGTACTAGTGTTTGGGTAATGAAATGTCTGCAAGAAAATAACCAAGCTCAGAAATCACCAAGGATCTGCTCTGACCTAGGCTTACCCAAAAAAACATGAAGCAGAGTCTTGGTCCCGACAAAACCCCTTTTATTAAACGAATGTGAATTCCTCTCATTCACATTCAGCAAAGGCCTGGCAAACAGTCTTTCGAAGGCATAACTATGACTACAGACCTTATCTATCTTGGAAAGCTGCCATATAAATATTTTCCAAATGAGGTGCTGTGCAAGGAAAGATTGGACACAGCGTCTCTGAGATTCAGGGACAGATCTTCACACTCCTGAAACAAATCTAGTGACTGAACAAACCAATTGTTTCCTGCAAAAGCCCACTCCCCTTTCGCTTCTCGTTTATTTCCTATGGAGGGGCCAATCACCATCTACCTGTGACTTTACTCCCAGGTCGACCCTGATTTCTGAGTTGTTCTTTTCTTCTGGCGGCTCTGAGCATGTGCATACTGGGAACAGGCTCCAGCTGTTCCTCTGCCTCACTGCTGTCTAGCTCCGTAGGCACCTGATCACTGCCAGATGGCCTCGGTCCCTTTTCTGCCTCCAACATAAAGCCTTCATCCGAGCCAGGAGTGGCCCATGCTCCTCCCCAACCTCCTCACTGTCCAACTCTGCTACCAGCTTTGCTGGCCACTGGCAGGCTGCCATAGGACTTTACAATCTTCCTCCTCCTCTGCTTTCTAACAGTGATGATGTTACCTAGTTTGGGTAATGAAACATCTGCAAGAAAACACCCAACCTCAGAAAGGACCTCACAATAGCAGTAGCAGTAGACTTATATACCGCTTCATAGGGCTTTCAGCCCTCTCTAAGCGGTTTACAGAGAGTCAGCATATTGCCCCCAACAATCTGGGTCCTCATTTTACCCACCTCGGAAGGATGGAAGGCTGAGTCAACCCTGAGCCGGTGGGATTTGAACCGCTGAACTGCTGATCTAGCAGTAGCTTGCAGTGCTGCATTTAACCACTGCGCCACCTTGGCAATCCTCCTCTTCCTCCTCCTCCTCTGCCTCCAGTGGTGAGTTTCAGCCAGATTGCACCTATTCGGGAGAACCAGTTGTTAACTTTCTAAGCAGTTCAGAGAACTGGTTGTTGGAAGAAATCTCCTTTTGTTTTTCCCCTCTTTACAGGGCTAATCCTGAAAGGACGGCAGGAAGGAAACATTCTAGTTCTGTTTCTAGCCTAATTTTTATTGCCCTGCTTACAGAAACTTCCTCTCCCATTAACCCTTATTGCATTGTAACAGCTAGGGCAAAGCACCCATTGACGTGAATGACATTGAGTTGGCCATGCCCACCCAGTCACATGACCACCAAGTCCCGTCCCCCCCGGCCAGTTGGTCATTAGGACAGAGAACCGGTTGTTAAATTATTTGAATCCCACTACTATCTGCCTCCTAGCACCGATGATGTTAGGTGTTGAAACACCTTCAAGAAAACAATCAAGCTCCGAGAGGAGCAAGAGCCCCTCATTATGCATTTTTTGTTTTTACAAATAACTCAATGCAATGACCCAGGGGTGGGTTGCTGCCGGTATTACCTCTGGCTCTGCGCACGTTGTGCATTTGCATCTAAAGATGTCTGCGCATGTGCAAAATGTTTAAAAAGGGGGGGAAATACATTTCTGCAATGAAAATTGTTCTGCGCATGCGCAGAACCGAAAATCAAGACGGTGACGCCATAGGAGAACTGGTTCAGGGGTGTGGCAGGCCTGGGTCACTGCTGGTTCCAGCAACCCAGCCGCCAAGTTACTACCTATTCGGCTGAACCTAGTGGTGGGTTTCAAAGTTTTTTAGAACCTCTTCTGTAGGTGTGGCCTACTTTGTGGGAGTGACTTGCTGGCCATGTGACTGGGTGGGTGTGGCCAACTTGTAAAATGTGGTGAAACTAACTTAACAACGCTCTTGCTTAGCAACCAAAATGTTGTCTTAGAAACTCTGGCATTTGAAGCACACAAGTCTTAAATCTGTCAAGTTACAAGACCCTTGCACCCTTTAGAAAAAAAAACCCAGGAGTGTTCAAACTTGACAGCTTTAAGACTTGTGGACTTCAACTCCCAGAATTCCTCCTCCAGTCATGTTGGCTCAGGAACTCTGGCACTGAAGTGTGCAAGTCTTAAAGCTGTCAAGTTACAAGACCCTTCCACCCCTAACCCTTTAGAAAGAAAACCCAGGGGTGTTCAAACCTGACAGTTTTAAGACTTGTGGACTTCAACTCCCAGAATTCCTCCTCTCGCTCTTCATCTTGATGATATGCGGACGGGCAGGGGAGGGAGCTGGAACCGGTTCTAAACGGCACTGTAGATTTGTGGAACCTCTTCTATAGAAGAGGTTAGAACTGGCAGGAACCCACCCCTGGCTGAACTGGTTCAAACCAATAGGAACCCACCTCTGCAGTGAACATATCCAACATACCTTTCTCCTTCTATTCTCCCCATAACATCAACCCTGTGAGATGGGCTGAAAGAGTGTGACCAGCCCCAAGGTTACCCTTTCATAGCTAAGGCATGCAATTTTTGACTATAAGCAAATATATTTTTTCCTAGCCACACATCCTCCTCGCCCTTGGCCAATAAGTGATTTTGAAAAATTCAAAAGCTTACCCTCTATTTTGTCTTTCTAAGTCAGCCTAATAAAGTCATTTCTTTGCCGCAGTTTAATAGATAAAACATCCTTAATCTCCCTGACCTACCCAGATTTTTATTCATCACGTTTTGCCGAGCGCTTAATAATCATTCAGCTATTGTCCTGGCATTCTAAAAAATGATAGTTCAGCCTAAAACCATGGAGCAGTCTTCTATTTTTGTAGCCACGATTGGTACAAAGGAAGAATATTCACAGTGTTGTGAATCTCATTAAGGCCCCTTCGCATATAAAGTCCTCGAGGCCCCCTTTTCTAGAAGAAATGGTTCATTTTCTTTTAGCTAGTTAAAACCATTCTCCCATCTCCTGAATAGTAAATTCTGCTAAGGGGTATTTGTCACTGCCCCATAACTGCCTAATGAAACTATCGCTTGGTTCTGTTTAACGGAGATTGAGATTGCCAAGTGTCCCCAAAGCACTTTTCAATACTCTTGAGGTCTATAAACTGTTATATCTCATCAAGTCCTTCTAATTGCCAATTGGGGTATTAAAGAAGAGGTGAGCAGAATTCTGAAAACTCAGTATCCTAATGAACACACAAACACACACACACAATCACAAAACAGAACTGGTAAAATCTTCATTTCTGCAGCTGGGAGTTTTGTGCAGGTAGGATGTTATTATTATTTCCCATTGGCTACCAGTTTGGTGAATTATTGGGTTAATAACGCAAAACCTGAAACAAAAAAAATGCATCTTTAACAAAGGAAAGGGACAAGAAGAAGGAGAGCGGGTGGGAATGGCTAAGGTACTTGCCTAGAAACTAGGAGAGTGTGA
This sequence comes from Thamnophis sirtalis, assembly GCF_051295495.1. NCBI lineage: Eukaryota > Metazoa > Chordata > Lepidosauria > Squamata > Natricidae > Thamnophis > Thamnophis sirtalis. The sequence goes on along the minus strand of NW_028261382.1, from coordinate 110,549,167 downwards.
ATTATAGTCCTGTCTTTGGCATAAAAACCAGCTGGGTGACTTTGGGCCAATCTCCAGGAGACAGTGAGTTCTAGTCCCACTTTAGGCATGAAAGCCAGCTGGGTGACTGTGGGCCAATCACCAGGAGACAGTGAGTTCTAGTCCTGTCTTTGGCATGAAATCCAGCTGGGTGACTTTGGGCCAATCACCAGGAGACAGTGAGTTCTAGTCCCACTTTAGGCATGAAAGCTAGCTGAGTGACATTGCTCCAATCACCAGGAGACAGTGAGTTTTAGTACCACCTTTGGCATGAAAGCCAGCTGGATGACTTTGGGCCAATCACCAGGAGACAGTGAGTTCTAGTACCACCTTAGGCATGAAAGCCAGCTGGGTGACTTTGGGCCAGTCACACCCTCTGTCAGCCCACCCACTTCACGGGGTTCTTGCTGTGAGGAAAATAGGAGGAAGAAGGCGTATTAAGAATGCTTGTTCCCTCAAGCTACTTATAAAGTAATAAAGATAGGATAATTAAATAATTTCAAATTGGTAGCAGTCAGGTGCAGAAATCTTGCTGCCATCTGATTTCTGGTCACCCATGTGTTGTAACTTAATCCCAGAGACATCTTTATTGAAGGAGTGGGGAAAGAGATGAGTCTATGGGAGATCACAGTGAAGCATTCTAAAATGTATGATCCAGCCTTCACGGATCTCTTCACATTCATAAGGAATGACACTCTTGGGCATTATATGCTACATTTCCAGTTCTAATAAAGGAGACTATTTGTAGTTTGGAGTTGAAATAAGTGGTCCTTAGCTCTTTCTGAGCTTGGTTGTTTTCTTGAAAACATTTTGTTACCAAACTGGGTAACATCATCAATGTTAATGGGATTTTCTCTCCGTTTATATTCTAGTGGCTTGCCCTATCATTATTGGTGGGAGTTTATAGATCCGTATTTCAGAGTTGACGGATAAGGACAGGATAGTAAATTTGCAGGAAAATAGTTAACCTAAGCACTTAAGGCCTCTGTTGAACGAAACATGCTTCCTGGTGATTACCTGGACAGGTAATATTGTTTTCTCAACAACAGCATCGACGAAATTTGCCATTGATCCTTCTTTCAACTTCTCAGTCTAGTCTATAGCTTTAGGATTTTCTACTGATCCCCATCCAAGCACTGACGAAATCTTATTTCTCCAGCTTTTTCAAAATTGGCCAATCTCAACAAGAAGCTGCTGCCTGCTGTGACATTAGCCGAACCTATTGGGAAACATGTAGTGAAAATGATGAGGCCATAATTCTACCTAACCCATTCCTAACAAGATTAGAGCAGTGGAGGGATTCAAAATAATTTATGACCAGTTTTGTGGGTGCGGTTTGGTGGGCGTGGCATGACTTGGTGGGCGTGGCATGGCTTGGTGGGCTTGGCAGGGGAAGGAAACTGCAAAATCCCCATTTCCTCCCGATCAGCAGGAACTCGGGAGGCAGAGAATAGATGGGGGCGGGGCCAGTCAGAGGTGGTATTTACCGGTTCTCCAAACTACTCAAAATTTCCGCTACTGGTTCCCCAGAACCGATCAGAACCTGCTGAATACCACCTCTGGATTAGAGACGTTAAGAGAAAGAGAGAGATGAACAATGAATCCTGAACCATAGTTTTATTTGTTATGTTTTGAAAAATTAAATAATTTTTTGTTTATTTTCATGAAAAGCATTTTGTTCTCTCTTTGGTTCAGCTGCATAATTGACCTTGTGGTTGAAGATTCTCTGGAAATTTGCATCCAGCTTTGCTTTTGCAAATGTTTACATAAGTCTTCATGCTGAGCATGAAAAAGCAGTCACGTGTCAGAAAGAACACTCTAAATTCTTTCCATAATATTCTCTTCTCTTCTATCTGTTCTCTTCTCTTCTCTTCTCTTCTCTTCTCTTCTCTATCTTCTATCTTCTGGTCCAACCTGCTCAAGGCAGGAGACCTCATACAATGGTATCCAACTTGATCGCGTCACGGGCCAGATCATGACATATTGTGATGTTTGTTGCCTTTGTGGAACTGGGGTGGACATGGCTTGCCTGTGACGTATCCGTATCCAGCCTGTGGGTCACCAGTTTAATAGGCCTGCCTTATACTATCCTAGTCAATGGATGTCCAGTCTATTTTTGAAAATCTCTAGTGATTGAGCATCCACAGTACTGGAAAGCAAGCTATTCCAGCAAATAGTCAGAAAATTTCTCCTTACTTCTGGTTTGGGTCACTCTTTAAGAAGCTTCCACCCATGTCATCTTGTCCTGCCCTCAGGTGCTTTAGAAAATAAGTCAATCCAAAAGTATTGGATTAAAATTTGGAAATGGAGACAACAAATTAGAGAGGAACAAATAGAAGATCAACGGGAACTCTTTCTGCTGGGAATAAACAAGGGGAAATATAGAAAGAAAATTTAATACATACTAACATATCTGTTGACTAGAGCCAGAATAATGTTTTCCCAGTGTTGGAAACAAAGTAATATTCCCCCAGATGAATGAGTGATTCAGAAAAATTCTAGACTGCACAGAAATGGACAAGTTAACATTAAGCCGAGAAACAATAGAGCAAGGTATAGAATTGCCGCTGAATGTATATAAATATAGAAGCGATATAAGACTGATATATAAAGGTATGATGACACACCAGTGTTAATGTGATGATTGTAAGATGTGATAGAGGGAAAAAAGAAATACAAATGTGATCTACAGAAAATAAGTCAATCCCCTTTTCTCTGTGCAGCCCTTCAAGTACTTGAAGACTGCTATCATGCCCCCCCCCCATAATCTTCTCTTTGATAGGTTAGACATACCCAGGTCCAGTGGTGGGTTTCAAAAATGGTTCGAACCTACTCTGTGGGTGTGGCCTCCTTTTTGGGAGTGGCTTGCCACCCATGTGACCGGATGGGAGTGGCTTGCTGCCCATGTAACCGGATATGAAGATGCCGACGACACTTGTCAGAACCACCTCAAATTACCTCACACACAGCACTGGCATGTATAAGAATATGATGTAAACTTGTTTTTGAAAAGGCATCTTTGGTTTGCGTTAAAACAACTTCAACACACGCAATGTTCTGATTGCACCACAAACGCAGTAGTCATCCTTACCTTTCACAGAGGCACTGAGTTTTATAAATATGAGCATGATAGTGTAGAATAATCATATCCAAGGACCAGTGGTGGGATTCAAAAAACTTTGGAACCTCTTCTGTAGGTGTGGCCTGCTTTCCGGGTCCACTGGTGGAACCTCTTCTAACCAGTTCGGTAGATTTAATGAACTGGTTCTACCGAATAGGTGCGAACTGGTAGGAACCCACCTCTGCCCAGGTCCCTCAACCATTCATTGTGTGATTTAGTCTCCAGAGCTTATCTTGAGATGTACTATCTGTCTCCATCTTGTTGATTTTACCTTCTTTGTAGGGTAAAGCTCCTTGACCCTAGCAACAAGATTTTCTTTCTTTCTTTCTTTCTTTCTTTCTTTCTTTCTTTCTTTCTTTCCTTCTTTCTTTCTTTCTTTCTTTCTTTCCTTCTTTCTGTTCCTCTCTAGGATTCTCTTATGTTCAAAAAAGGGAAACCTAAGAAGACGCAATTATACAAAGGAACGGAATTTGAAGTAGACTGGTAGCACATTTCTCACTAATTAATTTTATTAAAAGGCATAAGCTTTTGTGAGCTGCAACCCACCTCAATGGATGCGTGGAGTGGCTAGACTGATATATGATTTAAATTTATACCAGTCTAGACACTCTACGCATCCGATGAATTGAGCTGCAGCTCACAAACGCTTATGGCTTTTAATAAAATAGGCTAATCAAAAAAAAAAAAGAGGTGCTATCAAATTCCTTCTGATTTTTCTTTTGCTAACCATGGCTCTCCCCCTATAGGATTTGCAGAGCACAGAGCCGATGAGTAAAAAAAGCAGTTGTCAGCGCCAAGTAGAAAAGTAAAAAAAGAGGAAAAAGTCAGTCCCACTCAAGGCCAGGTGAAATCTTTCCTGGGCATCCTGTTCTTTGAAAAAGCAACTTTCAGTTTGAAAAATAGCAAATAGCAAAAGCATTTAGGTTTATATATTGCCCCATAGTGCTCTACAGCGCTCTCTGGGTGGTTTACAATGGATTTGCATATTAACCCCCCCCCCCCCAATCTGGGTTCTCGTTTTACCGACCTCCCAAGGATAGACGGCTGAGTCAATCTGGAGCCTCGTCAGGATCGAACTCCTGGCAGTGGGCAGAGTTTGCCGGCAACACTGCATTCTAAGCACTGCGCCATCCTAAAGAAAGCATTGCGCACCAGAAGCAGAATAGCTTCTACCCCCTCAGGGGATTCATAAGCCATCTCAGTGGTGGGTTTCAAAAAATTTTGGAACCTACTCTGTGGGTGTGGCCTCCTTTGTGGGAGTGGCTTGCCAGCCATGTGTTCTTTCCTTCCTTCTTTCTTTCTTTCTTTCTTTCTTTCTTTCTTTCTTTCTTTCTCTCTCTCTCTCTCTTTCTCTCTCTCTCCTTCCTTTTGTCTCTCTGTCCCTTTTTTCTTATTTTCTTTTATCTCTCACTCTTTTTCTTTCTTTTTTCTTTTTTATTTATTTCTTCCTTTCTTTCTCTTTCTCTCTCTCTCTGTGTCAGTCTGTCTGTGTGGGGGGGGAGTGGGGGGTTTCAAAAAATTTTGGAACCTACTCTGTGGGTGTGGCCTCCTTTGTGGGAGTGGCTTGGCAGCTATGTGTTCTTTCTTTCTTTCTTTCTTTCTTTCTTTCTTTCTTTCTTTCTTTCTCTCTCTCTCTCTTTCCTTCCTTTTGTCTCTCTGTCCCTTTTTTCTTATTTTCTTTTATCTCTCACTCTTTTTCTTTTGTTTTTCTTTTTTATTTATTTCTTCCTTTCTCTTTCTCTCTCTGTGTCAGTCTGTCTGTGTGGGGGGGGGAGTGGGGGGGTTTCAAAAAAATTTGGAACCTCTTCTAACCGGTTCGGTAGATTTGATGAACCGGTTCTACTGAATAGGTGCGAACTGGTAGGAACCCACCTCTGAGCCATCTCCTCCCATGTAGATTCTACTTGGTCTAAAGCTGGAGATCTTACATATTGGAGAGTTTGTTGCTCTTCTGCCTGCAGCATCACAACTGTGATTATTTATAAGACTTATCTTTAGCCTTTATTTCAGGAGCTCAAACAGCATAAATATCCCATATCCCCAGAGACAGAGGTGGGGAAGGAGAGGGGGAAGGAGGGAGGGAGGGAGGGGAGAGAGGAAGAAGCTTAAAATCACCCGTTCTCACTCTGGGGAATCTAAAGCCCTCCCCTTGACTTTAATTCAACCCAAGGAAAGACATAATGAAGTAAATTGCCTGGATCAGGTGAACCGGCCGCAGCGGGAGTCTCCACCCACCCACCTGGACACTTCTGCGCATGCGCCAAAGTGTCACACAAGAGCGCAAGCACGCATGAGCGAACTGGTAGTAAAATAAATTGAAACCCACCACAATATGGTATGGTATTATGGTATGTCCTCAATAACAATTGAGCCCAAAATTCTGTTGCTAAGTAAAACAGTTGTTAAGAGAGTTTTGCCCCATTGTAGATCTTCCTCACCATTGTCGTTAAGTGAATCTGGCTTCCTCATTGATTTTGCTTGTCAGGAGGTCGCAAATGACAATCATTTGCGACCTCCTTACAAGGTCTTCTAGTCCAACCCCCTGCTTAGGCAGGAAACCCTACGCCACTTCAGAGAAATGGTTATCCAACATCTCCTTAAAAACTTCCAGTGTTGGAGCATTCACAACTTCTGGAGGCAAGTTGTTCCACTGATAAATTGTTCTGTCAGGAAATTTCTCGTTAGTTCTAGGTTGCTTCTTTCCTTGATTAGTTTTCATCCATTGCTCCTTGTTCTGCCCTCAGGTGCTTTGGAGAATAGCTTGATTCCCTCTTCTTTGTGGCAACCCCTGAGATATTGGAACACTGCTATCATGTCTCCCCTAGTCCCTCTTTCTATTAAACTAGACATACCCAGTTCCTGCAACCGTTCTTCATATGTTTTAGTCTCCAGTCCCCTAATCATCTTTGTTGCTCTTCTCTGCCCTCTTTCTAGAGTCTCCACATCTTTTTACATCGTGGCGACCAAAACTGAATGCAGTATTCCAAGTGTAGCCTTTCCAAGGCATCCTTTCACAGTTACTACTATTGAGGATTGTACAACCTATACTGTACCTGTGCATTTCGTTTTTCTTGCCTAAATGTAGAAGCTTACTCTTTTCACCATTGAATTTCATTTTGTTAGTGCAGTGTTCAAAACTAATAGAGTCGCAGTTACAGCATCCGATAGAACAACATCCAGACCTCAGTATCATAAAACCTGGATTTCTTAAGTAGCCAAGCAGCTGTGACCCATATAGGAATGGTGCCAGACTGTCTCGTATGAATGAGGATTAAATTATTGATACGGCGTTGGTGTACCGGCTGTGGATATAGCCGTCAGCAACAGGAGCACCAGATGCTCCATTAACCATTCATGGCTTCGCACCAGCTGACCTTGTCTTTTTCCCAGCAACTCCGAAGAGGAGGGCGAAGAGATTCCCTTGGCTTCTCTCGGATAGTTGACAACCCAAATTCATCTCCCCATCTGTTTTGCTTTCCGAGTGAGCTCATCAGGAAACATTATGACAAGGGATTGGTAATTGGGATGTAACCATGCCTACGGCTTACACTATTGATTTTTCAGAACTGGCTATTAGGAGGAATCATAGAGTTGGGTGTTAGCCTAGATCGCCCACTCCCTCTCTGTGGAAAAATCTAATTTAACTGAGGAAACGTAAAGGCACATAGAGGCAGACTTTCGGCCACCATTGAGCCTAATGTTTCCGTTGCTAAGCAAGACAGTTTTTAAGTGTGCCTCATTGAATGGCTTTTTTGACACCCTTGTTAGGTGAAACATGAAGTCGTTAAGTGAATGTGGCTTCCCCCATGGACTTTGCTTTTCAGAAGCTGGCTGCAAATGTTGCAGATAGTGATCACATCACCCTAAGGAGCAGTGGTGGGTTTCAAAATTGTTTAGAACCTCTTCTGTAGGTGAGGCCTGCTTTGTGGGAGTGGCTTGTTGGCCATGTGACCAGGTGGGAGTGGCTTGCTGGCCATGTGACCAGGTGGGAGTGGCTTGGCAGTCATGTGACTGGTGGGTGTGGCCAACTTGTAAAATGTGGTGAAACTCACTTAACAACGCTCTTGATTAGCAACCAAAATGTTAGCTCAGAAACTCTGGCATTTGAAGCATGCAAGTCTTAAAGCTGTCAAGTTACAAGACCCTTGCACCCCTAACCCTTTAGAAAAAAACCTCAGGGGTGTTCAAACATGACAGCTTTAAGACTTGTGGACTTCAGCTCCCAGAATTCCTCCTCCAGTCATGTTGGCTGAGGAACTCTGGCATTGAAATGTGCAAGTCTTAAAGCTGTCAAGTTACAAGACCCTTGCACCCCTAACCCCTTTAGGAAAAATACCCCCAGGAGTGTTCAAACTTGACAGCTTTAAGAGTTGTGGACTTCAACTCCCAGAATTCCTCCTCTTGTTCTTCATCTTGATGATGTGCGGACGGGCAGGGGGAGGGAGCTGGAACCGGTCCTAAACGGCACTGTAGATTTGTAGAACTTCTTCTATAGAAGAGGTTAGAACTGGCGGGAACCCACCCCTGCTAAGGAGATACAAGTTCCATGCTCCTTGATGTACAGTCATGTTGGCCATAAGACCATAGAGATGTCTTCAGACAACACTGGCTCCCGCAGCTAAGAAAAAGAGGTGAGCATCGCCCCCTGGAGGGGAGGGTTAACTGAACAAGGAAAACCCTCATGAATCAATGGTGGCCGAAAGTCTGCCTCTATGTGCCTTTACATTTCCTCGGTTAAATTAGATTTTCCACAGAGAGGGAGAGGGCGATCTAGGCTAACACCCAACTCTATGATTCCTCATAACAGCCAGTTCTGAAAGATCAATAGTATAAGCCATTGGGATGGCGAAACTGTCATAAATACATGCCAGTTCTGAGTGTCCAAATTTTGATCACATGACCACAGGGATGCTGTAGTGATCATAAGTGTGGAAACTGGTCATAAGTCACATTTTCAGTGCCATTATGAAGTTCGTCCATCATGTTCGAAGAGGACCTTGACATCTAACAGGTTGTGGGCTGTCCATGGTGTGTCCACAGATGGCTGGTAAGGCCTATACGGGCACAAAATGTTCTGCCACATGTCGGGCAGACATGTGTGGGCATCATTGTTGCCGCATTTGCGGCTCTGGCTTTGTGGAGTGCTCACTTCTCTTGTGCTATGGTTGTCCTTCTGTCCTCAGATGTCTGGCAGCCCTGGTGGATCAGCGTGCGCCATGTCGATCGATCTTGTGCCAGGGTTTCCCAGGAGGTGGTGTCGATACCCAGGGACTTGAAGGAGGCTTTCAACGTGTCTTTGCATCACTTCCTTTGTCTGCCGTGCGATCGCTTTCCTTGAGACAGCTCACCCTAGAGGAGCTGTTTGGGAATGCGGTGTCCTGGCATCCTTGCAACATGGCCTGCCCAGCGAGTCTGGGCTTCCATCAGCAGGCCCGCTCTGGAGAGGACTTCTGTGCCTGGCACCTTGTCCTGTCAACTTGTACCAACAGTCACTAAACCAATGGTCATAAGTCAAGGACTGCCAGGATTTCCAGAAATACAGCCAGTTTTCTTTACAGCGTATTAACTTTTGATATTTCTTTCAAATGGGATACAAAACTTTTAAGTGCTCCCAATAACCACTTCCCATGTTGACCCTACTGAGTCGAGGAAGTTTGTCCTGAGAAAAGAAACATGAATATCCAGTGAAAACGGCTTATTCTCATTCCCCATCTGAGTAATTTCTATCTTTTCATCCTGTGGTCACGGGGATTCAAAGATCAGATGATTAGGAAACATTCCCTGAGAATAGTTTTACAAGGAAAACAGTAAAAGCCTTGGGATTTACAAGGTAAAAGGAGAAGCGGCGGGGGTGGGGGGGGAGGACGCAAGGGGAGAATAGCATGGTGGAGATTGAGGTGGGGATACATCTAAACATTTGATACTAGAGATCTTGAAGGAAACAGCTGTTCCATAACAGATTAGTCACTTATCATAGATTACACACTGGCTACTGCAACCAAGACCTTGACACCGTGATTTTATTTCCTGGCTGCTGGAACCGCTGCAACAATCAAGAGTAGAGAGAATCCGATATTTCTTATCGGAAGCAGAATCAACTCAAGAGGCCTTCTGCAGGCTTCCACCAGTCACCGAGTCCAAGCACTGAAGGAAGCAATTAAGCTGGATCATTGTCTCCAAATTACAATAATTCCGACATTTTGTGTGCAAAAGGTCATATTCACGGCGCTTTATATCTGTCATCTACATCTGTCGGTCCTCGGTCTGCCTCTCTGTCTATATCTATCTATCTATTTATCTATCATCTATCTATGTATCTATCATCTACCATTCTATTTATCCATCCATCCAATCCATCTATACATTTATTCATTCATTGATCCATCCATACTTCCATCCAATAGATTCATTTATTTATTGATTCATCCATTCTTCCTTCCATCGATTGATTAATCCATCCATCCATCCATCCATCCTTCCCTCCATTCACCCATCCTTCCTCCATCCAATTCATTCATCCATTCATCCATCCTCTATCCATCCAATCCATCCATCTCTCTAATCCATCCATAAATCCATCTATCCAACATGACTTACAACCGTAATTGCCAGGTTCAATTATGGTCATAACTTGAGGACTACCTGTACGTAGAAACCATACACTTGGAAAAATGCTGGTCCAGATTTCCTAGACTAGAAACTTTCAGATGTGCAAACGTCAACTCACAGAATCCCCCAACCAGCATTCTGGAAGTTGAAGTCCATACCTCTGAACATTACATGTTAAGATACGGTGGTCTAGGTTGTAGGTTTTAGTAAGAACTTGACTTTTTATTTCTCTGCAATGCATCCTCATTGCATTGCTTTTATAATTATCATGCTGCTCATATCAGGAATTAATTTATTTGGAACCTGGCATCCACACCGAGAAGGTCATGAAAACAAATGAAAGTATTAAGAAAAGGGTTGGGAACATGACTAGATCTCCCACTCCCTATTTGTGGTAGTCTCTGAGGCACCATGTGGTTACAGTTAAACCAAAATCTTGACTCATATGACTGGGGCTTCCAAGCATCCAGGTTACTTCTGAGACAATATGTGTGAATAGTCCAAATGTATCATCACCGATTGTGTGGATTTATGAGATGGAAGAAATTTTGCATTCCCTTGAGGTTAAGCACTTGCTGGAACAGCCAGTAAAATTATGTTCTTGTCTTTATCAATTTGTTTTGCAAATGGAAGAAACTTGGGCTTTTGACCTGAGATCATTCTTATTATTTATGAAACTTCTGGTTTAAAGACAATAGCTCTGGGACAAGATAAGATGGGATGAAATGAGACAGGACAGGATAAGCAAGATGGTATGGAATGGGACGGGGTGGGAGGAGATTGGATGGGACAAGGCAGGGCAGGATGGGACAGGACTGGATAGGATGGGACATGATGGAATGGGATAGTGTAGGATGGGACTAGATGGGATGGGATTGGATGGGATGAGACTAGATGGAATGGAACAAGACAGGATGGGACAAAACGAGATGGGACAAGATGGGATGGGACAAGATGGGACAGAATAGGACAGGATGGGGCAGGATTGAATGGGATGAGATGGAATGGGATAGGACGGGATGGGATAGGACGGGACAAGGTGGGATGGAATGGGATAGGACAAGGTGGGATGGGACAGAACAGGACGGGACAGGATGAGATGGGATAGGACGGGACAAGATGGAAGAAGATGGGATGGGACAAGGTGGGACAGAACAGAACAGGATGGGGCAGGATTGAATGGGATGAGATGGGATGGGATAGGACAGGACGGGATGGAAGAAGATGGGATGGGACCGAACAGGACCAGATAGGGCAGGATTGAATGGGATGGGATGGTACGGGATAGGACAGGATGAGATGGGATGGGACAGAACAGGACTGGATGGGGCAGGATTGAATGGATGGGATGGGATAGGACAGCACAAAATGGGATGGGGTTGGACAAGGTGGGATGGGATGGGACAGGACAGGAGAAGCTGGGATGGGGTGAGATAGGACAGAACAGGACAGGATGGGTCAGGATGGGCAAGACAAGATAGGATGGGATAAGGTGGGATAGGATGGAAAAGAGCAAGACATGATGGGATGCGATGCAATGTGATGGAGAAATATCTGCTTCATCATATTTTCCTGACTCATGATGACCTCGCAGAATGCTCAGAAACATTCTGAGAGCTGTCTATAATGGGATGATGAGAAATAAACAGTAAGCATAAGACCTCTGGGAGAAAACAAACATCTCATTTTCCCCCCCACAATTCTAGGTCATATATCACCCTGGCTTCAGGACGAGATGCAATGCTCTCATCTTCCCAAATGCAGGCAAGTTAATTAGGGTGAATTCTATGCCACGGTGTCATTGTTTATAAACTTTTTAAAGGAATTGCTCGCCGATGTGATCATCGTCAAATATAGAAATTGACTCCTTGGGTTAAATTTCTAAGCAGCTGGTACGGCGATCAGGTATCTCCTTTGAAATTAATGACCGCCTTCCCTTTGCTGGAAAACATCATTGCTTTTTCAAAGAGAACCAATATGCTCTAATGCAAAGTGATGCTTTCCCTAATGAAATAAGATAATTGCACTAATGGCCTGACCAAGGATGCTAAGTTCACAATGTACAACTTATAATGAGGCCTCTGGATCGATACATCTCTTTGCCTAGTCACTCTGAGCAGGCTGGATTATAATATGTTTGAGAAGATTAAAGGCTTTAGGAAATAGTTGGAAGTTAACCCCCCCCCCCCAAACCTGAAAATGCCTCCCACAAACCAAATTATTCAGTCTGATAGAGGGACAGGAGATGGCCGATGAAAGGGTTAAGGATGCCTCTGGCTCATTTTCAACAATGCTATCCTGTTTCGCAGTTCATAGTTCACTCCCCTTCAATACAAGGTGACTGTGTGTTGTGGCCTGCCTGCGAAGCTGGCAACAGACTGGGCAACAGGAGGCTGGGGGGGAACATGGACCAGTCCTGGAGCCTGAGAAAGGCTCTGATGAAACATTCTAAATTGCAGGGAGGGGAGAAAGTGCCTGGCTTGGCTACAATCCATGTGGAGAGGAAAAAAATAAAATAGTGGTTTTATTAGCAACACAATAAGTGTGGTGTATCTGGCGGGGGTGGGTGGGAGTCGGCAAATGCTGTTTTAGATCACATCAACAGACGTCCAAATCACAGGAAGCAATTATTCCACTTTATTTTTCTTTGGACGCAAGGAGTGTTAAGTTCCATTTGGAGCGCCGCGTTGTAAGAAAAATCCAGAAAAAAAAAAGAAAACTGGAGCACGTGCCCCAAAGGACAAGGAGAATGAGGAAGGAGTTGGAAATTAATTTTTGTAAGGAGAGGCTTGAGGGGTCTTCTGTATCTGCTGAGCCTTGAAAAGAGAAGTTGGAGAATAGTTATAGCTTTATTTGGCAAGCATCAATAGCAATAGCAGTTAGCAATAGCAGTTAGACTTATATACCGCTTCATAGGGCTTTCAGCCCTCTCTAAGCGGTTTACAGAGTCAGCATATTTGTACTTTATCCATCACTTTCTTCTCCCCTCCTCCTCCTCCTCACCACCTCCTTTCTTCCCTCTGTCATCCTTCTCTACTTCCCCTTCCTCTCTCCTTCTCCTCCCTCCCCTTCCCACTCCTCACTTCTCTCCCCCCCCATTTGCCCTCTCTCCTATCCCTCTCTTCTTCCCTTACCTCTCTCCTCTACTTCCCACTCTTCATCTCATTTACTTGGTGTATTTCAGCTTCTGAGCAAGCTCCCTTTTATGTTGATGATATTTATAATTCTTTTTCAAAATGCATATATTGTTTGGGTGACGCTGAACCAATCACCGGGAGACTGTGAGTTCTAGTCCTACTTTCGGTACAGAAAGCAGCTGGGTGATTTTGAGCAAATCAGAAGGACACTGAGTTTTTGACCTACCTTAGCAGTGGTGGGATTCAAATAATTTACCAACCAGTTCTCTGCCCTAATGACCAGCTGGGTAGGCGGGGCTCGGTGGTCATGTGATCATGTGGACGTGGCCAAGTCAATGTCACTCAGGTCGATGGGCACTTCGCCTTAGTCGTTACAATGGTAATAAGGGTTAACTGGAGAGGCAGTTTCTGTAAGCAGGGCAATAAAGATGAAGCTAGAAACAACACCAGAATGTTTCCTTCCTGCCTTCCTTACAGGATTATCCCTGTAAAGTGGGAAAAAACAAAATATTTCTTCCAACAACCAGTTCTTCCCGAATAGGTGCAAACTGGCTGAATCCCACCACTGTACCTTAGGCAAAGAAAGCAGCTGGATGAATTTAGCAAATCACCAGGAGACTCTGAGTTCTAGTCCTACCTTAGGCATAAAAAGCAGCTGGGTGATTTTGAGCAAATCACTGGGAAACTGGGAGTTCTGGTTCTAACAGGTATGAAAGCGATCTGGGTGATTTTGGGGCCAGTCCTTTCCTCTCAGCCAGGGGTGGGTTCCTACCAGCATTACTACCGGTTCGGTGCCCCCAAAAATGTTGCTTTGCGCACGTGCGCATTTGCATCTAAAATGGTCTGTGCATGCGCACATTTAAAAGGGAAACAAAATTAAATTTTTTTCAATGAAGATTGTTCTGCGCCTATGCAGAACAGAAAATCAAGATGGCGCTGCCGAGGATAGAATTGGTTCTCATGCATGTCCGGCTGAGTTACTACCTATTCGGCCGAACCAAGCCGAACCGGTAGGAACCCACCTCTGCGAGTCTCAGCCCAACCCACCTCCAAGGGTTGTTGCGGTGGAAATATGTTTGCTGCCTTGAGTTACTTGTAAAGCAATAAAGGTGTGATGGATACAAATTAAAAAGCAAATAAAAATAACTAAAGGAATAGGAAAGAAACATAATCCAGAGAATTGTGCGTCATGAAAGCTCAGCTCCTTCCTGTGATGCAGAAAACCACCCATGGAAAAATGTATCAGCAGCAGCAACATGACTCAGCATTACCAAACTCCGGCTCATCATTTGCTGCATTAGTCAGTTAAAGCCGAGCTTCGCAGCAATGTTCTCCTTGTGGATTACAATTCAGGTGGTCAAAAGATGCTCATCCAGGTCTATCCCAAAGGTGCTTCTTCAGGAGGCAACTGGACTTCCCTGGGTTTTTTTTTTTTTCCTTATGAAGATGTTTCTCTTCTCATCCAAGAAGCTTCTTCAGGTCTGACGGGATAGTGGGGAATGGAAGGATTTATATTCCTTGCAGACAGCTGGTCCTTTCCATCCTTTTAGAGCAGGGCTGTCAAACTCACGGATGAGTCATGCACTGACCATGCCAACACCCTGTTTAGCAAAGAGGGAGGGGAGTCCCGATACATCACGTGATGTCGCCGAGACGATGCCAGTTTGACATCTTTGTTTAAAGGTATAAACAATACCTTTATTCTAAGGTCACACAAACAGAATCTTGCATGTCTGAAATTAAATTTCTCCCAAACTAAGTTCAAAAAACGCTAGAGAATTTCTGGAAGCTTGGCACTCTGCCCAATTGGCCATCGCCACCCTGAGTCCTTGGGAGAAGGGTGGCATATAAATCCAATAAATCAGAGGTGGGTTCCTACCAGTTCGCACCTATTTGGTAGAACCGGTTCGTCAAATCTACCGAACCGGTTAGAAGAGGTTCCACCAGTGGACCCGGAAAGCAGGACACACCTACAGAAGAGGTTCCAAAAAATTTTGAAACCCACCACTGGTCCTTGGATAGGATTATTCTACACTATCAAGCTCATATTTATAAAACTCAGTGCCTCTGTGAAAGGTAAGGATGACTACTGTGTTTGTGGTGCAATTAGAACATTGCGTGTGTTGAAGTTGTTTTAACGCAAACCAAAGATGCCTTTTAAAAAACAAGTTTACATCATATTCTTATACAGGCCAGTGCTGTGTGGGAGGTAATTTAAGGTGGTTCTGACAAGTGTCGTCGGCATCTTCATATCGGGTCACATGGGTGGCAAGCCACTCCCATCCAGTCACATGGGCAGCAAGCCACTCCCACAAAGGAGGCCACACCCACAGAGTAGGTTTGAACAATTTTTGAAACCCACCACTGCAATAAACCTAACCTAACCTAACAGATAGACATAAACAACATCTACCAACTGTGCAAAAGACACAATCAACAAGCCAAACGGAACAAAAAGAACAAAATACCCTCCCACCAGCAACCAAAATCAATAAAATGGCATCTTTAACTGTTTTTCAAGATTATCTCTAGGTTTGACATTCAGCTCGACATTCAATAGTGTGAAAATTCTGGGTATGATTGTGCTTGCAGAATAGTGGTTAAAATATGCCAGAGTGATTTATACTTCCTTATCAGTAACAGAGAATTATAAGTAGTAGCTAAGTAGCTGATCATTTATAACTTGTCTATCTTGTACTAAATAGTTTTATTCGAAAGCCTCAATTGATCAGAGCCAGGGTGAGAAATGGAGGCTAGAAATCTATGGTATTTCTGACGATAAAACATGGTATGTGAATGATTGCAATCTGGAAGTTAATGGCAGCATATGGTAGAGAATGAAATAATTCATTCATCCAGGGATTATCTATTTGTAGATGTTGTAGAACCAATGGCATGCGTGCTACAGGTGATATGCAGAGCCATCTCTGTGGGCTCACGAACCCTCACACTAGATGAGCTCCAGGGGTGGGTTCCTGCCAGTTCTAACCTTTTCTATAGAAGAGGTTCCACAAATCTACAGTGCCGTTTAGAACCGGTTCCAGCTCCCTCCCCCCGCCCGTCCGCACATCATCAAGATGAAGAGCGAGAGGAGGAATTCTGGGAGTTAAAGTCCACAAGTCTTAAAGCTGTCAAGTTTGAACACCCCTGGGGTTTTTTTCTAAAGGGTTAGGGGTGCAAGGGTCTTGTAACTTGACAGCTTTAAGACTTGCACACTTCAATGCCAGAGTTTCTGAGCCAACATTTTGGTTGCTAAGCAAGAGTGTTGTTAAGTGAATTTCACCACATTTTACAAGTTGGGGGGATTGCATTATGCGGGTGGGCATGCACACACACACTGTTGTACATGTATGCACGCTTTTGGCACCCCAGGGAAAAAAGGTTAGCCATCACTGTTGTAGGAGGAGGTGCCATCTCAATTGAGAGCAATCTCACATTAGAAGCCAACACTTTTTCAATTGAACAAAGTACATTAAAAGACACAAGCTTTTGTGAGCCCCAGCTCACTTTGTCCAATGCACAGAGCAACTAAATTGATCTGGAATTTATCCTGGGATGAGGCCAGTTTTCAGAAGCAGGGGAAGACAGAACTGCTACATAGATATGGGACTGATGACAAGTACTTTATCAATTAAATGTGTATGTGTTGCAATGCATTGTCTTGATGGACTCCTTCATAGACAACCTAAAACTTCCTGGGGTGTGTCAGTACTACAATCTGTCACTCATTAAGGCTGACAGACACTCAACAGTACTGGTGAACTTTCTCAAACTTTAATTTGGGACGAAAAGGCTCACACATGTATCAGAAAGTATGAATTGATGTCCTCCAGCTTGTAGAAAGAGGATTTGATAGTAGGAACCCATAAGTTGGTGACAGTTACACATTATCTTCCAGTGAGTCGCAGCACAGGAAGAACCCGAGCTGAGATTGGGGAGAAAAAAATGAACAACTTTTCCACATCAACTGTTTAAACTAGCGTAAAAGGAGGCCCTGTGGATTTTATTTTACCAACTCTAGCAGAGCTGGGTTCTGGCTGTTGATACTGCCAGTTTGTTCAGGGATGCACTGCGCATGCAAGCGCTATGTGCACATGTACAGTACTAAAAAACTGCTTCTGCCCATGCGCAGAAGCAAAAACAAGATGGTGGCACTGTAGACACCGCTAAGAGAACTGGTTCGGGGGTGTGGAAGGGCGAGTTACTACCTCCTCGGCCGAACTGGTCCAAACCGGTAGGAACCCACCTTTGAACTATAAGGGGTGATACTCCTCTCCGTGCCAAAGCCATTGAGCCAGTGCTGTTCAAAGGCATTTCCGCAGACATGTAACCAACATGGATGACATCATGGAGTGTTGTTACCTTCTCACTGAAGTGGTACTTATTTATCTACTCACATTTACCTCCCTTCCAACTGCTAGGTTGGCAGGAGATGAGGCAAGGAGGGGAGCTCACCTCATCGCTTAGCACTTGGGTCTCGAGCCACCGCGCCAGCCCTTAAACTAATGTGCCAATCCATACTAATCCTCCTGTAATCCTTTATGAAGAACCAAGGAAATACATTGCTGTTTAATCAACAGTGCTTAAATTCATCATAACCCATTAGGCCCAAAGTTAGCTCAAATGCGGATCAGTACAATACGTCCGTAATGATTGCATAAGTGATTGTATCGGCTCCACGCACTGATCTTTAATTATCTGGCAGGAGACAATAGCTACAATACTATAAATATTGACACCGTGTTGATTTTACTCCGAGGTGGTTAGGGAGGGGGGGCGGGGAAATCAATTCCAATTTATTAAGCTTCGTTTGTGATCTAGGTTGGTAAAATAAAACTTCAGTCATAGCATCCCTCCTGTTTCGAAATGTGTAGTTTAAATGCTGTCTTCTGAAACAAGAGTATTGAGCGATTTTGTTTTTCTTCGAAAGGACTAAGTTGTTCCTTCCTCAGCCACCCTCCGCCGCGTACAATTTTGAGTCCTTGCCATATAACTAGATTAATGTCCCTGATAGAGCAAATCAAGGAGCTGGGCAAACATCTTCTCATATAATGCTGTCAGGCAGGCTCGCCGTGATTGGCTGCTGCAACCTACTGCTTCTATCCCCATGGAAACCAAAAAGGAATTTTTTTTTTTAAAAAAAAGGTTGCATCAGGCAGATGCTTCACTGCGAACAACTCAATAACTCAGAACCGACGGTTAAAATCCGGGAAGACTAATCTGCAGCTGGCCTTTTAAACCCAGACATTTCTATCAACACTTCCAGTATTGTTTATTTATTTGTTTATTTATTTATTTAAAACAAGATTGGGGGGGGCTTTAGCTGATTAGGTTGGTATTAAAGCTAATTCAGCGTTCACCAGGGGTGGGTTTCAACCGGTTCGCGGCGGTCCCTGCGAACCGGTTGGTCGCCGAACCCAGAAGTAAGTAACTTCCGGGAACGGCGAAGGGCGCGCCCGCCCGCCCGCGGTCCTTACCCGGTTTTGATGAGTTCTGCGCTTCCACGCATGCGCAGGACGCATACAGCACCTGTGCGATCGTCCAGGAGCAGCTGGAGCGTCGCGCAGATGCTAGTCCGCATGCGTGCACCGCACACGTGCACGAGGATGCCACCGGCCCCGTTCCGGTTGGAATGGGGCGAGAAACCTACCCCTGGTGTTCACCCAAGGAAAGAACATGATGTGATCAAGAATACGCCTTCATTTCTCTCTCTTTCCCATCCAAAGGCAGATCGTCCGTCTTATTTCTACTCCATGATGGCTTCATTTCATGGGCTGCAGCCTGCCAAGAATGGAAATGTGGGAATCCACAGGTTTAAACGAACAAGTCAGGTCAAGAAGTAGAGAAGGAAGTTAATCAAGATGATTAATGCCAAGATTCATTTTTTTTTCTTATTATGGCGTAACTATTGTGTAATTCCAGTGTGTTCTGACCTAGGCTTCTGTGAGGTTACTGTGAGGATGCTGTCATGGTCTTGTGTGAAAGGACTGGTTATGTCACTTTATTCATGCTGTTGTGACTTTCACTAAAGTCATTTCCTTGCTAAATGTCGAGGACTACCTCTATTCTATTCTACTTTGCCTTCTTCAAATTTCATGCAGAATCCTTCTCCAGGTCTGGATACCACCATACTTCAAAAAAAGGAGCAAATTCTAAAGAGGACTATGAAAATAGTGGAAGGTCAGTCTTGAGAAAAATGATGAAAACCTTGTGAGCAATCTTTAAAAGATCTCGTTATGTTCAAGAGATGGATGGATGGATGGATGGATGGATGGATGGATGGATGGATGGATGGACGGACAGACAGACAGACAGAAAGGCTACATAAATCCAGTGCAGTGATGGCTAACCTTTTTGTCCTTGCATGCAAAAAGAGCTTGCGTGCGCGCACTGCAGCACGCCTGCGTGCCCGCACCCATAATGCAATGCACTTGTGACACTTCCCATGCCCTGCATATGTGCATACGACCCCCTCCCATAGGTGTGCCTCATTTTTGGCTTCCAGGTTGGTGCAGGAGACTCCCCAGGCCCAAAACGGGACCCAGGGTGCTGTGTGAGGCCCCAAAATGCAATGTGAGCACACACACCCATGCATGCAAATTAGTCCCCCTCATGTTGAGTATTGAAAAGTCCTCGATTTACATCCTGGCGGCTAGCAACAAGCCAAGCCACGTCCTGATTGGCTAGGATGCGGCTTGGCTAAGCGTGGGCTGCTAGGGGCGCGCCTATTGGTTTTCCCTGCTTGACAGCTCCGAATAAATAGCTGTCAAGCAGGTAAAGGTGCTGAATCGCTACTTGTACATAGTTTATCGTTCTACAATAAAAGAAGCTGTTCTCACCACAGACTGCCTCCTGCCTCGTCCTTCGTCCGGACTCACAATACCTCACATGCACACCAGAGACCCCGAAGACTAGCCGAGGCTTGTGTGCATTTGTGGTGGAGCTGAGCTGGGCTGGGATAGCAGCTGGCGTGCCCACAGAGAGGGCTCTATGGCATGCATGCCACAAGTTTGCCATCACAGATAGAGTGGCTTTTTAAAGTTAAGCCAAGCAGGGAGAGAAGCAACTTAGAACCAAGGAGAAATTTCCGAATGGTGAGAGCAATCCAACAACCGAACAGCTTACTTTCAGAAGTTGTGGATGCTTCCCATCACTAGAGATTTTCAAAAGACTGGACAGCCACTTGTCTGAAATGGTATAATGTAATGATTTTAACGTATAAGAGTGGGATGATTTGAATACCTTGGCATAATTGTATGTTGTGATCATTTTATATTAGAAAGATCTTTGTAGATTAAACGGATCAATGATGATGTAAGGAATAATTGATATATACATGAATTGAAATACTTAACCACTATAGGGATTAATAATTAATAATGGGAAACTATTCTTGGAATTCTGGATGATTGGTGGCATTATGGTGAATTGAAAATATGAATGTATATTATAAACTAATGGGGATTCTGTGTTCTAATCTTCGTTTTTCCTCCTTAGAGATAGGTGATACTATAATACTTTAAAGACATTATTTGATAGATAATTATGAATTCAAGGAAATTAGGATTGTTACAAATGAAAGGATATTAATGGTAATTTGAACACATAATGCTCAATGACAGGGAAACATTCAGTTATGTTTAATGTAAACCAGTGATGTTAATCCTAAATATCAGAATTGATGCACAAAAACCTGTAACCAAACGACATGCTTGACGAAATGGAGGAAAGTTGTTCTTTTTTCTTCTCTTGCTTTGGTTTATATGTGTTGTTTTGTTTAAAAAGAATAAAAATATATTTTAAAAAATAAATAAATAAATTGAAGGTTGTTCCAGCTTTTACTTTATCCATGTCACCACTGATCATTCTTGCTAGGAATCAAATTAATTAATGCAAAGTGACATATTTTATGGCATGCGTTTTGAGCTATCGATGATGTTGGCACTTTGATGACCTCTGTATAAATCCAATGTTGTATTTTAGTTTTAATGTGACCTTCATTTGGGAACAATTTTCCAGCAATCCTTCTTCTGAAGCAGGCAAACTTAGGGTGTAGCTCGCTTGCCAGAGTTGCGGTTGCTCCGTCGCTGGAAGATTTCAAAAGAGACTCGACAACCATTTGACCAGGATGGTATACGGTTATTTGCCTTGAGTAGGGTTGGACTAGAAGACCTCCAAGGTCCCTTCCAGCCATATGATTCTATGTTCTAAAGACTTTTTTCTAGTTGAACAAATATGAATAGCATCTAGACTTGTATACCGTTTCACAGTGCTTTTACAGCCCTCTCTAAGTGGTTTACAGAGTCAGCCTATTGCCCCCGAAACAATCTGGGTCTTCATTTTACCCACCTCGGAAGGATGGAAGGCTGAGCTCAGCATTCACCCTGGTGAGATTCGAACTCCCAAATTGCAGTCAACAGAAGTAGCCTGAAGTACTGCACAGTAACCATTGCGCCACTATGGCTCATTAAATATCCCTTGACAGCATCTTTTTTCATCTCTATTTTATTGGTTACATCTAACCCCAGCCTAGAGTTATGCAATTAGTACTGTATTTCTCCCAAAATAAGCCCTAACCAGAAAATAAGCCCTTATTGGTTTGAACAATGTTTGAAACCCACCACTGGGGTGGGGGGTTTTATCGGTCTAGCAGTTATCATCCAAGAATACATCTAGGAAAAAGGCACACATCCTCATGCACTCAAGAGCAAAAAGTGAATCTATGCAAGATTTATCATGCGGGACTGCTGGTGATAAAGCATTTGTATATGCTGGAAGTCCATTCTCCCATATTTTGCCGGAGTAATTTAATCACAACTCTGAGCAATTTATCTGCAACAAGGATGGCTTCTGTTTCACCATAATGAGCTGATTATATCTTGTCAGAGGAGTCTTAAACCCATCAGATCTCAAATGAATTACACCAAACATATTATTTTCATAGCAGCTGGAAATGACTAACGGGTGAAACAGAGCCCTTTATTGTCATATTTCATTGAGAATAATAACAGAGAGTCTGTTAAAAGGGAGCATATGACACCAATTCACGTAGGTCACTAATTTCATAAATATGAACTTGATCATTTAGTCCAAGGGTGGCTCCGGATTGGCTCCAGCAATTGGAAGGAAGCTATTTCCTCTCTATAGAGCTAAGCAGGAATTGGATGTTTAATTGATTGTACTTCCTTGTCCAATTCTCACACTTAGTCCTACTTCTCAGAGGCTGCAGAGAGGGGTGTCAAACTCACAGCCCGTGGTCCAGATGCGTCATGCACTGGCCACATCCACCCCTGGTTTAGCAAAGGGGGAAAAAGTCATGATATGTCACATGATGACAACGTCATGAGTTTGACATCCCTGCAGTGCTTGGGAACTATGGCCCCTTTCTGATCTGCGGACTTCAACTCCCAGAAATCCTGAGCCAGTAAGGCGTCCCATATCTTTTTCTGGGTTATACAATATCCGATTACAGATGAAATGCACAATGGTTAGATTGTTTCTGGACCAGTGGTGGGATTCAGCCAGTTCGCACCTATTTGGGAGAACCAGTTGTTAACTTTCTAAGCAGTTCGGAGAACCGGTTGTTGGAAGAAATCTTATTTTCCCACTTTACAGGGCTAATCCTGTAAGGAAGGCAGGAAGGAAACATTCTGGTGTTGCTTCTAGCCTAATCTCTATTGGCCTACTTATAGAAACTGCCTCTCCGGTTTACACTTATTACATTGTAACAGCTAAGGCGAAGCGCCCATTGAAGTGAGTGATGTTGAGTTGGCCATGCCCACTCAGTCACATGACCACCTAGCCCCATCTACCCAGCTGGTCATTAGGGAAGAGAACCGGTTGTTAAATTATTTGAATCCCACCATTGTTTTGGACACACAGACAGCATACACACACAGGTTTAGGTTTAGGATTAGGTTTACGTTTAGGGTTAGGGTTAGGGTTAGGGTTAGGGTTAGGGTTAAGGTTAGGGTTAGGTTTAGAGCGTGCTTCTGTTGGCGCACTGTTGTCGGCGCAGTTTAGAATTTGCGGTTTTCTCACCGCGGTTTAGTCGGGCACGCTTTTGTCGATTGCACTTTTGTCGGTGAACCCTTGCTCACTGCTCCCACAAGTGGGGATGTGCACTTGCGTGCTCACCACCCCTTCTATGGCCCAGTTCTGAATGGTTCAAGACCCAGTATTTGGCTGCAGCCTGGGAGCTGGGCAGAGGTTGACTTGACATAATTTAAGAACCGTGTTCACCTAGTGCACAATCGAAAATGTGAGTGTGCGGCTTCCAACACGTGGCAATTTCATGCACGCAGCTCCCAGCACACCTTCTCGGGCAGGGTGAGTAGAGTGGGTGAGGCACGGAAAGTAGTTGGGCTCCATGGGTGGGGCAAATGAGCCAGAGAGTGAGCTATATAGGACGGGAGAGCCTCAGGGTGGGTGGACGGGCCCAGCCAGTGGTTGGAACTACTGGTTCACCTGAACCAGTCCAAACTGGCAGCAGCCCACCTCTGGAGTTGGAGACCCCTGGACTAGAAGACCTCCAAGGTCCCTTCCAACTTTCTTATTCTGTTATTAAGCTGCCTGGTACCAGGTTTTGACAGGTAGCTAAACTCAGAATCCCCCAAACTGTCAAGATCTACCTCTTCCCTGAACCCTCATTAGGAAGAGTAAGGTGACACTGGTTGAAAGAGGAAATGAATCCAGAGGGATTTATATCAGGCACACGGAGCCCAAACAAGTCCATGAGTAAGCTAAAGTAATTTCTTTATTGTTGAATGCCTATTTACAAGAATCTCACTGGGCTAACTGCATTCTCTTGGGATCGGGCAGGTAAAGACTTTGAGAGTCTGGCCTCTTCCTCCCATAGAGTGACTCAAACCTAGACTGCCTCTTTGCTCCCACCTCTACTGTAGATTCCACAAGAAGGCTAAATTAGTTTCTCTATTGTTGATTGTCTATTTACAAGAATCTCACCAGACTACCTGCATTCCCTTGTGATCAGGAGAATTGTATCCATCAATCACTTTCCTTAATCTGTCCTGAATTAAAACTGTAAGGGTAGCACTAGCTCCTGACCTTGTTGCAAAAGCAGAATCCTCAAAGTGGCATATTCAATGCTGACACTTCCTCTGACTCAAAGACTGGAAGAATAGCAATAGCACTGAGACTTATATACCGCTTCGCATTGCTTTTACATCCCTCTCTAAGTGGCTTACAGAGTCAGCATCTTGCCCCCAACAATCTGGGTCCTCATTTTATCAACCTTAGAAGGATGGAAGGCTGAGTCAACCTTGAGCCTGGTGAGATTCAATCTGCCAAACTGCAGGCAGCCGGCAGGCAGCGGAAGTAGCCTGCAGTATTGCATTCTAACCACTACGCCACCGCATCTCCTAAGAATGCATATTAATGCACCCAACATCCTGGCTGAGTCCTTTGGCTCAACATGGCATGTGAACCCAGCATACTGTTGTAAGTCTAAATTTCATAGTTGCCTTTGCGAAATCAGGAACTAAACAAACCCAGATCTAGCCGATTAGTTAATATCTTCCTTCATTCACTTCCACACGATTATTTCTACCGACTTACCCTGGATTTACAGCCACACAAGCAGCAAGTTGGGCTCTCCATAAACCAGATGTTGCAACGATGTGTTCCTTGCCTGCAAGGATTTGGACGCCAGTTGCCATGGCATGTTTCTCATAACTTCACACTTGTGTTTTCATCTGGATTGCATAATTGTTGCTGATGATGGCTTAAATTGGACAGGCAGTTGTAAGGACAGCTGGAGAGAGGAAGTTTTGGTCAGCACAAGCGAAGGCAGATTAGGAAGAGGGATTCCGAAAAGCCCATGCAGAAATACACCAAGTAAATAGGATGAAGGGTGTGAAGTAGAGGAGAGAGGTAAGGGAAGAAGAGAGGGTAGGAGAGAGGGCAGGGGGGAAAGAGGAAGAGAGAAAGGAGTGGAAAGAGGAGAGAAGAGAAGGAGAGAGAAAAGGGAAGTAGAGAAGGAAGACAGAGGGAAGAAAGGAAGTAGGGAGGAGGAGGAGGAGGAGGAGGAGGAGGAGGAGGAGGAGGAGGAGGAGGAGGAGGAGGAGGAGGAGGAGGAGGAGGAGGAGGAGGAAAGAAAGTGATGGATAAGGTACAAATATGGTACATGGAGAGCAGTAGAGCCAATAATTGTTTTGGGGAGTTGATGGTAAGATGAACTGATGTAACATTTAATAATATAATACCATGTTGGCTATGTAATAGTATACATGTGGTTATGTTATGAAAATGAAAAATTAAAAAACAACTTTATATAAAAAACCCATGCAAATAACAGTAGCATGAGGGGGTGGGGTGGGGGAACTCAAGGGGAAAAAAACTTCATTTGCAAGGAAAGTCAGATGTCTTGTAGAATTGACATGAAAATGCAGGGCCACATTTTCCAAGCCCTCCTGTCAACCTTCTCCAAGTGGGAAACTCACTTTAGTATAGGAAGGATTGGTTAACCCCTTAGGTTTAAAATCTATTCTGTGCGTTCCATGTTTCAGTTCAGCCCCCAGTTCATTAACCGCTAAGAAAAGTATCAGCACGGGTCATTCTTGCTTGATGACCCCTGCAACTGTCACTAAGCGAAGCAGTCGTTAAGGCAAAAGATCATCTGAATGCATCAACATATGATAATAGTTTCAACATTTTTGGTTGCCATAATTAAGGAGCCGCGGAGGCGCAGTGGTTAGAGTGCAGTACTGCAGGCTACTTCTGCTGCCTGCTGCCTGCTGCCTGCCTGCAATTTGACAGTTCAAATCTCATCAGGCTCAAGGTTGACTCAGACTTCCATCCTTCCAAAGTCAGTAAAATGAGGATTGTTGGGGGCAATATGCTGACTCTGTAAACCGCATAGAGAGGGCTGTAAAGTACTGTAAAGGGGTATATAAGTCTTAGTGCTGTTGCTGTTACTATTAAGCAAATCCCATGCAGTTGTGACTTGTGATTTCCCGCAAGTTTCCCCATTGACTTTGCGTGTCAGAACCCAGGTGAGAAGATAGCAAAAGGTGATCATATGATTGCAGCATGTGATAACCATTGTGAATGTGTGGTGGTTGCCCAGTGCCCGGATAGAAATCACATGACCCTGGGGACACTGTAATATCTGGAACTTTGAGCACCGCTTGTCTCTTTTATTTTCAGTGTCATCATAACTTTAGACAGTTGTTAAACAAATGGTCATGGAGGGCTGCCTATCATGAGCCATAGACGATAAACGTGGTAGGCCTTTATTTTGATGAGAACACCTGTTGCCATAAAGAATGTGTCAGAGTTTGTTGCATACATTCAAATCCCGACAGCACACACAGATAACTGATTCAGCTGGATTCATTGACTTCTTTCTATACATAATAACAGATGAATAAATGTACAATACCAACAGGTGGTTCTTCCAAGTAAACACGGGGCAGGAGAGTTACAGGCAAACACAAGCAGTTAGCTTCATTTCAGCAGACAAGCCCTGACAGACTGCTAGTTTACTTCTCAGAGCAGCAGACTGCTTAAGTTTCTGTTTCAATTCTCTGCACAGACTCAGATCTGTTTAAGCTCCCATTGGCTGACTATTCTATTTATTGGCTGACCTTGTACCCCATGTCTCTCCCAGTCATGAATATTTTAACAGAACGTATAGAATATATCATGTCTTCAACCAGAATTTCTTAACATCAGCAACTTTAAGAAATGGGGAATTCAATTCCAAGAATTCCCCAGACAGTGTGGGATTTGGGGGAACTCTGGGAGTAGAAGTCCACGTTCCTTAAAAGCTGCTGATGTTGAAAAAACACTGCCTTAAACGTTATACATGCACATGTGCTTGTGTGGGCCACAACCCTGAAGAGGAGCTGCCCAGGGGGCGTGCGCGTGCAGGAAAATGAACTTCCAGTTTACAGCACGCGCATGAGCACCAGACAGCTAGTCCTCCGGTTACTGGTGCACATGCATGCACGACGATCGGCTGGCCAGCGTGCATGCTCATGCTGGACCAGTTCCTGTTGATATTTCTCTCTCAGGGTACACTAACAATATATCTGCTGAACAAAACTCTGCACTGGTGACAGGAAGGGCATCTGGCCATTAAAACATTCTGCTAGCTGCGTTCAGTTGCCCAGACTCGCGAGGAATTACGGTGTTGTTAAATGAAGATGATGAAGCTGAAGAAGAAGCTGAAGAAGCTTCTTGGATGAGAAGTGAAATGTCTTCAAAGAAAAACCAGAAAGTTCAGTTGCCTCTTGAAAAAGCACCTTTAGGACAACCGTGACCTGGATGACTGAGAATCTCCACAGACATTTAGCAATAAGCACCTTGTTAATTAAAGCTGTACCTATCTCCCAGTGGTGGTTCTGGATCCCGTTCCAACCGGTAGGGGCCTGGCGTCACCCACATGGATGTGCGTGGTACACACGCACACACGTGTGATGTGTGCATGCGATGTATCGGCCTGCGACACCTCCGAAAGTCTCCATGATGCTCCAGCTGCTCAGCGGAGCATCGCACAGGCGTCATACACACTATGCACGTGCGCAGAAGTGCCAAAGGCTTAAAAGACAGGTAAGGAGCTCAGGCAGGCGGGTGGGCCCTCCGGAGCACCGGAACTATACCCGGTGCTCCAGGCAGGCTCCAGTACACCCGTACTGGGGCGTACCGCCTGCAACCCACCACTGCTATCTCCTGATGGTAGCCTTCCATCAAAGGTCCCTTGGTAAATATTAAAAGTTCAGATTGCAAAAGCGAGGCAATCCAAATAAAGCAAGGTACTGACACACTTTCTTTTAGGGGCTACTCTTCCCATCTTCCTTTCCCAAAGATGCTGAGTCATTTCCTACAGCCCGGAGTTGCTGTCTCATGTTGTTTTGTTGCGGTGAATGCATTCACCTCCCTTTGATCTCTGAGTCATCCTCAGTCAAGGCAGTGGTGTTGCCAGAGGAAAAGGGATTCTAGGGAGGGAGAAAAGCTTCTGCTTAGCATCTCTGTCCCAGCTTCTTCTCCATTGCTGGCTTTTTGCATTTTTCCCTATGCCCTTAAATGGCAGTGATTTTTTCTCAGCGTGAGCTGGGCCACGCCTTCTCTTTCGACCACTCTTTCTCGGGATGGAGGAAGGAAACAAAGGAAAGGATTGGATATAGATAGATGATAGATAGATAGATAGATAGATGGATGGATGGATGGATGGATGGATGGATGGATGGATGGATGGATGGATAGATATAGATATAGATATAGATATAGATATAGATATAGATATAGATATAGATATAGATATAGATATAGATATAGATATAGATATAGATATAGATATAGATATAGATATAGATATAGATATAGATATAGATATAGATAGATAGATAGAGATAGAGATAGAGATAGAGATAGAGATAGAGATAGAGATAGAGATAGAGATAGAGATAGAGATAGAGATAGAGATAGAGATAGAGATAGAGATAGAGATAGAGATAGAGATAGAGATAGAGATAGAGATAGAGATAGAGATAGAGATAGGGAGATGATAGAGATAGAGATAGAGATAGAGAGATAGAGAGATAGAAAGATGATAGAGATATAGAGATAGAGAGATAGAGAGATAGAGAGATAGAGAGATAGAGAGATAGAGAGATAGAGAGATAGAGAGAGATAGAGAGAGAGAGAGAGAGAGAGAGATAGAAAGATGATAGAGATATAGAGATATAGAGATAGAGAGATATAGAGATAGAGAGATAGAGAGATAGAGAGATAGAGAGAGAGATAGAAAGATGATAGATATAGAGATAGAGAGATAGAGAGATAGAGAGATAGAGAGATAGAGAGATAGAGAGATAGAGAGATAGAGAGATAGAGAGAGAGAGAGAGAGAGAGAGAGAGAGAGAGAGAGAGAGATCCTAAAGAAATTATTTATGGAAGTGTTTCTCAACCTTGGGGGACGTGGTGGCTCAGTTTCTAAGACGCTGAGCTTGTCGATCAGAAAGGCCAGCAGTTCGGCAGTTCGAATCCCTAGCACCGCATAGTGGAGTGAGCTCCCATTACTTGTCCCAGCTTCTGCCAACCTAGCAGTTCGAAAGCATGTAAAAAATGAAAGTAGAAATGTAGGGACTACCTTTGATGGGAAGGGAACAGCGTTCCGTGTGCCTTCGGCGTTTATTCATGCCAACCACATGACCACGGAGACGTCTTTGGACAGTGCTGGCTCTTCAGCTTTGAAAAGGGGATGAGCACCACCCCTAAAGCTGGAAACGACTAGCACATATATGCGAGGAGAAGCTTTATGTCTACTTTCTATAACCTTGGAAACTTTGCTGGCTGGTGAATTCTGGGAATTGAATTCTACATGACTTAGAGTTGCTAACTTTGAGAAACATATATAGAATTTATAGAATTGTCTCACAGGACAAGTGAGAAAGAGAGAGAGAGAGAGAGAGACAGACAGACAGACAGACAGACAGACAGACAGAGACAGAGAGAGAGACAGAGAGAGAGAGAACCATTTTTGTCACAGATAAGGATATCAGTTGCCAAGCATCCAAATTTTGTTCACATGACTATGGGGATGCTACGATAGATCAGTGATGAATCACTTTTTTCAAGGCTGTTGTAACTTCAATCAGTCGTTAAACAAATGGTTGTATGTTGAGGACTAGGTTTATAGGCATCCAGCAAAATCATGATAGTCCTTTGGTCATCTGTAAATCTCCTCATCCCTCTTCTTAACAATAAATAATAAATATTTCTTTCTCTTTTTCTTTTTCTTTCTTTCTCTCTTTTTCTTTTTCTTTCTTCCTTTCTCTTTTTCTTCTTCCTTTCTTCTTCCTTCCTTTTTCTCTTCATTTTTTCTTTCTCTTTATTTTTTCTTTCTTTTTTCCTTCCTCCCTCTCTTTCTTTTTCTTTCTTTCTTTCCTCCATCCTTCCTTCCTTCCTTTTTTTCTTTCTTTCCTTATCAGCTTTTAAAATGTCACAGAAAAGGAATTCTGCTTTGCTTGCCAGACAGTTCGGGGGTGGTGGTGGTGGTTGTTTCTCCCCCCCCCCCACTCTCAGTTTGCTTCAGCCCAACAGATCCACACTGTAAATCTTTCCAGCCCCTCCTGCTCGAGACTGAGTTAAAAGAATATGCTTTTAAAGAGATAAATGGAGAAACAATCCAAAGCAAGCCAGAAGCTCATGAAGCAAATAAAAAGATTCCCATTCTGGAATTGTTCCTGTCCTTTCTCCTCGGAGAATATTCTTCCGTACCAAGCACGCATCATCCATTCACCTCACGGAGCAGGTCCCAAATTTAGTGTTATTTCTACCCATTGTTACGGCAGCTGTGTGCAGGGTACTCAGGAAGAAGCATCGCCAACAGCTGGTGCCTATAAAAAGTCCCTTCTTCCTCCTATCTGGTTTAATGGATGAAGGTAGGCCTTATCCCCCTTCTGGAACCATCCCCTTGGTGTTCTCACGTGTCCATAAAAGGCTTTGAAACTAAAGAGGCTGAAATCAACAGGAGTATATCTTCACCTGCTGTCCCATTAAGAAAGAGATATTGTGTGAGAGAGGGAAATTGAAAGAGAGAGATGGAGGGAGGGAGGGACAGATTGAGAGAGAGAGAGAGAGAGTATCAGAGAGAGAGAGAAAAGGAGAGAGAGAGAGAGATTAAGAGAGAAAGAAAGAAAGAAAGAAAGAGAGAAAGAAAGAGAGAGAGAGAGAATGAGAGAAAAAGAAAGAGAGAGAAATTGAGAGGGGGAGGGAGGGAGACAATGAAAGAGAGAGATTAAGAGAGAGATTAAGAGAGAGAGAGAATGAGAGAGGGAGATTAAGAGAGAGATTAAGAGCGAGAGAGAGAAAGAGAGAGAGATTAAGAGAAAGAGAAAGAGAGAAAATGAGAGAAAAATAAAGAGGGAGAAATTGAGAGGGGGAGGGAGAGAGGGGGAGAGAATGAGAGAGAGATTAAGAGAAAGAGAGCGATTAAGAGAGAGATTAAGAGCGAGAGCTAGAAAGAGAGAGATAAAGAGAGAGAATGAGAGAAAAATAAAGAGAGGGAGATTAAGAGAGAGAGAGAGATTAAGAGAGAGATTAAGAGTGAGAGAGAAAAAGAGAAAGAGATTAAGAGAGAGAGAAAGAGAGAAAATGAGAGAAAAATAAAGAGAGGGAGAAATTGAGAGGGGGAGGGAGAGAGGGGGAGAAAATGAGAGAGAGATTAAGAGAGAGATTAAGAGCGAGAGCTAAAAAGAGAGAGAGAGAGAAAGAGAGAGAATGAGAGAAAAATAAAGAGAGAGAGAAATTGAGAGGGGGTAGGGAGAGAGAGGGGATAGAATGAGAGAGAGAGATTAAGAAAGAGGGAGAGAGAGAGAGAGAGAGAGAGAGAGAGAGAGAGAGAGAGAGAGAGAGAGAGAGAGAGAGATCTTCTTTTTCCCCTGTTCCATTTCACATTTTAGTTGTCATTTGAGATGGTAGGGTACCTGAGATGCATAGGTGATATTCAGCTGGTTTGGATCCGTTCTGGTAAATCGGTAGCAGAAATTTTGAGTAGTTGATAGAACCGGCAAATACCACCTCTGGTTGGCCCTGCCCCTGCCCGCCTACCTCTGGCCCTACCCACCTGCTCACCCCACCCACCTCACCCTGCCCAGGACCTTAGATATTATTATTATTATTTTCATTTTTTCTACTATACCTTCTTACTGATATCATATTATGATTATTATTATTATGTTGTTGTTGTTGTTTTCCATGTATATTGAGAGCTTCTGCACTGGAGACAAACTCCTTGTGTGTCAAATAACATTTGGCCAAATAAAGCTCAGCTCTTCTCTTCTGTTACTCCACTCCACTCCACTCATTCCTATGCCATGCAGGGCTTTATAAGAAACAACTGGCATCTTGAATTGCACTCAGAAACTGGCTAACAACCAATGTAGCTTATCTAACAGCAGTGACTCATGGGCACACCAAGAAGCCCCCGTTACTTTTTCCTCTAGTCCTGTTTGTCTGAGCTGTGGCTTCTAGCCGATCTCCAGTTGATGCCCTTTTGGAAAAAAACAATACTTTAGAGCAATATTTCTCAACCTTAGCAGCTTTAAGATGTCTGGACTTCAACTCCCAGAATTCCCCAGCTAGCATGGCTGACCATGGGATTCTGGGAGTTGAAGTCCAGATTTCTTAAAGTTCTTAAGGTTGAGAAACGATGTGGAAAACCTTATTCTATAGATTTACAAAGCCATGATTCTACACCTCCCAGGTTTTCTCCCCCCCACCCTCTTCTTTTAAAGCTTTTTATATCACTTTGAATGTGTCTGTCACATGTCATTTAACAGCAGTAGTAAGTATCTCAAGATAAATGGTTCCTTCTTTCTCAGGGGCACATTACATTTTTCTGTACCACTGGCCAGCTTGAATCACTTTTATTCCTTGGGAAACATAAGCTCCCTGCTTCCTTAAGAGGGATCGTAATTCTCTCCAGCAGAGACCTCTTAAAACGCTTGTGACTGTGGCGCTGTCTTCATTAGAGATAGGCAAATTAAAGTCTCGCCATTTTTCCCCCCTCTTCTCTTTAATGATCTCGTAGGATTCTCTCCAATGCTGCTGGAGATGAAACGGTGATAGATCATATTGTCGTAATCCACGATGATAGCTCAAGAACCAGTGGCCCAAATTAAGACAGCTTCCCCCACCACCCCACCACCCCAAACAAGCCAAGAGTTACCTTTCTTCAGCACAAATGAGATTTTATTTTCCTTGACTTTAGGGAAAAGAAAGTGAATGAGGAACAACACTCACTTTGATTTTGTGAGTCATTGGCCTGACACCCAACATAAAGTCTTGGCATCAACAACACCGTGAGCCTTGACTCATTGCCAGAGTCCTCAAGCACTTCGGGATCTCGCTCCAAAGTCTCCCTCGAGCCCTTGAAATATATTTTGCTGACATTTTTGTAAGGAATCTAAGCACAGAACTGGTTGGATCGAACCATCTAACAATAAATATGGTTGCCTAATGTGAATCAGAGGCCCAAGGAGAAATGAAAATGATATTATGATATTGAAATCCTGTTGAATAGAATAGAATAGAATAGAATAGAATAGAATGGGATGGGATGGGGTGGGATGGGATGCAAGGGGAGGGGATGGGGAGGGGAGGGGAGGAAAGGAGAGGAGTTGGAAAGGACCTTGTAGGTCATCTAGTCCAACCCCTGCTCAAGCAGGAGAAACTATACTATTTCTGACAGATGGCAGTCTCTGCTACCATGTGAAGTAATCTTGCAATGAAATCTATAATTTTTCAAATGTTTTTATTCCCCAGCTAAAGAAGCTTTTCTACTTTACTTTCAGAACGCTTGGGAATTTCTTTTGAATTTCTCTCAGTATGTAATTGCAAAAAAATATTATATTAAATAAACGCTCTGTATAGGATACCTTTGCATAATTTTCTAGTCCTTTAGGGAAAATGTTAAAATTCTCCCGCTTAATGTGTCTCTTCTACCACGGATTAAATAAGGGATCCTCAACCACCAATTAAAGAAGGGATCCAAAAGACATTTGTCAAAGTCCCTCTTAAATCTCGATCAGACCAGTTTAAGGTTTGCTGTTAATTTATACATCATACACCACAGTGGTGGGATTCAAAAATGTTTACTACTAGTTCTGTGGGTGTGGCTTGGCGGATGTGGCATGGCTTGGTGGGCGTGGCAGGAGAAGGTTACTGCAAAATCCCCATTCCCTCCTGAACAGCTGGGACTCGGGAGGCAGATAATAGATGGGGCGGGGCCAGTCAGAGGTGGTATTTACCGGTTCTCCAAACTACTCAAAATTTCCGCTAACGGTCCTCCAGAACTGTTCAGAATCTGCTGAATACCACCTTTGATACACCAACAGAAAAATATGTTTCTATTAGTTCCTTGGTCCTCTCTGAGCTTGGTTGTTTTCAAGATCTCAAACCAGCGATCTCAGAGTGGAAAATCGCTTCACTGAACTGGACTTTCAGTGAAACTTGAATGAATAATCTAGGCAACAATCAGCTGTCTGCCTCAAAAGCAAAGATGTGGCAAAGTAGTTTTAAATAGATGTTAATGATCATTTTTTCCATATTTATTGGTTTTTAATTAACTGTGAAACATTACCCAAAGTCCTCTTCTTGGGAGATGGGAAGTCATACAAATAAGATAAATAGGTAAAAATAATACTTTGTATCACCTTAGATCCGTGGTTCTCAACCTGTGGGTCGGGACCCCCTTGGGGGGGTCGAATGACCCTTTCACAGGGGTCACCTAAGACCATAGGAAAACACATATTTTTGAAAAAATACGGACAACATAAAACAATTTTATGGTTGGGGATCACCATAACATGAGGAACTGTATTAAAGGGTCGCGGCATTAGGAAGGTTGAGACCAGAGGTGGGTTCCTACCAGTTCGCACCTATTCGGTAGAACCGGTTCATCAAATCTACCGGACCGGTTAGAAGAGGTTCCACCAGTGGACCCGGAAAGCAGGCCACACCTACAGAAGAGGTTCCAACATCTTTTGAAATCCACCACTGGTCCTTGGATATGATTATTCTACACTATCATGCTCATATTTATAAAACTCAGTGCCTCTGTGAAAGGTAAGGATGACTACTGCGTTTGTGGTGCAATCAGAACATTGCGTGTGTTGAAGTTGTTTTAACGCAAACCAAAGATGCCTTTTAAAAAACAAGTTTGCATCCTATTCTTATGCATGCCAGTGCTGTGTGTGAGGTAATTTAAGGTGGTTCTGACAAGTTTCGTCGGCATCTTCATATCCGGTCACATGGGCGGCAAGCCATTCCCATCCGGTCACATGGGCTGCAAGCCACTCCCACAAAGGAGGCCACACCCACAGAGTAGGTTTTTTGAAACCCACCACTGGTTGAGACCCACTGCCTTAGATGAGGATGAGGATGATGAAAATAATGATGAGGACGACTTAAATTATGTGCCATCAAGTCATTGCCAACTCCCGGCTTCAGGTCTTTCAATTGTACCTTCATACCATTATAACTGAGTCCATTGACCTTGCTTCTACTCATTCTCTTCTTCTATTCTAGACACAAGGACAATTTTTCATACCACGTTATCTCTCTGCAAAATAACTAATTCCCACAACACTTTCAAACTATTTAGTAAGATTGTATTAATATTATTCATCCCATCTTTCCTATTTCCTATCTCCTTTTCTACTTAAGACTAGCTTTGTTGCTTGCATCTTTACAATGTCTATCATTTTACTTATTTTCCTAGTACAATTTATGTTGATTCTATCACTAAATGTGTTATGATGAATGTATTTTTATGATGACTATGATTATGATTTATCACTTACAGCTTTTGTGTACAATGAGAGCATCTGCACCAAAGACAAATTCCTTGTGTGTCCAATCACACTTGGCCAATAAAGAATTCTATTCTATTCTATTCCATTCCATTCCATTCTATTTTATTCTATTCTATTCCATTCCATTCTATTCTAGCACTGAATCCTTCTCTTGAGAGCTAGAACTTCACATAATGTGTCCAAATGCCATTGTGGTTCTAGGATGCATTAATAAAGGGACAGAATCTAGATCATGTAAAGTGTTAGTACTGTTTAAATTGCCTTGGTAAAATCACACTTGGAATACTGCATCCAGTTTTGGTTGCCGTGATATAAAAAAGATGTTGAGATTCTAGAAAGAGTGCAGAGAAGAGCAACAAAGATGATTAGGGGACTGGAAGTTAAGACATATGAAGAAGAGTTGCAGGAACTGGGTATGTCTAGTCTAATGATAAGAAGGAGTGGGATGACATGGTAGCAGCCTTCCAATATCTAAGGGGATGTCACCAAGAAGAGGTGATTGACTTATTCTCTAGAGCACCAAAAGACAGAAAAAGAAGCAACAGACGGAAACTTATCAAAGAAAGACCCACCTGAGAACAGTGAGAACAATTAATCAATGGAACCCTAACCCTTAACCTAACCCTAAACCTAACCCTAACCCTTAACCTAACTCTAAACCTAACCCTAAACCTAACCCTAAACCTAACCCTTACCTTAAGTTGAATTGGCTTGCTTTCAAAGCGCTATTTAAAGCGCCCTTCTTTCTCCGTGCTCGCTGTTGTCGCCATGTTGATGACATCAGCAACACGGTTTAATCAGGCGCGGCTTAGTCGAGCACGGTTTTGTCATGCCACGCAATGGAACTGCATCTACATGGAGGGAGATATGCAGTACAGTACCCCAAGACTATGTTTTGGGCCCAGTACTCTTCAACATCTTCATCAATGATTTGGATGAGGGAATAAATGGAGAACTCATCAAATTTGCAGATGACACCAAGCTGGCAGGAATAGCCAACACTCCAGAAGACAGGCTTAAGATACAGAAGGATCTTGACAAACTTGAACATTGGGCACTATCTAACAAGATGAAATTCAATGGTGAAAAAAGTAAGGTTCTACATTTAGGCAAGAAAAACAAAATGCACAGGTACAGTATAGGTGTACCTTGTTCAATAGTAGGAACTGTGAGAAGGATCTTGGAGTCCTAGTGGACAACCATTTAAGCATGAGCCAGCTGTGTGCTGCACTGCCAAAAAAGCCAATGCATAAACAGAGGGATAGAATCAAGATCACGTGAAGTGTTGATACCACTTTATAATGCCTTGGTAAGGCCACACTTGGAATACTGCATTCAGTTTTGGTCGCCACAATGTAAAAAAGATGTGGAGACTCTGGAAAGAGTGCAGAGAAGAGCAACAAAGATGGTTAATGGACTGGAGGCTAAAACATATGAAGAACAGTTGCAGGAACTGGGTATGTCTAGTTTAATGAAAAGAAGGACTAGGGGTGACATGGTAGCAGTGTTCCAATATCTCAGGGTTTGCCACAAAGAAGAGGGTAATTCCTTTGTCCCCAACAAGCAGAAGACTTTCCCAGAAAATTGAGTGGGGCCCTTATTTTTTGCTTCTCTCAGGCACAAAATTAGTTTTGATAAAGCCACATGTGAGGAAACCATCGTTACTGTTACTGTCTTCTCCTCCTCATTTTAAATTTCTTTCCCACTTTTGATTTGAACTGCACCCACCCATCTCCGAGGAAAATATATTAGGAAATATTAAAAGGGCAGAATATTTCCCCTAAAAGGGAGGCAAAAATTCATGGACCCCCCCTTTGTTAATGGACCCTTAAGGGCTGAGTCAATCTATTCTACATAGCAAAGATCTACACCCTTCGGCTCCAGGGTGATGGGATTAAGACATGGACCTCGAGACATGATAGGATTAGCCCTCTACCCATCTCACCACATGGCACCTGGGAAGATTGCATCACTCAGCAAGGCTCAACCAGGCTTGGGACTCAGAATAGCCTACAGAGTTGCTACTGCATGGCGCCATGGGAGTCTGCCAACCAACCAGAATACAAGCTCAAATTCAAAAGCCCAGAAAGGGCATAAAATTGGGGCACTCCCAGCATCTTCCCCATTTTTTCTCCCAGGACCTCAACCATGTGGTCCTGTCCATCATCACTAAACCTTCTTTCCAAGAAACTTCCATGAATCCAGTGTCTTTTTCCCCACTTGGAACTGAACCCAGATTTCTTCCAACAGAACATGAAAAGCAAAGAAAAAGGTTTGCAGGCAGAGTACAAAGTTAGATCTAATGTGATTCTTTTCTAAAAGGAGTTTGGTCCATTTAAAAAATATATATAAGTTTTGGAAGTGTCATATCAGCTGTCGCTGCCAATGGCTGAGTTCTCTCTGAGCCAAAATGTTTCTGAGAAAAATAAAACAAGGTTTATATTTCATAGAAATGGGCTGCGTCTAAAAAGCAAAAAAACCTATTATGGCTCGTTCATGGCTAGATGCCCATCACTGATATCCAGTGACATAACTCAGTCACAGTCTCTTAATCTAAAATGTATTTCTTTGAATACAACGGGGATATTCAGAGGGTTTTTTTTAAGAGAAAAAAATTAACATTAATGACCTTCATGATTTGCCCATAGGATTCCCACACCCATAGTAACATTCTTTGCAAATGCTTTGCTCTCTAAAGCGGCTATCCCAAAAATATTGGATGTAAAGTTCTGCCTTCAGAGAATATTTGTGTTTGTTGTAAATGTAGATGTGGAATTCTGGACAATATTTGATTAGGGTTTTTTTTTTTAAGCCACCTAGAAAAAAGGGCCCTATAAATGTTTCAGTTATGGTGGAAAAACTGCTGTGGGGAATCTAAGGAAATAAGAAATGTAAAATATGAAGACTCAGGAAAGGAAGAGAGAGAAAAGAGCATAGGACAAAGAAATGTTCTATAACTGCGATGGCAAACCTATGGCACATTCGGTTGGCATGTGGAGCTCTCTCTGCAAGCACGCGAGCCGTTGCCCCAGCTCAGCTTCACCGCACATGTATTCATGCCTACCACCGGCCAACTGATTTTCGGGTCTCTGCCATGCATGTGCAGGCGGGCAAGGTGGTCACACGCGCATGCACATGAGGAAAGCGGGACTGCGGGGGTGCGGTGTGCTGCTCCCCGTGCCCCGTTTTTGGTCCCAGGAGGCTAGGCCCAAAATGGGGGTGCAGGGGAGTGCAGTGGGGGGCAGCCCATTTTTGGTTTCAGGAGGCTTCAGGGAGGCCTGCTAGGCCCAAAATGGTGTACGGGAGGTCGTGCGCGCATGCGCAGGGGGTGGGATGCAGGGGGCCTGGCCCAAATCGAGATGCATGGGGTTCATGCATGCATTGCATTATGATTGTGGGCACACACACACACGGGCACACACACATGCTTTCGGCATGCAACGACAAAAGGTTAGCCATCCCTGTTCTAGAATCAAATGAGGCCTTTTCAAATGTTGGTGACAGAACTCCAGAACCATCTTAGTTGTGACCAGATTGCTGTCTGAGGAACTCTGGGAGTTGAAGTCCATTTAACAATGTAAAGTGGCTGAGGTTGGGAAACACTGGTCTCTAGCCATTTGCCATCAAACTAATATCTATAGAAGGAATAGGAGCTTGGGTGGTGGAGATGTAGCAGAAGAAGCTCACAGCTGAGACAGCAATTTTCCTTCACTCCCTTGCAAACTCCATCACTCATCATGTACAAATGTATGTATTATTGTCCTAACTGAATATACACCTTGTCTTTCTGTTTATGCCAAGTGGCTTGCAAAAGTAACCAGATGCAGAGTGTTAAATGTAATAAATTGGATGCCATCAACATCAACCTTCCAATAAAGGAGAATATTTGCACCTCAGGATTGAAATCAGGGGTCCCTGGTGCTCTCTGAGCTTGGTTGCTTTCTTGCAGATGTTTCATTACCCAACTAGGTAACATCATAAGTGGTAGCCCCACAAACCAACCTTTAAATCCCACACTAAAATAAATAGCTATTAAAGGTTTGGCGAAAAAGATGGCGGTTTTGGTTTTTTTTTGTCATCCTCTTAAATTCTATGCCAGCAGCAGCTAAATCCTGTTCCATAAGAAGCTGGTTTCATAACTTGGGAGTCACAAAGGAGAAGATTTAGCCCCATGTGCACAAGCTTCTGGAAAGCTAAACACTTCCAAAGAGCTTCCAATGGTCCAAGTTACCAAGCAGGTGGATAGGATAGGATAGGATAGGATAGGATAGGATAGGATAGGATAGGATAGGATAGGAAAGGAAAGGAACAGAACAGAACAGAACAGAACAGAACAGAACAGAATAGAATAGAATAGAATAGAATAGAATTCTTTATTGACCAAGTATGATTGGACACACAAGAAATTTCTCTTCAGTGCATAAACTCTCAGTGTACATAAAAAATACATTCATCAAGAATTGTAAGATACAACACTCAGTGATAAGTCATAGGATACTAAATAAGCAATCAAAATCATACTAGGAAGCTAAATAAAACAATATAAATTGTAGAGATAAAAGCAACAAGGTTATAGTCACAAGTAGAAGGAGATAGGTAATAGGAAGAATGAAAAGAATAATAGTAATACAGTCTTAGTAAATAGTTTGACTGTTGTGGGAATTAATTGTTTAGCAGAGTGATGGCATGCAGGAAAAAAAACTTTAGATAACTTTGGGTTACCTAAAGTTAATTTTTTTTAGAACTTTAGGTTCTAAGAAGAGTTTAGAGTTTAGAGTTTTATTTCATTTGTATGCCGCCCTTTTCCCTAAGGGGACTCAGGGCGGCTCACAACTCAAAAAAGGAAGGGGGGATACAAACAGTTTAACAAGAACACAAAACTATACATAGTTAAAAGCACAACAATCATACCATTCGAGATAGGGGCAGCGAATCTTTAGCCCCAGGCCTGTCGGCACAGCCAGGTTTTAAGGGCTATGCAGAAGGCCTGGAGGGTGGTGAGGGTACGAATCTCCACAGGGAGTTTGTTCCAGAGGGTCGGAGCAGCAACAGAGAAGGCTCTCCTCCGAGTAGTCGCCAGTCGACACTTGCCGGCAGATGGGATTCGGAGGAGGCCTAGTCTGTGGGATCTAATTGGTCTAGTGGAGATAATTGGCAGTAGGCGGTCTCTCAAGTACCCAGGTCCAATACCATGAAGAAGAGAAAAGAAGGTTCTTTAGATAAGACAGGTAGTCCTTGATTTACGCCTGGTCAGTTTACCCAGATTCCAAGTTCTAATGGTCATCAGCTCCAGTGATCACGTGATTGCATTTTGAATGCTTGGCAAATTGGCTTGCATTGACGGCCATTTGCAACATCCCAAGATCACGTGACTGTGATTTCCAACGTGATTTCTTTCTGGAAACTGGCATTTACTTCTGATTTGAGCAAGGCATACCCACTGCGCCAATGGGTTGGCTTTACAACTCCTGCATCTTTTTAACCACCGCTACCACCAAAAAAAAAAGGTCTCGGGCACAATCACACCATGACCTAATTAACAACCCAAATGACTTATGACCTTAATTCCAGGCTCAATTACAGTCGTAAATCAAGGACTAGTGTAAGGTCCTAAAAAGCCAGTCCTGTAAAGTGCACCCAATAATCAAATGATAGCCAAGATAGGAAGAAGAATCGGTGTGCCATGCCTTAAGTAGCATCATCTTGAAAATGCTGTGTGTTTTCAGTACAAATGTTTACTCTCTTTAGCTCTTTGCAGAAGAGGACAAAAGTGGTTTGTGGCTTTCTTATTTTAGACGCATATATAACAAAATCTTAACTGCCCTTTAGATTTTTTTTTCTCTCTCCTTTTCTCCTCTCTCCGCTCCCTCTTGTAACTGCAGGGTTTTTTTTAATTGGATTAATGATTTGTAATGCACAATAATATGCAGTCCTCTTTGCAGTATTATCTTGAGAGCAAGGCAAGGCCTTAATTATGTTTACGCTTGTAAAATAAAGCATCATAAAATTGCTAGCAAATGCAATAGCACGGGGTGATATCTCTTGCTTTACAAATCATTTTGCTATGAAAACTATTCCTTTCCTGGACAGAAGGGAGGGAACCATGTTTAAAAAACCAAAACAGCCCACCCAGAATAAAAGCTATTATGGAAGTTGTTGCCCCAAACTGGGATTACAACCCCTGTTTAAGGATAGCTTTATACTATTATTCGGCCAAGTGAGATTCTAGAAAGAGTGCAGAGAAGAGTAACTGTCAGCCTCTGCTTCGCTTATTTGCTGTCAGCTGCCATAGAAACGGGGAGGGTGGGGGCTTGGTATTTGGGATGGAAATAAATGGTACAGGAGGAAAGATATGGAAAAGGAAGTTTTCTTCTCACCATCTTCTGCGGATGCTGGTGGCCGGTATTTGGACCTGGTGAAGGCCAACAATCCTGCATACCAACATGATGACGCCTTTTGGAGATGCATCCCACATGACACCTAAGGGAGTTGCACATTGGACACTGGGGTGGGGTCATTGGAGGGAGGGGAGGCTGGGTTATCATTTGATATGTACTTGTTCGCACCTTTCTGGCTCAGATCTTGCTTTACTTTCGCTGCTATCTTTTCATAACCAGTAAAAGTATTTTAATTCCATAAACAATGGAGTTGGGAGTTTTCTTTCTTGGTTATTGATGGAGGCACGCCTGACAGCAACAAAGATGATATGGGGACTGGAGGCTAAAACATATGAAGAACAGTTACAGGAATTGGGAATCTCTTAATTTAATGAAAAGAAGGACTAGGGTGACATGATAGCAGTGTTCCAATACCTGAGGGGCTCCCACAAAGAAGAGGGAGTCAAGCTATTCTCCAAAGCACCTGAAGGTAGAACAAGAAGCAATGAATAGAAACTAATCAAGGAGAGAAGCAACTTGGAACTAAGGAGAAATTTCTGTAGGTACTCTGTGGAAGAACTTCTCTCCAGAAGTTGTAGATGCTCTAACACTTTAAGAAGAGATTGGACAACAATTTGTCTGAAATGGTATAGGGCAGCAATGGCTAACCTTTTTGTCCTCAAGTGCCAAAATCGCATGCTCACACCTGCAATGCAATGCCCCCCTCGCTCTCTGCACCTGCACATGGCCATCACTCCCGCACCCCCTCAAATGTGCCTGATACCACCACACCGCACCGCACTGTTGTGAGAGCCTCCCGGTTCAGGTAGGGTCGCCTGGTGCGCCAGTTGCGACCCTACCTGAACCGGGAGGCTCTCACAACAGTCACTCGTGCCCTTGTGACCTCTAGGCTGGAATACTGCAACGTGCTCTACATGGGGCTGCCCTTGAAGAGCATCCGGCGACTTCAGCTAGTCCAGAATGAGGCCGCGCGAGTGATTGTGGGTGCACCTCGGTTCGCCCACATAACACCTATCCTCCGCGAGCTG
The DNA here is from genome assembly GCF_051295495.1 of Thamnophis sirtalis. Taxonomy (NCBI): domain Eukaryota; kingdom Metazoa; phylum Chordata; class Lepidosauria; order Squamata; family Natricidae; genus Thamnophis; species Thamnophis sirtalis. The sequence goes on along the minus strand of NW_028261382.1, from coordinate 110,506,513 downwards.
CGCTGGCTACCTGTTGATCTCCGGGTGCGCTTCAAGGTGCTACTTACCACCCATAAAGCCCTTCATGGTAGTGGATCTGGGTACTTGAGAGACCGCCTTCTGCCAATTACCTCCTCGCGACCTATAAGATCTCACAGATTAGGCCTCCTCCGAGTTCCATCTGCCAATCAGTGTCGACTGGCAACTACACGGAGGAGAGCCTTTTCAGTAGTAGCTCCGACCCTTTGGAACGATCTCCCCGTGGAGATTCGTACCCTCACCACCCTTCAGACCTTCCGCACAGCCCTCAAGATCTGGCTATCCCGCCAGGCCTGGGGTTAAAGATTATAATCCGTCCCCACCCGAATGATGAATGTTGTTCTATTTTTAATTATGTATGTTTTATACGTCATTGTATGTATCCCCTCCCACATAAGTTGTAAGCCGCCCTGAGTCCCCTCAGGGAAAAGGGCGGCCTATAAATAAACTTATACCATACCATACCATACCACACCCCGTTTTGGGCCTAGCAGGCCTCCTGGGCTGCCCCCGCTAGGCACTTGTGACCCCCCTCCCATGCATGCGCATGTGGCCCCCCCAGTGATGGGTTCCAGATCCCGTTCCAACCGGTACGTTTGGAACGGGCCCGGCGTCACCCACATGGACGCGCGTAGTGTGCACATCCATCGTACTTGCCTGTGACGCTTCCACAAGCCTCTGTGATGCTCCAGCTACTCGGCGGAACATTGCACAGGTGCTGTATGTGCCATGCACATGAGCAGAAGTGCCAAAGGCTTGAAGGACAGGTAAGGAGCTCGGGCGGGTGGGCCCTCTGGAGCACTGTACCAGAACGGTACCCAGTGCTCCAGGCAGACTCCGGTACGCCCATACCGGGGCGTACCGCCTGCAACCCACCACTGGACCCCCACCCCACCCCTCCCACACAGGGGGGCACGTCTCCTGCATGTGCAGCAGAGACCCAAAAATCAGCAGGCCAGCGGGAGGCACAAGTGTAACTAAGCTGGGCGATGCTCAGATGCCCACAGAGAGGGCTCCGCATGCCACCTGTGGCACTTGTGCCACAGGTTCGCCATAGGGTTTCCTCCCTGAGCAGTAGATTAGACTAGAAGACCTCCAAGGTCCCTTCCAACTCTGTTTTTCTGTAAAATGCATAGAGGTTATTTGCATGATGAAGTTCTGGGATGCATCAACAGAAGGATAACATTGAGTTAATGAGAAGTGATAATACCGCTCTGTATCCCACTAGTGAGTCCACATTTGGAACACAGGCAGACCTCGACTTATGGCCACAAGGAATCCCAAGATTTCTGCTGCTAAGTGAATTTTGCCCTGTTTTGCAAACTTTCCTGCCACAACTGCTAAGTGAATCCCTGCGGTTGTTAAATTAGTAACACGATTGCCCAGGGAATCTTGCTTCTGTATTGAGGTTGCTTATTAGAAGGTCGCAAAACCATGATCCTGTGACTCTGGGGCATTGCAGCCATCATAAATATAAGTCAGTGGCCAAGCATATGAATTCTGATCAGGTGACTTTGGGGATGCTGGGACAATCCTGAGTGTGAAAAATGGTCATGTCACTTTTTTCAGTTCCGCTGTAAATTTGAATATGTCACTAAACAACTGTAGCAAATTGAGTACTGCATCTGGTCACCACAATCCAACAAAGATACGGAGACTCTAAAACAGGGGTGTCAATCTCAATTTTATAGAGGGTCACATCAGGGCTCTGTTTAACCTCAGAGGGCCAAGATGGGCGTGGCCAGAGCGGGCATGGCCAGCTCAATGTCACTTGTGTTGGGGGTGCTTATGGTGGCCCAAACGCTCTGCCAGTGAAAACGGGCTCCCAAGTTCCGTTTTCAGCTTCGATATCCTCCTGCAACCCTCTGCCAATGAAAACGGAGCTCAGGAGGCTTCCACGGCAGCCTTCATCCTTCGCAATTTACAGTAAATTTGGTACTTCTCTCCCTTTTATCTCCCACAGACCATGAGGATACCAAGAAGATCATTCGGATTGGTGAACAAGGAAAAGCTTGTTGTTGTTGTTAGTTACAAAGTCATGTCCAACCCATTGTGACCCCATGGACAATGTCCCTCCAGGCTTTCCCGTCCTCTACCATCCTCTGGAGTCCATTTAAGCTCACGCCTTCTGCTTCAGTGACTCCATCCAGCCACCTCATTCTCTGGCATCCCCTTCTTCTTTTGCCCTCAATCCTTCCCAGCATTGGGCTCTTCTCCAGTGAGTCCTTCCTTCTCATTAGATGGCCAAAGTATTTGAGTTTCATCTTCAGGATCTGGCCTTCTAAAGAGCAGTCAGGGTTGATCTCCTCTAGGACTGAGCGGTTTGATTGCCTTGCAGTCCAAGGGACTCGCAGGAGTCTTCCCCAGCACCATAGTTCAAAGGCCTCCATTCCTTGGTCCAACCTTCACAGCCATACATTGCAACTGGAAAAACCAGTTAGGTTTTCTAACTAGCTAAAAGCTAGTTAGGCACAATCTTGTCAAAAAAACATAGTCACTTTCACATTTCGGAGGTCAACTTGGGGGAAAACCACTTAGCAAAGCTTCAGATCTTTCTGTTACCTGGGGAGGACCATCCAATCAGTCCATCCTCCCTATGGGGTTGCGGACACCATATACTCCATGAACATCTGATGTCCCTGCCTCCCCAACTTAGATCAGCGTTGCTTCTACTCCAAGACAAAAACCAGATCTTCTATGCATCCTCCTACATGTCTTGGATAATGCACATGGTTGTCAGGATGCCATGAATTCTTCAGCCCTCTCTGACACTTCCCACAAACAAAACAGTTTGAAGTCCTCTAGCACCATATGCCTGCCATCAAACTCTAGTGAAGCTGGATTGAAAATTGAGCCTGTGTTTTCCTGCTGTTTTTAGGTAATAGAACTCAGTGCTAAAATTAACCTGAACAAAAACCATTCATTTCACAATTTGTCTCGGTAACATGTGAAACCAGTCTAAACAAAGAAGACCCTTAAAGTCACACTCCTAAATTGGAAGTAGAAAAGATGCAGGGGGGAAAAAAATCTTAGTTGAATTTGTTATCCTACCAATAAAAAAAATATGTAGATACGTCTCCTTAATTTAGGAAGATATCGGAATTACCGGTTATAAAATGCTCTTTGCGTGGAGTAGAGATGGTGGAGGAGTAAGTTTGATTTAAATGTGAATATATTAGATTTACATTTTTCAGATTAAGGCATATGTAAAACTTTACTGTCCTTTGAAATTCACATTTCTGCCAATCTTGTAACATGGTTTATCAAAATACAGGAAGTCTTCCACTTACAGCTTTAATTGAGCCCAGTGGGCACAGTGGCTCACATGGTTAGGATGCTGGTTTGACCATTTCCAAGTCCATTTTTGAAGTCCAAATGCCAATGTGTGATGGCACAAGGTTTAGGTTTTTAGGTTTTAGGTTTTATTGACATTTGTAGGCCGCCCTTTTCCCTGAGGGGACTCAGGGCGGCTCACAGAAAACCAAGGGAGGGGGAATACAACATTAAGACGACAACATATAATAAAATCAACACCATGCATTCAATATTCGGGCGGGGTAACGGTCCTTATCCCCAGGCCTGACGGGCGAGCCAGTTCTTCAAGGCTGTGCGGAAGGCTTGGACGGTGGAGAGGGTACGAATCTCCACGGGGAGCTCGTTCCAAAGGGTCGGGGCGACTGCTGAAAAGGCCCTCCTCCTTGTAGTTGCCAGCCGACACTGGCTGGCCGATGGAATGCGGAGGAGGCCCAGTCTATGCGATCTTATAGGTCGTAGGGAGGTAATCGGCAGAAGGCGGTCTCTCAAGTATCCAGATCCACTGCCATGTAGGGCTTTATGGGTGAGTAAAAGCACCTTGAAGCGCATCCGGAGATCGACAGGTAGCCAGCGCAGCTCGCGGAGGATAGGTGTTATGCGGGTGAATCGGGGTGCACCCGCGATCACTCGCGCGGCCGCGTTCTGCACTAACTGAAGTCGCCGGATGCTCCTCAAGGGCAGCCCCATGTAGAGCACATTGCAGTATTCCAGCCTAGAGAGCACAAGGGCCCGAGTGACTGTTGTGAGTGCCTCCCGGTTCAGGTAGGGTCGCAACTGGCGCACCAGGCGTACCTGGGCGAATGCCCCCCTGGTCACAGCCGTTAAATGGTGGTCGAAAGACAGCTGTGGATCCAGGAGGACTCCCAAGTTGCGGACCCTCTCTGAGGGGTGTAAAATTTGACCCCCCAGCCTGAGTGTTGGAATATTGGCCAAATCTTTGGGAGGGAAACACAACAGCCACTCGGTCTTTTCTGGGTTGAGCACAAGCTTGTTAACCCTCATCCAGTCCATAACGGCTTCAAGACCCCGGGCCATCACGTCAACCGCTTCATTGATTTGGCACGGGGCGGACAGATACAGTTGAGTATCGTCCGCATATTGATGGTATCTAATCCCGTGCCTGCGGATGATCTCTCCCAGCGGTTTCATGTAGATGTTAAATAGTAGGGGGGATAAGACCGAGCCCTGCGGCACCCCATAATTTAGGGGCCTTGGGGACGATCTCTCCCCACCCACTAACACCGACTGCGACCTGTCCGAGAGGTAGGAGGAGAACCACCGTAGCACGGTGCCTCCCACTCCCACCTCCCGCAGTCGTCGCAGAAGGATACCATGGTCGATGGTATCGAAAGCCGCTGAGAGGTCAAGAAGGACCAGGATGGAGGAATGTCCTTCATCTCTGGCTCTCCAAAGATCATCCATCAATGCGACCAAAGCGGTTTCTGTGCTGTAACCGGGTCTGAAGCCTGACTGGAAGGGGTCTAGATAGTTTGCTTCCTCCAAGGACCGTTGGAGCTGGAAGGCCACCACCTTCTCAACAACCTTCCCCAGAAAGGGAAGGTTGGAGACCGGACGATAACTGTTGAGGACAGCTGGATCCAAGGATGGTTTCTTCAGGAGGGGTCTCACCACCGCCGCTTTCAGTGCGGCGGGGAAGTTCCCCTCCCGAAGGGAGGCGGTTACAACCGCCTGGATCCAGCCTCGTGTCACCTCACTGCAGTTAACAACCAGCCATGAGGGACACGGATCCAGAACACAGGTGGAGGAGCTTACAGCTCTCATGGCCTTGTCCACATCCCTGGGGGTAACGTCCTGAAACTCAACCCAGAGCTGTTCTCCTTGATCCCCCTGTGCCTCGGCTGGAACTGCAGGTGTGGAGTCCAAGTCCGACCGAAACCGAGCAATTTTGTCCGCTAAGAATTGGGCATATTCTTCAGCTCTGCCCTGCAGGGGTTCCCCCGTCTCCCATCATTTGTTTCATCTCCTGCCAATCTAGCAGTTCAAAAGTTCAAAAACATGGAAACACAAGTAGTTAAATAGGTACCACTTTGGTTGGCTTATTAAGAGGAATATGAAAGGAGTCCACAACTGGCCATCTCTCAGGCAATGGTGATATCACCATTTAATACAGAGGTGTCAAACTCAATCTTAGATCTGGCCCATGGGGATGCCCTGGAAACAGCAAATGACTGATCTGTGGTGCCTCTGCCAGCAAAAACGGAGCTCCCCTTTTGCTTCCCCTTTTGTTTCCCCTTTTGTATTTGAGCACAGGAAGGGGCAGGAAAGGAGAAAGGGAAAGAGGAAAGAAAAAGAAACGAAGATGGGAAGAGAGCAAGGAAGGAAAAATATGGAAAGAGGGGAAGGAAAGAAGAAAGGAGAATGAAGAGGGAAGAAAAAGGAAGGAAGGAAGGAAGGAAGGAAGGAAGGAAGGAAGGAAGGAAGGAAGGAAGGAAGGAAGGAAATTATAATGAGAGTGAGGGGGGGTCTGAGAGAAGTCCTGCTTTAGCACTTGGTGCCCCCAACACAAGTGACGTCAAGTTGGCCATGCCACCATGGCCACGCCTACCATGGCCATGCCCCTTCCCCCCCCCCCCAAGGTCAAACACAACCCTGATGTGGCCTTCAATGAAATCGAATTTGACACCCTGATTTAATCCTTTCACCACTGAAGTGTTTTGGTGCTTCCAACACAGTATAATGTGTAGCAATTTTGAACTCTATCCTAGCTCCTGTCTTTTTTCACCTGAGACAGTAAGTTAATGACTAACACCTGTATGCCTTCAAGGAAGTGAGGAATGGCTTGCAGCAGTCAACCGAGTCTTGATGAGCAGAAGATAAACAGTCAGACCAACTCAGGGGAAACCATTGCAAAGAAATGCAGCATTTCTAATTGTGGTTGGCAGAGGCCTTCATCCTCCCAACCCATCATCTCCCGAGTGTCAACTCTGAAGTGAACCCGGCTGAAGCCATCTCATGCTGCCTCATAGTTGCCATGAAGCCTGAGAGAGGGAAGGGAGGGGAGGAGCAGATAGCCCAGCTAACAGTCAAAACAAAAAGTTTTCTTGTGGGAACCAAGGTCATCGTAACAGGCAGCTGGTGAAAGAAGAGAGGAGCCTGCCAGCTATACTCATTGGACAATGTGACTGGTGAAAAACTTGGAGGGGGGATTTTTATTCTTTTAATTAGGTGAAACCTAATTAAGAGTTGGTGTTGTAGCCTGTCAGCCACCAGCTCCTCCAGCAGCCAAATCAGAGGAGGAGGAGGAGGAGGAGGAGGAGGAGGAGGAGGAGGAGGAGGAAGAGGAGGAGGAGGTGGTGGTGGAGGAGGAGGAGGCATGGGAGTCCAGGTCAGCATCAAGGCAACCTGAGAGCTTCGAGGGGAAAGAGGGAATGGAGCTGGCAGAGAGAGAGGGGGGGCAGAGCCTGGGCCACCCATCAGCCCTCAAATGGAGAGTCAACAACCGCCAGGTCTGGAGGTGGCTGATGAGCAAGATGAGGAACAGCTGGATACAGTGCCTGACGCGTGGATGCACAGAAGGCAGAGGAGAGGAGAGCAGTGGAAATCCATGGACCGATCCTTGGGAAGGAAGAGCCACCGCTGATAGCAAAGCTCCACTCTAGCTCTGAGGACAAAAGGCAGAGAGAGGAGATGAAGAGATGTGGCAGACAACAATTAATCTTCTTGGCGGACGGACTTGTTAGCCTGCGGTGAGAGAGGATTGTTTTGCCTAGGCTGCTGGCGCTCCTAATAAACGAATCTTTGAGTTAACTAAAGAGGTTTTGTCGTGTTTGGGGCGCTGGGTCAGGACAGTTGGTTTCCCCAGCTGTGCCAATATGATGTATCCAATAAACATGTTCTTTAAGCAATCAACCTGCCTCGGAGTTTTGCTTTCCATGGGTGTGTTACTTAGAAAGCTGACACTGAGCATGAATTCACTAATCAAGGTGTAAGTGCCAAACAGCTTTCCGCTCCTGTTTGCAGCCCTGTGATACTTTGATGCATTGAACCAATTGAAAACAATAATAATAAAGATGCTTTCATATGCTCTCCTTCCCTCTTTAGATTTATACCTTCAGCTATCTATTGTCGCACATTTTGAACGACTCGAAATTAACTGCGATAAGATCCTTTATTGGGACTTACTAACTATGGGGCATGAGAGATAAATCTAAGTGTCCTGCCCTGTTAATTAAACCAAGATTTATTAATTTATCAAGACTCTCGAAACAGACATGTTTAATTGCCCTCTTTATTAATGTGTCTAAGAAAGCTTTAGCATTTAACTGGCATTTAAATGAGACTTCCAGCAAGATGTGGTATCAATTAATGGTCTTCTTAAAAGTCAGACAGTATTTTCACAATGCCAAGCTCAACTCCTCCTTTTTTCCCCTCCCCACCTACACACCTCAAAGAATACTGGAAATGCGTTTTGTGCACCAGGAAGGAGCAAAAGGTGTAATGCTTCTATCTGGGAAAAAAAAAGTCTTGCCTGCAATCTCTTGACAACAACATTTTAAAGAACAAAATCCTTCCCCAAATTATCTTTCCAGGAGGCAGGCATGAAATTCAGGCAAATGGGATTTCCCTCTCCTGCAAAATGCAGTCTCAGGGGGCAAACAGAGGAAATCAGAACAGGATACTGTGGTGCAGTGCAGTGATGAAATTCAAAAAAATTGACCACCAGTTCTGTGGGCATGGCGTGGTGGGTGTGGCAGGGGAAGGATGCTGCAAAATCCCCATTCCCACCCCACTCCTGGGAAAGGATACTGCAAAATCTCCATTCCCTACCTACTCCTGGGAAAGGATACTGCAAAATCCCCATTCCCTACCTACTCCTGGGAAAGGATACTGCAAAATCCTCATTCCCTACCCACTCCTGGGAAAGGATACTGCAAAATCCCCATTCCCTACCCTCTCCTGGGAAAGGATACTGCAAAATCCCCATTCCCACCCCACTCCTGGGAAAGGATACTGCAAAATCCCCATTCCCACCCCACTCCTGGGAAAGAATACTGCAAAATCCCCATTCCCTACCCACTCCTGGGAAAGGATACTGCAAAATCCACATTCCCTACCCACTCCTGGGAAAGGATACTGCAAAATCCCCATTCCCACCCCACTCCAGGGGAAGGATGCTGCAAAATCCACATTCCCTACCCACTCCTGGGAAAGGATACTGCAAAATCTACATTCCCTACCCACTCCTGAGAAAGGATGCTGCAAAATCTCCATTCCCTACCCACTCCTGGGAAAGGATACTGCAAAATCCACATTCCCTACCCACTCCTGGGAAAGGATACTGCAAAATCCACATTCCCTACCCACTCCTGGGAAAGGATACTGCAAAATCCACATTCCCTACCCACTCCTGGGAAAGGATACTGCAAAATCTCCATTCCCTACCCACTCCTGGGAAAGGATACTGCAAAATCTCCAATCCCACCCCCACAGGGCCCTTAGTTTGAGGACCCCAGATTTAGTGCAATATAAAAAATGCAAATAATTTTTCTGCGGACCACCAAAATTTTCTCACGGACCCCCAGTGGTGCACGGATCACCAGTTGACCGCTGGTGTCTAAGCCACTAGTGTCAAACTCATCACTTTCCCATAATGTGATGTTTCACGACATTTTTCCCCCTTCATGGAGCTGGGGTGGCTGTGGCCTGCACATCACACATCCAGCCCACGAGCCCCCAGTTTGAGATCCCTGATATAAGCTGTCAGGACTGCGTTTCTGTGTAGCATGTGTAGATTTCCCTGACATTGCATGTCATACAAGAAATAAAACATGGAGGAAATCAGGATAATAAGATGAGTATCTACCATCTGCTTGTCTGTCTGTCTCTCTATGTATCATCCATCCATCTGTCCATCCCACTATACCTTGATTGAACTAGATGACCTATAAGGTCCCTTCAGATCCTGAAGATGAAACTCAAATACTTTGGAGGATGGACTGATTGGATGGTCCTCTCCAGATAACAGAAAGATCTGAAGCTTTGCTAAGTGGTTCCCCCAAGTTGACCTCCAAAATGTGAAAGTGACTATGTTTTTTGACAAGATTATGCCTAACTAGCTTTTAGCTAGTTAGAAAACCTAACTGGTTTTTCCAGTTGCAATGTATGGCTGTGAAGGTTAGACCAAAGAATGGAGGCCTTTGAACTATGGTGCTGGAGAAAACTCCTGCGAATCCCTTGGACTGCAAGGTGTTCAAACCGGTCAGCCGTAGAGGAGATCAACCCTAACTGCTCTTTAGAAGGCCAGATCCTGAAGAGGAAACTCAAATACTTTGGCCACCTAATGAGAAGGAAGGACTCACTGGAGAAGAGCCTAATGCTGGGAAAGATGGAGGGCAAAAGAAGAAGAGGATAACGGAGAATGAGGTGGCTGGATGGAGTCACTGAAGCAGTAGGCTTGAGCTTCAATGGACTCTGGAGGATGATAGAGGACAGGAAGGCCTGGAGGAACATTGTCCATGGGATCGCAATGGGTCAGACGTGACTTCATAACTAACAACAAGGTCTCTTCCAACTCTGTTAATCTGTTAGCCCCCGCTAAATGGGTGGATTATTATTATTATTGCCTTCTCCTGGAGTCACATGATCACTCTTTGCCACTTTCTGACAAGCACAGTCAATGGAAAAGCCAGATTCACTTAACAACCATGTTGCTAACTTAACAACCAAAGCGATTCATTTAACAACAGTGGCAATAAAAGTTGTAAAACGGGGCAAAATTCGCTTAGCAACAGAAATTAGGGGCTCCATTGGAAGTCAAAGACGACCTGTATAACACCCAGGCCACCAATTTTGCTCAAACTGTCAGAGAAAGCACATCTTCCTATTTTCTTGCCTCTTCAGATTTTCCTTCCAGTGGAAGATTCATTCTTTCTCCTGCTTTTATGGCTCCCCCTTGTAGCCCAGCTCTCTTCTGAAGTCAGGCTGCCCTGACTCGAAGCTGAGAATTCAGACTTTTCCCCCAAACAGCCTGTATTTCATGAGCCACGTGGTCAGCTTCAGCTAAGCACACATCCTTCTCGGAGCCAAAGTAACAAAGGAGACTGAACGAGCAACGATTAGTTGCGTTCCCTAAGAAACCACTGTGCAGTTTTAAAAGAAGACTGGAAAAGCTCCAGGCAGCACTTGTAGGTGTTTACTAGTGGAAATATAGGGACGTGGTGGCTCAGTGGCTAAAACGCTGTGCTTGTTGATCAGAAGGTTGGCCGTTCAGCCGTTCGAATCCCTACGCCGCGTAACGGAGTGAGCTCCCATTACTTGTCCCAGCTTCTGCCAACCTAGCAGTTCGAAAGCACGTAAAAAAATGCAAGTAGAAAAATAGGGATCACTTTTGATGGGAAGGTAACAGTGCTCCATGTGCCTTCAGCATTGAATCATGCCAGCCACATGACCAGAGAGACGTCTTTAGACAGCGCTGGCTCTTTGGCTTAGAAACAGAGATAAGCACCGCTCCCTAGAGCCAGGAACAACTAGCACACATTTGCTGGGGGAACATTTACCATTACCTTTACTAGTGGAAATAAATTCTGAGGAGCACTCAGCCTTGGTATAAATGTACCTGGGACACCTGGATTCTTTGCACCCAACTCTGGAAGCCTGTTTCTCTTTGTCGAATTTAAATTTCTGCCCAATTTCAAGGAGGCAATATCTCAAAGCATGCATTTTGGAAACACACGTTTCCTAAGGCCAGTTTCAAGTGCAAAACCTCGGGATGGGCTGAATTTTGATGAACATTGCTTTCATGTTGTAATGAGGTGGGAAGATATAGGCAGTGTGAGACGGCCCCTCAGAACAGATTCTGGAGAACCAGTAGCGGAAATTTTGAGTAGTTTGGAGAACTGGCAAATGCCACCTCTGGGTGGCCCCAGAGTGGAGTGGAAATGGGGATTTTGCAATATCCTTCCCCTGCCACGCCCACCAAGCCACTCCCACCAAGCCACACCACACCCACCAAGCCTTGCCCACAGTAAAAAAAAAAATGAATTTAACCCCTACCTCAGAGGGTCTACAACAATTCGCCAACGTGCCATGGCCAATTCAACGTGTCTACTTGCTACAGGGAACTTGTCCTGCAGGGAACAAAGCTATCTTGCCACCAGACAACTGGCTTCAGTGCAAGTGTTACACTAATATTGAAGAAATGAAGGAATAGAATCATTAAAGAAAGGGTGCAGAAGGAGGGACAGAATGAAATGTGACTGGCAAAAAATTTAAAAAATCCTCCTCCAGTCATGTTGCTCAGGAACTCTGGCATTTGAAGCACGCAAGTCTTAAAGCTGTCAAGTTACAAGACCCTTGCGCCCCTAACCCTTTAGAAAAAAAAACCCAGGGGTGTTCAAACTTGACAGCTTTAAGACTTGTGGACTTCAACTCCCAGAATTCCTCCTCTCGCTCTTCATCTTGATGATGTGTGGACGGGTGGGGGGAGGGAGCTGGAACCGGTTCTAAATGGCACTGCAGATTTGTGGAATATCTTCTATAGAAGAAGTTAGAACTGGCAGGAACCCACCTTCTGCCCCCCCTCCCCAAGCTGCTCATTGTCCGACTCTGCTACCAGCTTTGCTGGCCACCAGCGAGCCACAACAGGTCATAAGTCACTTTTTTTCAGTGCTGTTGTAACTTTGAAATTTACTAAACCAACACTTGTAAGTTGAGGACTACCTCTGACATTGTGTTTGGCAGAGGATATTTAAACCACAATTTCGTTCTTCGCTGATTCATTCTAAAGGTATGAACGACAAATTATGCTGTCAATGTGTTGGTAAACAGTCTACAATACATTTAAGTGATGGAATGTTTTACACACAATTCGTGTTGAAGGTTGGTTATCGAATTCAATAAGAGTGGTGTAGGATCGCATAACACTTGTGTCGGAAGCACAGAGGCATTTCCAGGTTTGAAAGGATTAGCCAGTGAAAGCACCGTTATCCAGGACACATCACTTTGGGTGCTCCTTTCATCTCTCTGGCAGGAGCTGGGGTGAAAGACGGGAGCTCAACCTACCCCACAGCAGCACTCGGGTTTCAAACGTAGGCTTGCTAACCTCCAACCCAGAATCCTAGCTGCTAACTGTAGCAGTGTAGGCTGGGCATATGACATCATCTTTTAAATGACCCCATAATCCCTTGCAAAACTGAATGGAGTTGAGTATTTTACTGGCCAGATGCCCTTCCTGTCACCGATGCAGAGTTTTGTTCAGCAGATAGATTATCACTGTGCCCAGAGAGAGAAATATCTGCCTCTACCTAGAATTGAACTCACAGCCTCCTGATTGTGAGATGAGAGCTCCGCCTCTAGGCCACCGCATCACTCCAGGATAGACATATAACATGCATGAAAATAAAAGAGATACTTAGCCAATGGTTTGACAAGGAGCAAGATGAGGATGTGTGAAATCCATCTGGCTGTGCTAAAGGAGAAACACCAGGGATCTCTATGGTGACATTAGACTTCCGCCAGTTGATGGTGCAAATGTACCTGTCTATACAGGTACATTTGCATGCAGAGGACGGTGTCTTGATGGCTGAGGACCTGAACGATTTCCAATAAAGGTTAGATTGTGTGATGCAGCCAAGAATATGGACTTGAACATTAATGCAAAAGTGAAGACAAAGATACATGTTCCTGTTTAGAAAAATGGGGTGGAAATCTCAAGTTATAGAGAAGTGGTGAAAAATGGGACCAGGGGAAGAATTTGTGTGCCTTAGCTGAACATTTACCAAGAGAGGAAAATGGATGGGAAAATGTTAAGAATTGCAAAGGCTGGTAAAAAAAAATTGGTGGATAGTATGTGGTTCTGTTCAAAGGAATACATTTTTATTGAATGTAGTGAAAATAGCTGTATGCAAAAAAGAATGTAAAAAAAAAAGCCAAGGAATTAAAAGGTGCTTGCTCCTGGGGAGGAAAGCTATGGCAAATCTAGACAGTATAGTAAAAAGCAGAGACATCACCCTGCCAACAAAAGTGTGTCTAGTCAAGGCTGTGGTTTTCCCAGTTGCAATGTATGGTTGAGAAAGTTGGCCCATAAGAAAGGCTGAGCACCCAAGAATTCAGGACTTTGAACTCTGGTGCTGGAGAAGACTCCTGCGAGTCCCTTGGACTGCAAGGTGTTCAAACCGGTCAGCCGTAGAAGAGATCAACCCTGACTGGTCTTTAGAAGGCCAGATCCTGAAGAGGAAACTCAAAGACTTTGGCCACTTAATGAGAAGGAAGGACTCACTGCAGAAGAGCCTGATGCTGGGAATGATGGAGGGCAAAAGAAGAAGGGGAGGACGGAGAATGAGGTGGCTGGATGGGGTCACCGAAGCAATCAGCGTGAGCTTAAATGGACTCTAGAGGATGGTGGAGGGCAGAAAGGCCTGGAGGAACATTGTCCATGGGGTTGCAATGGGTCAGACACAACTTCGCAACCAACAACAACAACAAAAGAATGTGTAGTAATGAGAGCTGGCTACGTCCAAAGATGTGTAAAAAGGAACTGAATATAGTGGAAACAGGTTACTTAGAAAATGTATGTAGGAAAGCAAGTGGTGATAAAATCAAGAATTAATGAGTGATTATTGTGGTTTGAGTTCACCACTGAGAGACCAGAATTGAAAAAAAGAATATTGAGATGGTTTAGTTCTAAAAAAAAGAAGAAGAATGAATGAGGATTGAACTGAATTATATGAAGGGAGGGCAAATAGATTGAGAGAAAAGAAAAGACTGAGAAAGATGTAATTGGATGACATAGATGAGGACCTTAAAAAGATGTCTATGGAGATTGTCTCAAAGATGCTTTTTGAAAAAGCAACTGAACTGTTTTTCAAGAAGAAGAAGAAGAAGAAGAAGAAGAAGAAGAAGAAGAAGAAGAAGAAGAAGAAGAAGAGAGGAGGAGAAGGAGGAGGAGGAGGAGGAGGAGGAGGAGGAGGAGGAGGAGGAGGAGGAGGAGGAGGAGAAGAAGAAGAAGAAGAAGAAGAAGAAGAAGAAGAAGAAGAAGAAGAAGAAGAAGAAGAAGAAGAAGAAGAAGAAGAAGAAGAAGAATGTCATTGTTGTTGTTGTTGTTTTGCTTCTCATCCAAGAAGCTTCAGCAGAACTGATGAAGCTTCTTGGATGAGAAGCAAAACCTCTTCTTCTTCCTCAAGACAAAAAACAGTCCAGGTGATTTTTGAAAATGCATATTTGAGATAACTATAACCTGGATGATGGAGAATCTCCATAGACATCTACGAAGATTCTCAGTCATCCAGGTCATGTTTATCCCAAAGGTGTTTTCCAAAAGGCAACTGGACTTTTTTGGGGTTTTGTCCTCAAAGAACCAAAGAAGCTTCTTGGATGAAAAGTGAAACATTTTCAAGGGAAAAAAAAGTCCAGCTTTGGGTCCTTAAAAAGAGATTAAAGAATATAACACATTGAACGAAGCAGTGGTAGAGGTGGTGGAAGCAAAGGATAGAAAAATATGAAGAGATAAATGGCGTTGGTGGTAACCTAGATATACTCATGTTTTGTTTCCTTCTCTTTTATCTCATGTCTTTAAATACTTGAGTTATTATTTCCTATTCCTTTTCCATCATTTGCTTGCATCCTTATCCAGCCATGAAGGGCGTGCATGTGTTCTTCGAACCAAATAAATTATTAAAACGTTATGTATAAGTTGTGGAAGAGATGGAAGAGGCAAGGAATGGAAAAACTGGATAAACAAACTAATTGATGGCAAACCAAGCAAGAAGGAGATGAGCATAATCAACTGAGAAATAAATCACTCGACTGCTCACACGAGAGAGTACTATTTGCACAAAACTACGTACACACACACAAACACAAAAAATGGGTGGAATGAGATAATTTTCCACAGCTAATCTGCAGTGACCAACTTGCCATGGCCAACTCGCTGTAGGAAAACTCGCCACAGGACAATTTGATACTTCAATTTAATTATTTAAAATAAATAAAAAAATATTTTAATTTTTGTCATTCACATTTAATTTTGTTCCTCATTTTGCTTCCTTTCTTTAATGACTCTATTCCACCATTTCTGTGATATTAGTGTAACTCTTGTCCCACAGCAAATTGTCCCGTAGTGAATTTGCCACGGTGAGTTGACTGTGATAAGTTAGGCATGGTGAGCTGGTCATGATGAGTTAGCTGTGATGAGTTTGCCATGGTCCATAGTATAGGGTTTCCTGCCTAGGCAGGGGGTTGGACTAGAAGACCTCCAAGGTCCCTTCCAACTCTGCTATTGTATTGTATTGATGAGCTGGTCATGGCGAGTTGGCTGTGGTGAGTTGGCCATGGTGAGCTCGCTGTAGCGAGTTGGCTGTGGTGAGTTGGCCATGGTGAGCTGGCCATGGTGAGTTGGCTGTGACAAGTTGGCCATGGTGAGCTGGCCATGGTGAGTTAGCCATGGTGAGTTGGCTGTGACAAGTTGGCCATGGCGAGCTGGCCATGGTGAGTTGGCCATGGTGAGCTGGCCATGGTGAGTTGCCTTTGGTGAGTTGGCCGTGGTGACCTGGCCATGGTGACCTGGCCATGGTGAGTTAGCCACAGTAAGTTGGCTGTGATGAGTTGGCCATGGTGACCTGGCCATGGTGAGTTGCCTTTGGTGAGTTGGCCATGGTGACCTGGCCATGGTGAGTTGCCTTTGGTAATTTGGCTTTGGTGAGTTGGCCATGGTGAGTTGGCTGTGGCCAATTGTCATAGACCCAAAATGGGGAACATTGTAGTTTAATTGTCCTGATGCAGGTACCTTTTCTCTATTTCTGAAGATTTCACCACTTGTGATTGACATACTAGTAGTCAATCAACTTACAACAGTTCAGTTAGTGACCATGCAAAGTTACAACAGCATGGAAAAAAGTAATGTATGACCATTTTTCACCCTTACGACCATTGTAGCATCCCCATGGTCACATGATCAAAATTCAGACTCTTGACAACAATTCCTATTTATGATGGTGTCCCAGAATCATGTGGTCACCGTTTACAATCTTCTAACAAGCAAAGTCAATGGAGAAGCCAGATCCACTTAACAACCATGCTTTAAACAATTGCAGTGATTCACTTAACAACCGTGGCAAGAAAGATCATAAAAGAGGGCAAAGCTCGCTTAATAACTGTTCCCCTTACTAACAGAAATGTTGGACTCATTTGTGGTTGTTAGTCGAGCACTACCTATAATCAATTGCAATCAAATGACTAATTTGATAAGAAGGTAGACCAGTCAGTACCTGAATTTATGTATATCCCTTTTTTCCCTTCTCACCAAGTCATATTTTTTTTAGAATTCTATCACAAGGGATTTGCAAAGCAAGATGATCAATCATTTATCTCACTTGACTTCAATGAATTAAAACTAGCTTCTCCAGTACAGGCCCCTTGGATTGTCACTTAAGCCAAAATAGAGCAATAGGCAAAACAGAGCTGGCAATGAGCTGATGGTTACCTGAAATTTAAGACATTGGTAGATTATCTACAGCTAGTGAGCTCATCAAGGAAGAAAACTAGGGATCATAACTCCAGATGATAACCTGTGGTGCAAGAATGTAAATGGAAGAGACACTAATCTCAGGTTGCTCTCCAAATTTAGTTAGTCAGTTAGTCAGTTAGTCAGTTAGTCAGTTAGTCAGTTAGTCAGTTAGTCAGTTAGTCAGTTAGTCAGTTAGTCAGTTAGTCAGTTAGTCAGTTAGTTAGTTAGTTAGTTAGTTATATACAAGATAACAGGCATAAGAATAAACATGAATATGAACACAGGAAATGGGTACAAATTAAAGGGGACAGTAGTACAGGGACATTAGGCACGCTGGTGCGCTTATGCATGCCCCTTACTGACCTCTTAGGAATGGAGTGAGGTCACTAGTAGATAGTTTAAGATTGAAGCTGTGAGGGTTTGAGGCAGGGGTGGGTTTCAACCGGTTCGCGGCGGTCCCCGCGAACCGGTTGGTCGGCGAACCCGGAAGTAATTAACTTCCGGGAACGGCGAAGGGCCCACCCACCCGCTCGCGCTCCTTACCCGGTTTTGACGAGTTCTGCACTTCCACGCATGCACAGGATGCATACAGCGCCTGCGCGATCCTCCAGGAGCAGCTGGAGCATCGCACAGATGCTAGTACGCATGCGGGCACTGCGCGCATGCACGAGGACGCTGCGAGAAACCCACCCCCGGTTTGAGGATGTAACAACAGAGTCAGGTAGTGCATTCCAGACACTGAACACTGTTGCTGAAGTTGTATTTTCTGCAATCGAGTTTGGAGAGGTTTACCTTGAGTTTGTATCAATTGTTTGCCTGTGTATTATTGCAGTTGAAGCTGAAGTAGTCATTGACAGGTAGGACGTTGTAGCAGACAATTTTGTGTACTATACTTAGGTCAGACCGTAGGCAGCATAGTTTCTAGGTTGTCCAAGCCCAAAATTTCAAGCCTGGTGGCATAAGGGATTCCATTTGTTTATTTCCATCAATTCCACAATTAATATCTATGGAGGTTCACAGTCATCCTGGTCATGGTTGTCCCAAAGGTGCTTTCCAATCAAAAAACGTTCAGTTGTTGCATTGATTCAACAGTCCATCTGCATTTGAAAGACAAGGGTCATTCTTGGAGACAGCAAAGTCCACATTCTGGGCAGAAAGGACTGCTGGTTTGAAAGAAGGGTCAAAAAGGCCACTGACATTAAGATTGAACAGCCCTCTCTCAACACAGAGGGGGAGGGATATGACAGTCCTCCGGGATTGGGCGGCCTAGAAATTTAACAAATAAATAAATAATCCTCTATCTCCAGTTTACAACACAGTCCTTTCAGTAGTTCTAAGAAGGTTCCACACCCATTTGTACTATTCAGGTAACCCTGAATGAGGTAGTGGTGGGTTCCGGATCCCATTGCAACTAGTACAGTGCAGCAACGGGGCCTGACGTCTACCACATGAACGTGTACACATGCATGCACACGCGTGCAGCACAAACATGCATCCTTACCTCCTGCGATGCTCCGTGATGCCTCCACGATGCTCCAGCTGCTCAGCAGAGGGTTGTGCAGGTGCCGTACGCTACATGCACATGCACGGAAGCACCAAAGAGCTTAAATACTGGTAAGGACAGGGGGTGGGCAGATGGGCCCTCCAGAGCACCATACCGGAATGGTACCCGGTGCTTCCAGCAGGCATTGGTATGCCCGTACTAGGGTGTACTGGTTGTAACCCACCACTGCCCTGAGGGTACAGAGCAGAGGTGGGTTGCTTCTGGTTCGGCCCAGTTCAGCTGAATCAACAGTGGTGATTCGGTCTGGGTCGCAGAACCAGCAGCGAACCAGGCTGGCCATGCCCCCAAACCAGTTCCCTGGTCTCTTCTGCCATTGTCAGCATGTTTCTGTGCATGCACAGAACAAATTTCAGTCAAGGAGAGAGGGAAAAGCAGAGGAAGAATTGGAGGGAATGCAAGAGTAGGAGAGAGGGGAGGGAAGGGAAGAAGAGGGGAAGGGTAGAGGAGAGGAAGGGGAGGGAGAGAAGGGAAAGGAGAGGAGGAAGGAAGGAAGGAGAGAAGGAGAGAAGAAAGGAGGGAAGGAAGGAGGGGAGGAAAGAGAGAAGGAGAGAAGAAAGGAGGGAAGGAAGGAGGGAATGAAGGAGAGAAGAAAGGGGGGAAGAAAGGAGGGAAGGAAGGAGGAAAGGAAGGAGAGAAGGAGAGAAGAAAGGAGGGAAGGAAGGAGGGAAGGAAGGAAGGAGGAAAGGAAGGAGAGAAGGAGAGAAGAAAGGAGGGAAGGAAGGAGGGAAGGAAGGAAGGAAGAAGAAGGAGGATTGTTGTAAAATAAGATGGGTTTATGGGATGGTAAGAAAGCAATTTCAATTATATTGTCAACTGTAGGGGAGAAAAAGTGTTACAAATACATATTAATAACAGTTTAAAAAAAAAGAAAAAAAGAAGAAATTTCAGTCAAATGTGCATCCGTGAGCAATGCATGGCGGGCACATGGGCGAAGTGAACCAGTACTAACCGGTACAGGAACCCACCCCTGGTACAGATGAACCTCCAGGTGGCCTCAACGACTCTCAGAAAGAGTGCTAATGACCAGATGACTATAAATCCTCCCGTTCTCCACCATCCAGTTGGAACGGAAGGCGTTTCTTGGATGAGAAGCGAAATGTCTTCAAGCCAAACCAAAAAAGTCCCGTTGCCTTTTGACAAAGCAGTTTTGGGAATGTCACAATTAACTTTCCTACCAACCCATGTTCTGCATTAGCAGCATTGCAGGAAGATGAATGTTTCTGCAAAGGAAAGAGTCCGGAATTTTCCTCCTCTAATGGATCATGTCATCCGCATTGATTTTTCTGCCTCATTCACCTTTGGAAATTCTCCTACACCCTTTTCAAAGCTGCAGCCTGTTACAAATGAGTTGACAGTCAGCAACCACAGGGACATGGGAATCGGAGAAAAGCGGGGAGCTTCTGCACCTTCATGGTTTATTCATCAGTTAAAATGGATGAAAATCGGTTAGATGAACTTGCATTTAAGGGTGGAAAGTCACATTTAAGAACAAATACGTGGTCATCCTTGTTGTTGATTATGATGAACATCATCATCATCATCTATTAACCTGTTTGGTGGATTTACACACATTCATCAGACAGGCTAGGTTGGTATAGCATATTAAGCTGCAATATGTAGGGTATGAAGTAGTGTAGGGTTTCCTGCCTAAGCAGGGGGTTGGGCTAGAAGACTTCCAAGGTCCCTTCCAACTCTATTATTCTATTCCATGGGTCCTCAAACTATGGGACACGGGCTGCATGTGGCCCACCGAAGCCATTAATCCAACCTGTGCAGGACCACAAGGCTGCCTCACCCATATTGCCCCACCCACCCTTTGGCTGAGCACAAGGCTTACTTCTGCGAGCCCTGCGGGCTGGAACTGAAAGGTAAGGCCAAAATTTTGGCCTGCAGAGACGTTCTGGAGATGGGGGAGGTAGAAAACAGGGTGCACAGCAGTGGGGGGTTCTGGATCCTGTTGCAACCGATACGGTACAACGAGGCCTGGCGTCCACCATATGAATACGTGCAGCATGCACACACATGCATCCTACCCTCCAGCGATACCTCCACAAGCCTCCACAACGCTCCAGCTGCTCGGCGGAAGGGCTGAAGAGTTCAAATACAGGTAAGGATGATGGGTGGGCAGGTGAGCCCTCTGGAGCACTCTACTGGAATGGTACCCAGTGCTTCAGGCAGGCACTGTATGCCCGTACCGGGACGTACCAGCTGCAACCCACCATTGGTGCACAGCAGGGGTGGGTTTCTCACCCCGTTCCAACCGGTTTGGTTGGAATGGGGCCAGCGGCGTCCTCGTGCACGCGCGTGGTGCACGCATGCGTACTAGCGTCTGCACGACGCTCCAGCTGCTCCTGGACGATCGCGCAGGCGCTGTATGCGTCCTGCGCATGTGTGGAAGCGCAGAATTAGTCAAAACTGGGTAAGGACCGCGGGCGGGAGGGCGGGTTACTTACTTCCGGGTTCGCCGACCAACCGGTTCGCAGGGACCGCCGTCAACCGGTTGAAACCCACCCCTGGTGCACAGACACCCCAGGAGGCCACAAAACTGGTGAAAACTGGTGAAAGATAGAGAGAGAGAGTGACAGAGAGCTAGAGAGAGACAGAGGGAGAGAGTGATTTCTCAAACTCCTTGGGGCTGAGAAGAATTGCTGCAAAACTGAGTATCCTGAAGTGGACCACTACATTCCTAAAGAACTGAAAAAAGAAAAGATCTAGTAAAAAGAAAAGGCAACTAAAAGAGCAACATGTAAACAAAAGCAAATAAAATGAAATTTTAATTTGTGTGCATTGTTCAATGGACTGTTAAATTGGCCACGCCCACTCAGTCACATGACCTAGCCGTGCCCTCCCAGTCACATGACTATCTAGCCACGCCCACCACGCCCGTCCAGACCCAACAGTCTGAGGGACAGTGAATTAGCCCCCTGCTTAAAAAGTTTGAAGACCCCTGTTCTATTCTATGCTATATCAGGTTAAAGCTAACCAAGCTGAAGCCAGTAATTCTTTAATTAACCTGGTCAATTGTTACATGTGAAACCCATCTATATATGAAAATTGTAATACATTTCCTGAAACTGACTTGACAGAAACCCTACTCAGGGTTTATCTTTATAAAGCATTCCCCATTGTGCATGTTTTGAATAAAATTCATTTCCCTTTGCCAGAATAACTCAAGTGTCATTGTTCCAGCAGGCACTTTGCACACTGAATAGTAGGAGACCTGTTTTCATGCGATCAAATTTCTGTCTTGTAGATAGTTGTACTTAATGAACAAATTCCTAAGGGGAAGTCATATCAGCATGACATTGTTGTAATGTTTGAATAAGGTTACAGTTAACAAAACAGGGATGGGGGGGGTTGAGTGGAGTAAGGTAACCAATGACTCAAGCCATGAAGGTTTTAAGGCCCTACAAATCCTTACAAAACGATAAGGTTAGTTTGGACCTTATATAGTCCACTCCATTCTACGTGAGTTAAATCTAGCTCTGCAATTTCTACGTTTGAACTGCCCAACTTCATCGCCAGACTCTAAGCATTAAAAGTAAAAAGCTAAGCATGATAAAAGTTGGTTTACCGCCTTATAAACTTCTCCCAGGTTCGAGGTGGAGATGAGACATCTTTGTGTGGGCTGAAGCTCCCAGTCATGTCCTACCAAAAACCTATGGAGGGTGAAGTGACAATCTTGCAGCAATCACATCCAGAAAGCACACACAGGTAACTGATTCTGCAGGATTCGTTAACTTCTCTGCCCGTCTCTTTCCCTCCTCTGCAGGCTTCCCCCTAGGAGAGACTCAAGCAACCTCAATTGGCCACAAGCAAATTGACAGCCTCTGTTTTGCTGCTTGCTTTTCGGCTGCCATTGAAACGGGGAGGGAGGGCATGGTATTTGGGTGTGGGAAATAATCTGTACCGGAGGACTGTTAATTGGGAGTTGTTCTCACCATCTCTGCGCATGTGGAAAGGAGGGGAGTTTCTCGCCAAGGCCAACTGTCCGGCATACCAACCTGATGAGGGTTTTTGAAGATGCCTCCCACCTGACAGCTGTGGAGATATTGGATTAGACTATGGACTGGGGTTACCAAGGGGAGCGGAATGGGTCATGTATTGATATCTAATGCTTCCGCGCGCTTTTGCTCAGATCCAGCTTTGCTTAGCTTCTATTTAGTTATAATCAGTAAAAGCACTCTTAATTCTGCAAAATGGAGTTGAGTGGTTTCTTTCTTGGTTATTAAGTGAAGCAGCCCTGACACAAATTGAGTCACAGCAGTGCATCGGAACTGGTATTCCATGTTGAGGTGCACATTTAGGGTGAACCGATCCATTGTCAGGCCTGCAGCCATCTTTTTTTTTAGTTTTACTTTAAAGATCTTTGGATCTTTGCCTCTGACTCTGATTTAATTTTGGATGCTATTTGGAACCCTGACATCTGCAGGGCTTTCTATAGGGAGACTTGTCCACTTGTTTCTTCCAAACAGATGTTGGACCTCATACCCAGAGATGGAACCAGTGGTGGGTTACAGTACAGTTGCAACGGGGCCTGGCGTCCTCCAACATGAACACGTGAGGTGCATGCGCACACGCTCTCAGCACTTGCATGCGTCTTACCTTCTAGCAACACCTCTGCAAGCCTCCGCAGTGCTCCAGCTGCTCGGTGGAGCGTCGCACAGGCGCTGTACGTACCATGCACATGCGTGGAAGCGCCGAAGGTAAGGAGACAGGTAAGGAGCTTGGGAGGGTGGGAGGGCCTCCGGAGCACCATACCGGAATGGTACCCGGTGCTCCGGACAGGCTCCGGTATGCCTGTACCGGGGCGTACCATCGGCAACCCACCACTGGATGGAACCCAACCCAAAGCTCACCGGCTTGACCAGGATAAACTAGGTATGTTTACCCTAACAAAGGGAACACTTAGGGAAGACAGGAGGACCATCTTCTCCTTGAAGGGTTGACACAAAAAAGAGAGTTTCAATGTACTCTACACAGTACCTGAAGGCAGGACAAGAAGCAATGGGTGGAAGCTCATCAGAGGAAGATCCAACCGGAAATAAGGAGAAACCCCTTGACAATTAACCAGTGGAAGAACTTGTCTCCTGGAGTTGTGGATGCTCCATCACCGAAGGTTTTCAAGAAGATACTGGACAACCATTGGTCCAGATGATACGAGGACTCTGCCTTGGGCAGCAGGTTGGATGAGATGACACCCAAGGTCCCTTCCAGCCCGAAGGTTCTTTTATTCTAAGGTTGGCCCAAATGACCCTCTGGAGTAAAAGTAAGGTTCTACATTTAGGCAAGAAAAACAAAATGCACAGGTACAGTATAGGTGGTACCTTGCTCAATAGTAGTAACTGTGAGAGGGATCTTGGAGTCCTAATGGACAATCACTTTAATGTGAGCCAGCAGTGTGCAGCAGCTGCCAAAAAAGCCAATACAGTTCTAGGCTGCATAAACAGTGGGATAGAATCAAGATCACAGGAAGTGTTAATACCACTTTATAATGGCTTGGTAAGGCCGCACTTGGAATACTGCATTCAGTTTTGGTCGCCACGATGTAGTAAAGATATGGAGACTCTAGAAAGAGTGCAGAGAAGAGCAGCAAAGATTATTAGGGGACTGGAGGCTAAAACATATCAAGAACAGTGGCTAGAATTGAGTATGTCTACTTTAATGAAAAGAAGGACTAGGGGAGACATGATAGCAGTGTTCCAATATCTCAGGGGTTGCCACAAGGAAGAGGGAGTCAAGCTATTCTCCAAAGAACCTGAAGGTAGGACAAGAAGCAATGGGTGGAAACTAATCAAGGAGAGAAGCAACTTAGAACTAAGGAGAAATTTCCTGACAGTTAGAACAATTAATCAGTGGAACAACCTGCCTCCAGAAGTTGTGAATGCTCCAAAGTTTTTAAGAAGATGTTGGATAACCTTTTGTCTGAAGTGGTGTGAGGTTACCTGCCTAAGCAGGGGGTTGGACTAGATGACCTCCGAATACCTTTCCAATTCTGTTATTCTATTCTAAAAGTAGCAAGTATGGCCAGAAGACTGATTTCTGGGGGAACTGAACACCAGTAAGAGTACTCATTTTAACTTTACTTCTTACAGCTTCCTTTTCTCTCTCTCTTTTTTTTCTTTTTAAAACACATTTTACTATCTGGGGAAGTAGAGAAGCAGTTAACTATATGCACGGTTAGGGTAATCATTTCATTTTAGTTTTACTTTAAAGTTATATTATCCTTTTTCACATGAACAGTGCTTATTCTCATGGAAAGACATTTATCACTAGGGCGGTAAAACTAAGGTCTTCGTTCCAATGACTAAATTGGCACCCTAATTTAGAGCAGTTCAAAATATGAAATATAACAATGCTAATCATTGTGGATCTTCTTGCCCCTTGGAAAAAGAAAGTTGCTTTCTCTCCCATATCTTCAAATGTTTCTTAACAAGAGTTAATAATAAGAGAATGCCCATGGGACCATTAAGATCAGGGTTTGCAATGATGTAACTGAGCAAATTCTCAGCATCATATGAGCCCTGGTGGCGCAGTGGTTGAAATGCAGTATTGCGGGCTAATTCTGCCCACAGTCTGGAGTTTGATCCTGAGCGGCTCAAGGTCGACTCAGCCTTCCATCCTTCTGAAGTCGGTAAAATGAGGACCCAGATTGTTGGGGGCTGACATTGTAAACCACTTTGAAAAAGCTATAAAGCACTGTGAAGCAGTATGTTGGTCTACGTCCTTTTGCTATTGTTACCATGGTGATGTGGAAATATGAATTGCCATATTTTTCAGACTATAAGACGCACCGGAGTATAAGACGCACCATGATTTTGAAGAGGTAATTTTTTTAAAAAAAGTTTTTGCACTCTGCAGGCCTTCCAAACCCTTTGCATGCCTCATTTTTTTTTTGCAAAAAAAAGGGGGGGATGCAGAACTTTGGGGGGCTTGTAAAGTGTTCCTGGGGGCTGGGGGGGGCAAAAACGAGCAAAAAGCGGGTTGTTTTTTGCAAAAAAAGAGGGGGCATGCAATTGGTTTGGGAGGCTTGTAGAATGTAGAATGCTTTGTAGAATGGTCCTGGGGGCTGGGGGGCAAAAATGGCCAATTTTTGCTATTTTTTGCCCTCCCCAGCCCTCAAGAGCACTTTGCAAGCCTCCCAAACCCTCTTCACATCCATTTTGGTGAAGGGGGCAGGGTTTCAAGAGGCAAAAAAATGCTGTATTCAGTGTATAAGATGGACCCAGATTTTCAGCCCCTTTTTGAGGAAAAAAGGTCCATCTTATACTCTGAAAAATACGGTAATCCTCCATTGAGTCGCAGTAGTGCAGTGGTTAGGTGCAGTATTGCAGGCTACTTCTGCTGACTGCTGGCTGCCTGCAATTTGGCAGTCTGAATCTCACCAAGGCACAAGGTTGATTCAGCCTTCCATCCTTCTGAGGTGGGTCAAATGAGGACCCAGATTGTTGGAGGCAATACGCTGACATTGTGAAATGTTCAGAGAGGGCTGTAAAGCACTGTGAAGCGGTATATAAGTCTAAGGGCTATTGCTAATGCTATTCATTTAGTGTCCATTCAAAGTTACAACAGCACTGAAAAAAGTGACATGACCATTTTTCATGCTTATGGCCATTGTAGGATCCCCATGGTCATGTGTTCAAAATTCAGATGCTTGGCAACTGGTTCATATTTATGATTGTTGGAGTGTCTTGAAATCATGTCATTTCTTTTTTTTTATTAAGTTTTTTATTTTTCTATTTTCATAACATATAATCACATGTATACTATTACATGGCCAACATCATATTGTATTATTAAATGTTTATATCAATTCACCTTACCATCAGCTCCCAAAATCAATTATTGGCTCTTCTGCTCTCCATACAACAAATTTGTACCTTATCCATCACTTTCTTCTCCCTCTTTCCTCCCACTCCCAACCTCCTTTCTTCCCTCTGTCATCTTTCCCTTCTCTACTTCACCTTCCTCTCCTTCTCTTCTTTCCCCTTTCCACTCCTTCTTTCTCTCCTCCTCTTCCCCCCCATTGCCCTTTCTCCTATCCCTCTTTTCTTCCCTCTCTCTCCTCTATTTCCCACTCTTCATCTCATTTACTTGGTGTATTTCAGCTTCTGAGTGAGCTCCATTCTATGTTGATGGTATTTATAATTTCTTTTCAATATACCTATTTAATTTTGACATATATCTTCCTCCTCCTTTTTAAAAAAAAAAAAGAGAACAAAAAATATACATATATAGTCATTGTGGTTTTAAACTCTCCCCGCCCCCAGCCTATTTATGGCCTGAGATGTAGACCTGGTTACAATTCCCAGCTATTCTCATCATTATATTTTTTTTCCTTACATGCCCCCAATTTGTGATTCTGTCTTTAAATCTCAATAGTTTCTCATTGTAAGTCTATTTCATGTTCCCTCTCCATTTTTCCATATCTTGGATTAGATTACCCTTAATTGTCTATAAATGTCATTTCTCTGTGGAAAATACCTCAGCAGCATCCCTGGGACCTCAAAGGCTAAACGAGCGGGTCTCAATTTTAAATTTGCCATTCCTGGCTTCTAATGCATGACAGGTTTTTTTTAACATTGGAGCTCTTGTTAGAGGCTTCGCATACTTCTCCTTCACATCCCATGAAAACACAAGCAGGTCAGAAAACAATTAGATATAATAGATCTAGAATAGAGTGATTTCTAACAAAATCAGCTTTGCTTCTGAGTGTGCTACAGAGGTGGGTTCCTACCAATTCGCACCTATTCGGTAGAACCGGTTCGTCAAATCTACCAAACCGGTTAGAAGAGGTTCCACCAGTGGACCCGGAAAGCAGGCCACACCTACAGAAGAGGTTCCAAAATTTTTTGAAACCCACCACTGGTCCTTGGATAGGATTATTCTTCACTATCATGCTCATATTTATAAAACTCAGGGCCTCTGTGAAAGGTAAGGATGACTACTGCGTTTGTGGTGCAATCAGAACATTGCGTGTGTTGAAGTTGTTTTAACGCAAACCAAAGATGCCTTTTAAAAAACAAGTTTACATCATATTCTTATCCCTCTACCTACCTACCTACTCACTCTCTACCTATCTACTGTATTTCTCTCTCTCTCTTTCTCTTTCTTTCTCTCTATCCCTCTACCTATCTACCTATCTACCTACCTACACACTTTCTCTCCCTCCCTCCCTACTCTATTTTTCTCTCTTTCTCTCCCTCTCTATCCCTCTATCTACCTACCTACTTTTTTAAAAAAAATTGCCTCTTCAAAACCTTGGTGTGTCGTATACTCCAGTGAGTCTTATACTCCAGTGAGTCTTATACTCCAGTGAGTCTTATACTCCAGTGAGTCTTATACTCCAGTGAGTCTTATACTCCAGTGAGTCTTATACTGTGAAAAATATGGTAATCAATGAGAGAACCAACTTAGAACTAGGAGAAACTTCCTAACAGTGAGAACAACCAACCAGTGGAACAGCTTGCCTTCAGAAGTTGTGGGTGCTCCATTACCAGATACTTTTAAGCCAATTGTCTGAACTTGAATTAGGGTCTCCTGATAGAGTAGGGGGTTGGACTAGAAGACCTCCAAAGTTCCTTCCAACTGTTATGTTCTATGTTCTATAGTTATGGGTCGTAACCAGGAGCCCACCAGAGCTCAATTTGGATTATGATATTTGGATGGATGGAAGGGAAGGAGAGAGAAATCTAGTTTAGCAAAATATCACGCATGAACGAACAAGGATGCCAAGCCAACATTTTCTAGGACTAAAAAAATATTAGCCAAACCAAAGGGCATGAATCCAAAGGAAGGTGAAAGATAGCAAAAGAGTCCCTAAAGTATTTTTCTAATGTAATTTGTTCAGTAGCAGCATTTTTTCCTACCCTAATCATAACCTTTGACACGCTTTTGAATTTCCAAATGAGTTTTATTGTAGATTCTCCTGCAAACTGCACAGTCTTTGAAAGTTATTTATTTCCTACCAATATTTCTACCCTGCCACAATTCAGCAAAGACATGTGACAGCTTACATAAAATAAATAACACTCTTAAACCATCCATGGTTCAATCTAAAAACTCGACAGTTGTAAGTACAAACTGTGAAATGCACAACACAAGCCAAAACCACAATAATACCACATAAGTAAAAAAAAAAATAGTAATAGCAAAACATCAGCCCAGCAAATTCCTCAGAAGTGAGAGATTGGTAATAATTTCTTTGTAATAAATCTAATTGATTGTGCTGATGCTGCTAAGATAGATTTTAAGCATTGAGACTCACCTGTGAGCTTGATCATACCTACCTTAGGTACAGAGGTGGGTTCCTACCAGTTCGCACCTATTCGGTAGAACCGGTTCATCAAATCTACTGAACATTTAGAAGAGGTTCCACCAGTGGACCCGGAAAGCAGGCCACACCTACAGAAGAGGTTCCCAAAAAATTTGAAACCCACCACTGGTGGGTGTGTAATGTCCCGCAGTTATCTATGCATTAATAATGATCTAGTAATATTTCCTTATACATTTTAGGGACCTTTCCTTACATAATTGGTGTTTTCTTTCATACTTTTGAATTTCTAATTTCTGTTTCCGTTAGTTGGCAATTGCTAAAACCAATCCCACGTGAAAAAGTCTTCAAAGCCTTCTTGATTTTAATTGTCAATTTATTTATTCCTGCACATTGTAATATTTCTTCATTTACATATCTCTGTTTTTCCACTGTTGTGCAAACACAATTCCAGCAGCTGCTAACATGTGTAAAATTAAATATATATTATAATCCCTTTCAAATAGCCAACAAAATATTTCTGGTTTTAATTCCATATCTTGCTTTACGATTGCTTCTAACCACTAACTTCTGAATAGCTACTTGGACTGACCTAAGTACTAATTCATAATTTCATATCCGGTCACATGGGTGGCAAGCCACTCCCACAAAGGAGGCCACACCCACAGAGTAGGTTCCAACAATTTTTGAAACCCACCACTGCTTAGGTGAAGGACTAGATAAAACTAAACCAATGCAATCATAAATTGCATTAACAGAGGGATACAATCAGAGGTGGGATTCAGCAGGTTCTGACCAATTCTGGAAAACTGGTAGGGGAACTTTTGAGTAGTTCGGAGAACCAGTAAATGCCACCTCTGACTGGCCCCGCTCCCATCTATCTGCCTCCAGAGTCCCAGCTGATCAGGAGTAAATGGGGATTTTGCAGTATCCTTCCCCTGCTACGCCCACCAAGCTATGCCCACCAAGCCACGCCACGTCCACCAAGCCACGCCCACAGAACTGGTAGTTAAAAAAATTGGTCACCACGTTATAAAAAAACATTGAGACTCTAGAAAGAGTGTAGAGAAAAGAGCAACCAGGATGATCAGGGGACTGGAGGCTAAAACATATGAAGAACCGTTGCAGGAACTGGGCATGGCTGGTCTAGTGAAGAGAAGGACCAGGGACGACATGGTAGCAGTGTTCTAATATTTGAGGGGCTGCCACAGAGAGGAGGGAATCAAACTATTTTTCCAAAGCACCTGAAGGCCAGACAAGAAATAATGGATGGAAACTGAACAAGGAAAGATTCAATCTAGAAATAAGGAGACATTTTCTGACAGTGAGAGCAATCATCTAATGGAACAGCTTGCTTTTGGAAGTTGTGGGAGCTTCATCACTAGGGGCTTTCAAGAAGAGACTGGACTGCCATTTATCAGAAATGGTGTAGAGTTTCCTGCTTGGGTGGGGGTTGGACTAGATGACCGACAAGCAGAAGTGGTATTCAACAGATTCTGACAAGTACGGGAGAACTGGTGACAGAAATTTTGAGTAGTTCAGAGAACCGGCAAATACCACTTTTGACTAGCCTCACCCCCATTTATTCTCCGCCTCCCAAGTTCCAGCTGATTGGGAGGGAATGGAGATTTTTCAGTATCCTTCCCCTGCCACGCCCACCAAGCCATGCCCACCAAGCCACCCCCACAGAACTGGTAGTTAAAAAAAAAAATTCAATCCCACCATTGCCTACAAGGTCCCTTCCAACCCTGTTGATCTAATCTATCCAGAGTCATTCCCAAGAAATGGGGCTTCATCTGGCCAGACCTGCAGGCTACTTCAGCTGACTGCAGTTCTGCAGTTCGGCTGTTCAAATCTCACCGGCTCAGGGTTGACTCAGCCTTCCATCCTTCCAAGGTGGGTAAAATGAGGACCCGGATTGTTGTTGGGGGCAATATGCTGACTCTGTAAACCGCTTAGAGAGGGCTGAAAGCCCTATGAAGCGGTATATAAGTCTAACTTTAAAAGATAAAGACTATGTTTCCTTGATGTTAACAAAAAAAGGAAGAAGTATTTAAACTGATTGTTGTTACCTTGTGCCAAAAAGGTTTGCCATCACTGGACCATTGTGATTATACCAGTACCAAATTGCTTTCAAAGCCGTTCATAACTCTAATGAGGAATGAAGACATGTTACCTTCTCATTCCATAAGACCCCACAAGGGATCAGCGATCGGAAAAATGCAATGGAGAAATTTTTCCACCCATCAAGTCCCGTATAAAGGTAGAAAAAGTTGATGAAGGCCATCGTTAGCTTTCAGGAAGAGGGGAACAGGTTTAGGCTGAACTTACGTTTCCCCACCGTCAACTTATTTTTTCCATGCAGACATCCACTTATCTGTAATCAATAGCTGCTAGCTAGCAGATGCGACTCCGAGAAGGTCAGTCCACATGCTTTGACATGGGTGATTAATTGGACACAGGACCCAATGGCAAGTGATGGGAAGGTTTCCAGAGAAGCCCTCTGGAGATCAGGATGGCTAATTCTGCTGTCAAAAGGAAGCCAGGCTGAGACAGAGATCCATACCTTCAACAGCTTTAGCCCCAGAGTAACAATGAAGATGAGAAGTCAAGGCTGCATTGAACAGGGGGGGGATTCAGTTGTAAGGACTGAGGCATGCAATTTTGGCTGGGCCTTTGAGTGATGTGCAAACAGACCAGAGGTGGGTTTCAAAAATTGTTCGAACCTACTCTGTGGGTGTGGTCTCCTTTGTGGGAGTGGTTTGCCACCCATGTGACTGGATGGGAGTGGCTTGCTGCCCATGTGACCGGATATGAAGATGCCGACGACACTTGTCAGAACCACCTTAAATTACCTCACACACAGCACTGGCATGCATAAGAATAGGATGTAAACTTGTTTTTTAAAAGGCATCTTTGGTTTGCGTTAAAACAACTTCAACACACACAATGTTCTGATTGCACCACAAACGCAGCAGTCATCCTTACCTTTCACAGAGGCACTGAGTTTTATAAATATGAGCATGATAGTGTAGGACCAGTGGTGGGTTTCAAAAAATGTTTGGAACCTCTTCTGTAGGTGTGGCCTGCTCTCTGGGTCCACTGGTGGAACCTCTTCTAACCGGTTCGGTAGATTTGACGAACCGGTTCTACCGAATAGGTGCGAACTGGTAGGAACCCACCTCTGAAACAGAATCATGCTAAAAAGAAGTGAAGTGTAGGTACTCCTCAGCTTAGGACCATTGGTTTAGTGGCCATTTGAAGTTACAACAGCACCTAAAAATGTGACTTATGAACTGTTTTCACACTTACGACTGTTGCGGCATCGCCATGGTCATGGGGGTCATGGGGGTGCGGTGGTTAGAGTGCAGTATTGCAGGCTAACTCACTACTCACTGCCAGGAGTTCAATCCTGACCGGCTCAAGGTTGACTCGGCCTTCCATCCTTCCAAGGTCAATAAAAGGAGGACCCAGATTGTTAGGGGCAATAGGCTGACTCGGTAAATTGCTTTACCGAGTCAGGGCTGTAAAGCAATGTGAAATGGTATATACTGTATTTTTCAGAGTATAAGATGCTCCGAAGTATATGACATACCTAGCTTTTGGGGAGGAAAACAAGGGAGGGGGAAATCTCCCTCTGCCTCCCAGCAATTTGCCTCCTTGCAGCAAACAGCAAACAGCACGGATGATATACACTGTTTGTGGTTTTACATTTCAGACTATACTTGTACAGATGCTGTTCAAATTGATGTGGCTTTCTGGAAGTATACATTATTCTCTGCTATTTAAAAGAAGATACAATAGCACTGGGCCTCTTCAGATCAAGCATTTATTTCAAAAAGCTTCTTCGTTTTGTTGTTGTCTAGAACAATAAAAAAGCAGTCTTTAAAAAATAAGTCTAATAATTTGAACATTCTATAGGCATTTATAGTTATTGACCTACCTCCTTGCAGCAAATAGCAAACAGCCTGTTTCAGTTTAGCCTGATTAGAAGGGGGGGCGGGATCTGCCGCTGCCTCCCAGCAATTTGCTCCTTGCAGCAAACAGCCTGTTTCAGTTTAGCCTGATTAGAAGGGGAAAAATCTGCCACTGCCTCCCAGCAATTTGCCTTGTTGTTACAAACAGCAAGTTTCACTTTCAATTTCAGGGATTGCCATAGCCTATTGCCGCCTCCATAAGCCCCATTATCTCTGTTTGCTGCAAGGAGGTAAATTGCTGGGAGGCAGAGGCCAAAGGGTGGGGGCCGGTGGGTAGGGCTACTTTCAGGGTATAAGACACACCCAAATTTTCACCCTCTTTTAGGAGGGAAAAAGGTGCATCTTATACTCCGAAAAATACAGTAACTCTAAGTGCTATTGCTCATCAAAATTCAGATGCTTGGCAATGGTCTCATATTTATGACAATCACAGTGTTCCTGGATCATGTGATCACCTTCTGTGATCTTCCAATAATCAAAGTCAATGGAGAAGCCAGATTCATTTAAAGGCTGTGCTACTAACTTAACAACTGCAATGATTCCCTTGAGAACTGTGACAAGAAAGGTTGTAAAATGGGGCAAAACTCACTTGACAATTTTCTCACCTAGCAACAGAAATTTGGGGTCTTAGTTGTGGTTGTAAGCCAAGAACTCCCTGTAGAATCAAGACAGAGGCTACGTTTGATTTCATTTAATTGACAGTTCGGTACATTAAAAACACAGTAAATATAAACCCTCTCCAACTATCTCTTCAGGAGTTCATAGAATTTATGCCATATTCCTGCAGGTGATATCATATCAATCTCAAGATTGCTGAGACCTTCAAGCTGTCTTGTGGGATTTGGTTTCCAGGCTAAGTCCATTTTTGTTCTTCTCAGTAACTGTTCTGGTTGGTTGATTGGTTGGTTGGATTGTTGGTTGTTTGGTTAGATTGTTGGTTGGTCGGTTGGATGGTTGGTTGGATGGTTGGTTGGTTGGATGGTTGGTTGGTTAGTTGGATTGTTAGTTGGTTGGATGGATGTTGGTTGTTTGGTTGTTTGGTTGGTTGGATTGCTGGTTGGTTGGATGGATTGTTGGTTGGATGGATTGCTGTCTGTATGTCTGGCTGGCTGGCTGGCTGGCTGGCTGGCTGGCTGGCTGGCTGGCTGGCTGGCTGGTTGGTTGGTTGGTTGGTTGGTTGGATTGTTGGCTGGGTTGTTGGACTGGGCTATCTAATGGACCATCTCTCCCTCCTTAAATCAGCCTATGCCATCAGATCCTGCAGGGGAGTCATGCTACTGATGCTATCAACTAGGGAATCTACATTTCATGGGTCCCTTCTTATGGGTGCCCTTTTTATGGAGCATTCCTCCCTCCTTAATTTAGATTGTCTTCATCCCTTCTGATAAAAGCCCGCAACATCTGGTTATGTGACCAGACGGGAGCCCCCATGAAATCAAAGACTGGTTTAGATAGCTCCTTGGTTGAAGGGTGCATTTTTATTTCCTTCAACTGCAAGTTGCATTTCTGGGTTATTAGCCAGGGGTGGGCTTCAAAAAATTTAGCAAGGGGTTCTCTGCCAGGTAGGCATGGCCATGGTGGGTGTGGCCTAGCCGGCCTCCTGCACCACAGCAGGGGGAGGGGTTTTTGCTGTCCCAGGGTTCCGGAGGCTTTACTGGTGCCTCCAGAGGGCTCCGGAGACCCTCTGGAGGCTGGAAGCAGGCCCATTTCCAGCCTTCCCAAACTGGGTGGGCGTGGCCAACTCAAGGTCACTCAGGTCGATGGGCGCTTCGCCGTAGCTGTTACAATGTAATAAGGGTTAACCGGAGAGGCAGTTTCACTTCTCAACCAAGAAGCTTCCCTTTTTCGCCCTCCCCGGGCCTCCGTGCACACCCTGCACTTACCTGCATCCATAATGGACCATATGGGGACTCCTGGGAGGGAGGGAGGGGATGAAAGGGGCATGGTGGGCAGGGCCAGCCAGGAGTGGGATTTGGGGGTTCACCAAACTGCACAGAATCTTAGCTAGAGGTTCTCCCAAACCCCTGCGAACCCCCAGCAGCCCTCCCCTGGTTTTAGCATATTTATTGCGATGGTCTTTTACATTTACATTTGCCATTTTTATATTTTCTCTTTTAATCTATTGTTGAGTACAGTAAAACTCCGAGTCACCTTCAATGAATTTTCTCTTTTTATCTATTGTCGAGTATATCCCAGAGTCACCTTCTACGAGAAGGACGGCTATATAAATTTGAATAATAAATGAATAAACATCTGAGCAATGATCTGTCAACAGAATAGTGTGACCTCCTTCCCATGGAGGGGGCCTCTCTTACTTCAGCCAGCGTGGCCTCCTGTGAAGCAGGTTAACGGGTTTGGGAGAGAGGGTACTTGCTGAAAATTGGACAGTCTGGGCATAGTAGGAGTACCATATTTTTCAGCGTATGAGACGCTCTGGAATATAAGACGCACATTTGTCTTTGGGGAGGAAAACAAGAAAATAAATTCTGCCTCTGCCTGCCAGCATCCATCGGTATTCATCTGGCTAGCGCCCTTACCGCAAACAGCCTGGTCAGCTTCAGCACATTATTGCAGCCTGATTCAGCCTAAGCAGTTTGAAGTTTGAAGTTTATTAACATTTGTATGCCGCCCACTCCCTAGAGACTCAGCAGCTGATTGGTGGGTGGATCGGCCTCCCGGAACACCCCCAATCAGCTGTTCCAGGCTGCAGGGATTGCCACAGACTGTAGCCAACTCTGTGCCTTGCATTTTTGGCCTCCGTGCCTTGCATTTTCAGCCTCTGAATGCTCCGTTTCAGACCTGTTCAAGGCTGTGGGGATCGCCAGAGCACATTGCCACCAATCGCTGCCTCCATGCATCGTGTTTTGGGCCTCTGTGCATTGCATTTTCAGCCTCCACGGAGCCTGTTTTTGGCCTCTGCACATCACGTTTTTGGGTGGTTCCAGGCAGTGGAATCGGCAGTGGTGGCAATGGTTTGTAGCAATCCCTGCAGCCTGGAACAGGTCTAAAGTGCGATGCGCAGAAACCAAAAATGGCCGAAGAGTGGGGGCGGGGGGGCGGGTGGGGCTACATTCAGTGTATAAGACACACCCAAATTTTCACCCTCTTTTTTGGGGGGGTGCGTCTTATACTCCGAAAAATACGGTAATTTTCCATTCCAGGCAACCACTCCACAATTGTGTGTGGCCCCCTACAACCGTCTGCCAGTGAAAACTGAGCTTGGGAGGGCCATGCGCTCCCAACATGAGTGATGTTGATCTGGCCACACCAACTCTGGCCACGCCCACCCGAGGTCAAACACAACCCTGATGTGGCCCCTCAATGAAATTGAGTTTGCCACCCCTGCCCTATACCATTCCAGACAACTGGCTGTCCAATCCCTTCTTGAAAGCCTCCAGTGAAGTCAAGCTGTTCCACTGGTTGATTGCTCCCCACTGTTAGAAGTTTCTCCTTAATTCCAGGTTGTTTCTCTCCTTGATTAGTTTCCATTCATTGCTTCTTGCCTTGCCTTCTGGTGCTTCCTGGCAGGAGAAGAGATTAACAGTTGGAAGGGACCTTGCAAGTCATCTAGTCCAACCCCTTGCCCGAGCAGGAGACCCTACATCTGCCTCTACCTAGGATGGAACTCACAACCTCTGGATTGTGAGGCGAGAGCACCACCTCTGGTCCAGCCTCCTCCCCCAGGGAGGTGGTGGCTACTGCATAGATGAATCCATAATACTACAAATGCAGGCTTGGCCAGAGTTTATTTTATTTATTTATTTATTTTATTAACTAGACTTATATACCGCTTCATAGGGCTTTCAGCCCTCTCTAAGCGGTTTACAGATTTGAGTCAGCAAATTGCCCCCCACAATCTGGGTCCTCATTTCACCCACCTCGGAAGGATGGAAGGCTGAGTCAACCTTGAGCCGGTGAGATTTGAACCGCTGAACTGCAGATCACAGTCAGCTGAAGTGGCCTGCAGTACTGCACCCTAACCACTGCGCCACCTCGGCTCAGTTGTTCATCATATCCCTAAAAATGCTCAGACTACCTTCCCAGTAATCGACCTCAGAATGCTCCATCTCCTTTCATCCTCAGAAGAATGCCGTGCGCAGGAATAGCCCATCTGACGCCCTCCAGATGTTTTAGGACTACCGTCCCTATAAACTCTAGTTCCTGGCTGCACTATCATGGACTGATGGGTGTTGAGATCTAAAGCCCCTGGAGGACAGTGGGTTACCAATGTCTGGTCTATAAGCCAAGTAACTTTAAAGGTAAAAATAAATGATAGATGAAGTGCAAACTCCTGAAGAGGAGAAAATCCAAAATCGCGGAGAAAGTGCCATCTAGAGGTCAAGAGAGGTAATCTGTCAAGCTTTAAAAAAGGGAAGTAGAAGCGTCTTTTGAACTCATTATAATGGTGTTACTGATCTATTTTTCTTCCAGCATAAATGGATCTATAACCATTAGCCTGGCCAACAAGGTCATCTGGGGATGATGGCCATTGTCCTAGTATCCATCTGACTGGGAAGATTCAGTGAAAGGCTGCAATATGTCCAAACAGGATTCCTTATGGCACTCTATTATTATTATACAATTGTATCACAGCGGCCAGTTGTTTCGCCGGATTTGGCATTTGTTACTAGTCGGGCCCCACCCAGGAGCCTAGGATGTCATAACGTATTTTCGTAATATGCGTGCAGATCCAAGCAGTGCATTTGACTGATGGTGATTTTGTCAATTTTTAACTGTTTTAAATGTAATTCCAGTGCTTTTGGAATAGCACCCAGTGTGCCAATTACCACTGGAATTACCACTGCTGGTTTGTGCCATAGTCGTTGAATTTCGATTTTTAAGTCCTGGTATCTTGCGATTTTTTCATGTTCCTTCTCGGCGACCCTGCTATCACCTGGTATTGCGATGTCTATGATTGTGACCTTATTTTTCTCAACCAGTGTGATGTCTGGTGTATTATGCGCCAGTATTTTGTCTGTCTGTATGCGGAAATCCCACAAGATCTTGACCATCTGATTTTCGGTGACTTTTTCAGGCTGATGTTCCCACCAGTTTGTTGCTGTTTTAATATTATAATTTTTGCACAAATTCCAATGGATCATTTGTGCTATTGAATTGTGCCGCAATTTATAATCAGTCTGTGCGATTTTTTTTACAGCAGCTGAGTATGTGACCAACAGTTTCATCAGCTTCTTTGCAAAGTCTCCATTTGGCATCATCAGAGGATTATTATACAATTGTATCACAGCGGCCAGTTGTTTCGCCGGATTTGGCATTGGTTACTAGTCGGGCCCCACCCAGGGGCCTAGGACGTCGTAACGTATTTTCGTAATATGCGTGCAGATCCAAGCAGTGCGGCTTTTTGCATTTGACTGATGGTGATTTTGTCAATTTTTAACTGTTTTAAATGTAATTCCAGTGCTTTTGGAATAGCACCCAGTGTGCCAATTACCACTGGAATTACCACTGCTGGTTTGTGCCATAGTCGTTGAATTTCGATTTTTAAGTCCTGGTATCTTGCGATTTTTTCATGTTCCTTCTCGGCGACCCTGCTATCACCTGGTATTGCGATGTCTATGATTGTGACCTTATTTTTCTCAACCAGTGTGATGTCTGGTGTATTATGCGCCAGTATTTTGTCGGTTTGTATACGGAAATCCCACAAGATCTTGACCATCTGATTTTCGGTGACTTTTTCAGGCTGATGTTCCCACCAGTTTGTTGCTGTTTTAATATTATAATTTTTGCACAAATTCCAATGGATCATTTGTGCTATTGAATTGTGCCGCAATTTATAATCAGTCTGTGCGATTTTTTTTACAGCAGCTGAGTATGTGACCAACAGTTTCATCAGCTTCTTTGCAAAGTCTGCATTTGGCATCATCAGAGGATTATTATTATTATTATCATTATTATTTATGGGACTTTATTATTGTTTTTCTTATGGCTATTATTACTCTCTTGTTTTGCATGTATGCTGAGAACGTCTGCAATGGAGACAAATTTCTTTGGTGTCTAATCACACTTAAAGTATTCTTTCTGTTCTGTTGTTCTGTTGTATTCTGTTTTGTTTCTGTTCGGTTCTGTTGTGTTCTGTTCTGTTTGTTTCTGTTCTGTTACGTTACGTTATGTTACATTCTGTTCCATTCCATTTTATTCTACTCAATCTTGTGTTATCCATTTGAGTTTCCCAAGGTTTTCATCCTTCTTAAAAGAACCTGAACTTAAAGTAGTGTTTCTCAACCTTGGCCACTTGAAGATGTCTGGACTTCAACTCCCAGAATTCCCCAGCTGCTGGCTGGGGAATTCTGGGAGTTGAAGTCCAGACATCTTCAAGTGGCCAAGGTTGAGAAACACTGACTTAAAGCATTGCACTAATTCAGTGCATTCCCTTATCTGCCCTTTTCCAAGAGAAAAATTTGCCCGGGAGCCAAAGGAAGGATTGAAATAGTAAACATTAGGAAATCATGGCTTGTGATCAGCTACTATTTGATGTGTTGAAAGAAATGTCCTTCTGGGTTCGGCTCCAAGTGGGGAAAAAGACACTGGAGACATGGAGG
This sequence comes from Thamnophis sirtalis, assembly GCF_051295495.1. Taxonomy (NCBI): domain Eukaryota; kingdom Metazoa; phylum Chordata; class Lepidosauria; order Squamata; family Natricidae; genus Thamnophis; species Thamnophis sirtalis. The sequence continues at coordinate 110,467,344 of NW_028261382.1, read as the reverse complement.
CTGCTTGGAAAGATGGTTTTAATGGTGGACAAGACCACATGGCTTGAGTCCTGAAGAGAAAAGGTGATCACATGCTTCAATGTTGGTGGAGAAAAGAGAAGGGAAGGACTGAGATGCTGAGTCCCTGGTTTTATGCCCTCTCTGACCTTTGATCTTGAGCTTGTATTCTGATTGGTTATCAGACTCCCATGGGGCCATGCAGGGGCAACTCTCTAGGCTGCGTTTTGAATCCAGGTTTGGTTGAGTTCTCAGATGCCATGTGGTGAGTTGGGTAAAGTGCCAATATTATCATGCCTTAATCCCATCCCCCTGGAGCTGAAGTGGAGACCTCTTTGTTATGTAAAGGGACCAGCTTGGCCTTCTTAATGGCCCATTGACAAAAGGGAGGGGGAGGCAGGAAGCTGCAGGAAGTTTCTCTTTAAAACATTTCTCCTTTTCACATCCAGGGAAATATAATATTCTGCCTTTTCAATATTTCCTAGGATATTTCATTTGTCTGGGAGAGGGCTGGATGATAACTTTCCACAGATGTATACTTCTAATTGACACTATTTGCTGGTTTTTTTCCCCACAGAACATGGAATCATAGAGCTGGAAGGGACCTTAAAGGTCTTCTATTGCAACCCTCTGCTCAGGGAAGGGGAGCTGACACCATTTCAGTCAAATGGGATGGCATATGGTCCTTTCCTTGCATTGTTCACAACTTGGGGGAGCAAAGAATTGGGGCATCCCATTCTTCAATCTCATGGGACAATAATACAGATAGTGCTTGACTTACAACCACAACCTGAACCAGAATTGCTGCTGCTAAACTAGATGGTTGTTAAGTGATTCATATCTGATTACCATATTTTTCAGAGCATAAGACGCACCGATTTTGAAGAGGCAATTTAAAAAAAAAAAGTTTTTGCACTCTGCAGACCTCCCAAAAACGGGCCCATTTTTTTTGACAAGAAAGGGGCATGGATAGCCTTTAGGAGGCTTGTAGGGAACGGGGGGGGGCAAAAACGAGCAAAAAACGGCCCCTTTTCCACTCATTCTTGCCTTCCTCAGCTCCCAGGAGCACTCTGGAAGTCTCCTAAAGGCTATGCATGGCCATTTTTGCAAAGGGGGCAGGGTTTCAGGAGGCCAAAAATGCTGCATTCGGTGTATAAGACGCACTCAGATTTTCACCTTATTTTTTGAGGGGAAAAGGTGCATCTTATAGTCTGAAAAATACGGTATATGAAAAAAAAATTGCAACGGTTGTTGGTCATTAAGCAAATCCCTGCAGTACTTAAGTGAATCATGTGGTCATTAAGTAAATCTAGCTTCTCCCATTGACTTCGCTTGTGGGCAGCTGGTGAGAAGTTGGCCAATGATGATCATAAGACCCCGGGACCCTGTTTTAAATGCATGCCAGTTGCCAAGCACTTGATGATACAACCGTGGGAATGCTGCGTTATAAGTTATAAGTTACTTTTTTCTGTGCTGTTGTAACTTTGAACAGTTGCTAAGTTGAGGACTATCTGTAGACCACACATCCATGAATGGTTCCACCGAGCAGCAAGTCCCAACCGATTTCGGAATGAAGTCCAATTAAGAAGCCTGATTTGCTGTTTAACTAAATCCTGAACCTTTAAGGCATCTTATCTAGACAGCCGGGAATTAAAAGTGCCAGAGAGTTTAATTAAGCAGTGTTAGATCGATAGCTTTCACACTGAGGGAAGCACAAAGTCTGCCCTAGATCCAAAAGCTACAAATCTGTCAGATCTGTCAAAAGGACACTTCAACTCCCGAGATGGAAACAATCGCAAGAACAAAACTGTCACCACAATTCCCTCCTTCGTACATTCCCCTCCATGCCCTCATTGGCCTGGATTCCACGATATAGCCTTCTCCCAGTCAATGGATTCATCTTTCTGTATGACAGAACACGGTATCAGATGGCTGGGTCATATCTTTATTTCCCAGATTTTTATTCTCCAAATAGTTCAAGAATGTCCCCTCAGGAAATTTCAAAGTACTTAGGATGATCTCACCACCCCACCACACAAGAAGTCAGCTTCCTTAGATATCGAATTATAACATCTATCCCATTGCAATTCTATGGCTCCATATTATGGTGATTTTATTATGGTTTTATCTTAATTTAATATATTATCTCCTGTATTGTCTTGTCCACATCTATCTCTCTCTCTCTCTCTCTCTCTCATATCTATCTCTTATCACTATCTCTATCATTGCTGTCTGCCTGCCTGCCTGCCTATCCATGTATTCTATCTATCTATCTGTCTGTCTTTCTTTCTGTCTGTCTATCTATCTATCATCTATCTATCTATCTATCTATCTATCTATCTATCTATCATCTATCATCTATCTATCTCATTTATATCTATATCTAAGAGAGGGAGGGAGAGAGGGAGAGAGATGATAAATAGATAGACAGAGAGACAGACGGATATAAAAACATATAGAGGTGATAGATATAAAGATAAGAGATAAGAGATAGATAGGTAGGTAGGTAGGCAGGCAGGCAGGCAGGCAGGCAGGCAGATATAGAAACATACAGATGATAAAGATAGAGATAGTGATAAAAGATAAATGAAAGAGAGAGGATAGATAGATAGATAGATAGATAGATAGATAGATAGATAGATAGATAGAGATAGATAGATAGATAGATAGATAGATAGATAGATAGATAGATAGATAGATAGATAGATAGATAGATAGATAGATAGATAGATAGATAGATAGAATACATGGATAGGCAGGCAGGCAGGCAGACAGACAGCAATGATAGAGATAGTGATAAGAGATAGATATGAGAGAGAGAGAGAGAGAGAGAGAGAGAGAGAGAGAGAGAGAGAGAGAGAGAGAGAGAGAGAGAGAGAGAGATTTGCTGATGCTTTAAACTATATTTGTACATCACTGATTGCATGCCATACACTAAATAAATCATATAAAAAAATTCTCCAATTATTACTCAGTAGACTAGAAGGCTTTGACTTCCTTCCGTGAAGTCACATCAATCAAGCTTGGGGTCACAATGGGCCACCACTGTTGCATTTTGGTATCTTTATGTAAGGGGGGAACATAGAAATGACCACAGAGGTATAATGCCTGGAAAGGTCTTGTTTGTCATGGACATTGGAACAAACCAGCAGTTCACGGGCAAATAATTTGCACAGCGCAAACTGGTTGGGTGACAGTTTAGCTTCCTTCAGCTAGTTCCAGAGGTTGAGTTTTTCACGGATGGGTTATTGATTTTATTATTCACTGCCCAGTTTGTTTGCGCTGGTTGATTGTACAAACCTTCTAAATAAAATAAAAAAATGGATATATTTGCAAGGAAAAGTCATCATTTTAAAAAACAGGATTATTATTATTATTGTTGTTGTTGTTGTTGTTGTTGGTAGATCACATGCATTTTCAAGATGATGATAAACAATTCCATGTATAGGATTAGGGATTAGAAAAATAAAAACAAGAGATATGGATTTGTATGTGTGTGTCCAAACACATGTAGAGCCAAGGTGGCGCAGTGGTTAAATGCAGCACTGCAGGCTACTGCTAGATCAGCAGGTCAGCGGTTCAAATCTCACCGGCTCAGGGTTGACTCAGCCTTCCATCCTTCCGAGGTGGGTGAAATGAGGACCCAGACTGTGGGGGCGATATGCTGACTCTGTAAACCGCTTAGAGAGGGCTGAAAGCCCTATGAAGCGGTATATAAGTCTACTGCTATTGCTATTGCTATTGCTATTTGTTCATGTTATGCAGGTAATACTCAACTTATCAACAGAATTGGGCCCAGAATTTTTGTTGCTAAACAAGATGGACGTTAAGTGAATTGTACCTTTTTAAGCCATGGTTGTTAAGTGAGTCAGGGCAGATATTAAGTGCCATTAAGCAAATCTGGCTTTCCGCATCGATTTTGCTTCTTAGAAGCTGGCTGGGAAAGTTGTAAATACAGGCAGTGCTCAGCTTTCGACTACAATGGAGTCCAAGATTTATGTTGCTAAGTGAGAAATTTGCTAAGTGAGTTTTGCCCCCACTTTGCAACTTTCCTTGCCACATTTCTTAAGTGAATCGTTGCAGTTGTTAAGTTAGTCACACGGTTGTTAAGCGAATCGGGCTTCCCCGTTGACTTTGCTTGTCGGAAGGTTGCAAAAAAGAGATCACATGACGCCCACACACCCCAGGGACACTGCAACCGTCATAAATGTGAGTCAATTATCAAGCATCAGAGTGTAAGTCTGGTGACCATGGATGGGGGACGCTGAAACGGTCACGTGTGAAAAACAGTCATAAGACTTTTTTTTCAGTGCCGTTCAGAGGTGGGTTTTGGCCAGTTTGCTCCGGATTGGGTGAACTGATAGTGGCGGCAGCGGGAGGCCCCGCCCACCTGCCCAGATGCTTCTGCAAATGCACAGAAGCTTCACGCACGAGCCAACCAGTAGTAAAATCAATTGAAACCCACCACTGGTGCCATTGTAACTTTGAACGGTCGCTAAGCGAACTGTTGTAAGTCAAGGACTGACATGCTGGTGGCCAAACATCCCAATATTGATCATGCAAAGATCAGTTGTAAGTCCATTTTTTTCAGGGGCATCGTAACTTCCGACAGTTGCTAAACAAATGAAAGAAAGTCATATAGCAACCAAAGGGTGGCTCAGTGGCTAAGACGTTGAGCTTGTCAATCGAAAAGGTCGGCAGTTCGGCGGTTCGAATCCCTAGCGCTGCATAACAGAGTGAGCCCGATACTTATCCCAGCTTCTGCCAACCTAGCAGTTCGAAAGCATGTAAAAATGCAAGTAGAAAAATAGGAACCACCTTTGGTGGGAAAGTAACAGTGTTCCGTGCACCTTCGGCGTTTAGTCATGCCGGCCACATGACCACGGAGACGTCTTTGGACAACGCTGGCTCTTCGGCTTAGAATCAGAGATAAGCACCGCTCCCTAGAATCAGGAATGACTAACACATGGGTGCGAGGGAAACCTTTACCTTTTAATATAGTAACCTGTATTACATTATTATTTGATAATACTTTTTTTTAATGTAAATATGTTTTATTTTCATTTCATTTCATTTCGTACAGTCACATATATACTGTGCATAACCGGGGCCATATAACATTGAACAATAAACACAGCCATCCCTCTTGTCAACAATATCCCCCCAAAATACAAACCCAATATACCACTTCGACCCTCCGTACACCCTCCCTTCCATCTCACCCTCCCTCCAATCCTCTCTCCCACCCTCTCTACCCCTCTTCCTTCTTTCCCTCTACTCCTCCTTTCGGTGTATTTCTACTATCTATCAATATATTCAGCTTCTCCTATTTTTACACTAGAATTAAACAGCAACAGTATACAAGTGCAATCATGTTACTTTAAAATCTAGCACACACTATATTTCCCCCTCCCCCCTCCCCCCTAAGACCCCACCTCCCCCCCCCCAACTTCCCAGAGCCCACGGTGTAGCTTTTTAACAAACACAGTCTAAAATATATTAAAACAAAGGAGATTTTAAAAAAAAGGAAAGAAAGTCAATAAGATCTCTACGTTGAACTCAGCTTCTTGCTGTTACCCAAACTTTAAGCAGTTTAACTTATTCCTAATCTTAAGCATAGGCTATATGGAATTTCTTAGTCCCGATAATACTTTTAAAGTATTGTATTTAGTGTCCTCAAAAACATAAAGCTAAAGGTTCACTGACATATCTATAATAATGTTCTAGAGTCTATGTGTAATGTATAGTATACATGTTATGTAAACATTAAATAATTTTTTTCAATGAAACTTCAGAATAATAAGACCACAGCTGTCCCTTTTCTCCTCTCCCTGTTCAGTGCTGATTTATTTCTTTCTCATTTTCTAATTCTGGTTTTCAGCCTAATTTATTTTTATTTCATTATTTTTTTTTGCACAAAAGTTTACACTTCCAGATCTGAGTTTCCCTTCAGCTTTCACAACTTCCCTCGTGAATGAAATCATCCTGACGCCTGACCAAAATTTTTATCCCACAACTCTTTCACAAAAGCTCTCCTCTAAAATGAAACAACATTCGCTGAAAGGAAATTCAAGCCATAAAGCATGAGCACAACTTCCTTTTCTGCCTGGCCCTCTCATTCATTTTTTTAAAAAAAAGTGACAGTTAATTCACAAAAAGTGGTCAGCCTTTCACCACTGTAGGAAAAGCCACCCTGTATTCTGCGAGGAACAAACGTGGGGCATGTTCCTTCTTCAAACTTGACAAACCATAAAGATTACTAGACCTCTTATCTGCCTGTGAAAGATTTCCCCACTTCTACTTACCACTGACTTCTTTGGAAGCAAGAAGGAACAGAGGTGACATAATAATAAATAAAAAAAAAGCACTATTACACAGGAAGCCAAAAGAAAGACTCCTGAACTGGTTCCTGGCTCCATTTTCCATGCAACTTCACCCAAAGTGTTGTAGGAGATCTAAGATCCACAACAAGACCACACCTAGAACACTGCACCCAGTTTCGGTCCGTGACCGGTCAAAAGCGCGGAGGAAAAAATCGTGCTCGACGAAAGCACGCATGTGACGTCATCACAGCGCGACGAAAAAAATTAAAAATTGAAATAAAATTAACGCAAGCCGATTCACATAAAGGTAAGGGTTAGGTTAAGGGTTAGGGTTAGGTTTAGAGCGTTAGCGTTAGGTTTAGCGTTAGGTTAAGGGTTAGGTTTAGGGTTAGATTTAGGGTTAGGTTAAGGGTTAGGTTTAGGGTTAGGTTTAGGGTTAGGTTTGGGGGGGTTAGGGTAAGGTTTTAGCTTTATTTTTACATTTTTCGATCACCGTGCGATGTTTTCGTCGCGCTGTGATGACGTCAAATGCGCGCTTTCGTCGAGCGCGATTTTGTCCTCCGCGATTTTGTGGTGGAACCGTTTCGGTCACCACACTATAAAAAAGATGTTGAGACTCTAGAAAGAGTGCAGAGAAGAGCAACCAAGATGATTAGGGGACTGGAGGCCAAAAACATACGATGAACGGTTGCAGGAACTGGGCATGGCTAGTCTAGTGAAGAGAAGGACCAGGAGAGACAGAAGAGCAGTCTTCCAACATTTTAGGGGCTACCACAGAGGGGGGTAGGAGTTAAGCTAATTTCCAAAGCACCTGAAGGCCAGACAAGGAATAATGGATGGAAACCAAGCAAGGAGATATTAAACCTGGAACTAAGGAGAAATGTTCTGGCAGGGAAAGCAATCAACCAATGGAACTGAAGTTGCCTTCAGAAGTTGTGGGAGCTTCATCACTGGAAGCTTTCAAGAAGAGGCTGGACAGAGTTGGAAGGGACCTTGGAGGTCTTCTAATCCAACCCCCTGCTCAAGCAGGAGACCCTAAACCCTTCTGGACAAATGGCTGTTCAAGCTCTTCTTGAAAACCTGAAGCTTCTGAAGGGCTGCTGGCCCACTGATTAATTGTTCTCACTGTCAAGTAAATTCTCCTCAGTTCTAGGTTGGATATCCCTTCAATGATCTTTCACCTCTTCTGACCTAGCAACACGAAGCCGAGTCCTCATCCCGACAAACCCTTTTTATTTAATTTACAGTGAATTCCTCTCCAGCAAAGTCTTTCCTCTCCCACAGTCTTGCAAGTTAGTTCACAATTACGAACTTTTATCAGGCTTGGAGAGCGGCCAGGCCGATATCTTTCAGACGCCACAATACTTGGCAAGAATGCAAGAATGAACTAATTGTCTCCTGCAAACACCCCTCCCCTTTCGCTCCTCTTTTATTCCCTATGAGAGGGGCCATTCACCGTCCACCTGTGGCCTTACTCCCAAGTCGACCCTTGTTCCTTAGCTGTTCTCTTCATGTGGCAACTCTGCGCATGCGCACACTGGGAACAGGCTCCAGCTGTTCGTCTGCCTCACTGATGTCTGACTCTGAAGGCAGCTGATAACTGGCATACGGCTCTGGCCCCGTCTCTGCCTCTGACACAGAGCCCTCATCAGAGCCTTCCCCAGACTCCAGGACTGGCCCATGTTCCTCCCCAACCTCCTCACTGTCCGAATCTGCTGCCAGCTCCGCTGTCCACTGGCAGGCTACAACATCACCTGTTGCTTCTTGTCCTGCCCTCAAATGCTTTGGAGAACAAGTTGATCCCCTCTTCTCCATCACAACCCCTCCAGTACTGGAAGACTGTTATCATATCACCCCCTAGTCCTGTTAAAAAGAGTTAAATATTACTAACAACAATAGCAACTTTCATACTTCTTGCAGCAGGAACAATAAGGAAATTTGGGGGTAGGGAACAGCCTCTCTGGTAATCCCAGATATTGTAGCTTGCAGGGTTGACCTCTGGTTCAATAAATCTTAGGAGAATCCCTCTCCTTATAGTGACAAATCCTCTATTGTGGCTGGATTGAATGGTGGTTTAAGTGCTCAACTGTCCGTTATCATGTCATGGGGCTAATTCAGTATTTTCCTTACCTGGTTCTGAAGAAAAGAGAGAGATAAGGCACTCTCTGTCTGGATGTCATCAGTGGGTTGATGATAGGACTCTTTCAATCTCGGAATGATCTCACTCAGCAGTGGGAAAGTGGATCAGATAAAACCAGCTGAGTCTCTCACCCCATGTAAACACCACGAGGTGGAGGAAAATATCCGCAAGCACCATCCAACTCTACAGAAGGGGACAGTGATGGATGGAATCAAAAGAGTCCCTGGAGAAAGGAACAATTCTCGTTCCTCCTCCCGCCCATCTCTTTCTTAGAGTGAAGGTCATAACAGGCTCTCTTGGGGGCCTAAACCATGAATGAAATGGATACGGGCCATACAGTTCTTCTCAGAAGATCTGGATCCAGTCATCCAGCAATTAAGCGGGAAGGGCTTCATTTTCAAGGCCTGATCACAAGTGGCCTTTGCCAATTAATGCAATTATGAAGGTCTTGGCCTCATTCCCGCAACAGGAGATCAGTGGAGGAAAAAGGCAAGTCCCCAAGTTGGGAAGGAAAGGGGATTTACCTTTGCACAGAGACAATGAGTTCTAGTCCCACCTTAAGCATGAAAGCCAACTGGATGATTTTGGGCCAATCACCAGGAGATCGTGAGTTCTAGTTCTGCTTTAAGAATAAAAGCCAGCTAGGTGACTTTGGGCTGATCCTCAGGAGACTGTGAATTCTAGATCCACCTTAGGCATGAAAGCTGACTGGATGACTTTATGCCAATCATCAGCAGGCAATGAGTTCTACTCCCGCCTTAGGTATTTAAAGTTGACTGAAAGACTTTAGGCCAATCATCAGCAGGCAATGAGTTCTACTCCCGCCTTAGGTATAAAAGTTGACTGAAAGACTTTAGGCCAATCATCAGCACGCTATGAGTTCTACTCCCACCTTAGGTATAAAAGTTGACTGAAAGACTTTAGGCCAATCATCAGCAGGCTATGAGTTCTACTCCCGCCTTAGGTATAAAAGTTGACTGAAAGACTTTAGGCCAATCATCAGCAGGAAATGAGTTCTACTCCCGCCTTAGGTATAAAAGTTGACTGAAAGACTTTAGGCCAATCATCAGCAGGCTATAAGTTCTACTCCCGCCTTAGGTATAAAAGTTGACTATGTGACTGGGCCAATCCTTGTCTCTGAGCCCAACCCACCTCACAGGGTGGTTGTTGTGGAGAAAATAGGAGGAAGAAGGAGTATTAGGTATGCTGGCTGCTTCGAGTTATTTATGAAAAGAAGAAAGGCAAGGTAAAAATCTAAGAAATAAACATCGCAAAGGTGGACTCTTCCTTCCTCCCTCATGCAAGGATTCCATATGACTTCACTCTCAAATGAAAACGTTCTGTCTCAAATGGGCTTTCGGAAGTCAGATTCTGCTGAGTTCAGATGCAGGTCAACTATTGAGGATTCAATCCTGGGTACCCAGCAGTTCCACTCTTGTCTTTCTGCACTACCACCAAAAATAATCTAAGAAGGGACAGAGGAAACAGTCACTGTTGCATCGCAGAGTTCCCTGGGCCTGATAGACCTAGATAACTTTGTTATTGTTAGTTGCAAAGTTGTGCCCAACCCATCACGACCCTATGGGCAACATTCTTCCAGGCCTTCCTGTCCTCTACCATCTTCTGGAGTCCATTTAAGCTCATGCCGACTGCTTCGGTGACTCCGTCCAGCCACCTCATTCTCTGTTGTCCCCTTCCTCTTTTGCCCTCAATCTTTCCCAGCATTAGGCTCCTCTTCAGTGAGTCCTTCCTTCTCATTAGGTGGCCAAAGTCTTTGAGTTTCATTCTCAGGATCTGGCCTTCTAAAGAGCAGTCAGGGTTGATCTCCTCTAGGATTGACTGGTTTGATTGCTTTGCAGTCCAAGGGACTCACAGGAGCTTTCTCCAGCACCAGAGTTCAAAGACCTCCATTCTTTGGCGCTCAGCCTTCCTTATGGTCCAACTTTCACAACCATACATTGCAACTGGGAAGACCAGAGCCTTGACTATAGGCACTTTCGTTGGCAGTGTGATGTCTCTGCTTTTTAGCATGCTGTCTATATTTGCCGTATCTTTCCGCTTTCAGTTATACTTCCATGGGGAACTAAGGAACTATAATTGAAAGCGGAATTTTTGTGGCAGGTTTCACACATGCTCAGCAGCCGGGGATGGGAATTTGCAGGGTGTTGAACAGCAGTTAGCAAGCTCTGCTCTGCAAAGAGAACCCTGCAAACCAAAACGTGTCTCCTTCTAGAAGGTGTCACTGCATCAGCACTACCACATTCTCTCCCTGTCCACAAATGAATGGACATTGCTTGCTTAGCATTTTCATTCAGCTCATTTTTTCATTGAGAAAAAGAGAGAGAGACAGAGAGACAGAGACAGGCAGAAAGACAGAGACAGAGAGAGTGAGACAGAGAGACACAGAGAGAGAGAGAGACAGAGACAGAGAGACACACACACAGAGACAGACAGACAGACAGACACAGAGAGAGAGAGAGAGAGACAGAGAGAGACACACACAGACAGACAGACAGAGAGACAGAGAGAGACAGAGACAAAGACAGAGAGACTGAGAGACTGAGAGACTGAGAGAGACAAAGAGCGACAGAGACAGACAGAAAGAGAGACACAGAGAGAGACACACAGAGAGAGATAGAGACAGAGGGAGAGAGAGACAGAGAGACAGAGAGACAGAGAGACAGAGTGAGACAGAGAGACACAGAAAGAGAGACAGACAGAGACAGACAGAGAGAGAGAGACAGAGAGAGACAGAGACAGAGAGGCAGACAGAGAGACAGAGAGAGAGACAGAGAGAGAGAGAGACAGAGGCAGACAGAGGCAGACAGAGAGAGAGAGACAAAGAGACACAGAGAGAGAGAGACAGAGACAGAGAGGCAGAGAGGCAGACAGAGAGAGAAAGAGACAAAGAGGCACAGAGAGAGAGACAGAGAGAGAGACAGAGAGAGACAGAGACAGAGACAGAGAGAGACATAAAGAGAGACACAGAGAGAGACACAGAGAGAGAGTGAGACAGAGAGACAGAGAGAGAGACAGAGACAGGCAGAGAGAGAAAGACAGGGAGTGTGAGATAAAGAGAGACAGAGACAGACAGAGAGACAGAAAGAGATACAGAGACAGAGAGAGTGAGACAGAGAGACAGAGAGACAGAAAGAGACAGAAAGAGACATAGACACACACAGAGAGATAGAAAGAGACACACACAGAGAGACAGAGAGAGACAGAGAGAGAGAAAGAGACAGAGTGAGACAGAGAGACTGAGAGACAGAGAGAGACAGAGAGAGAGACAGAGACAGGCAGAGAGAGAAAGACAGGGAGTGTGAGATAAAGAGAGACAGAGACAGACAGAGAGACAGAAAGAGATACAGAGACAGAGAGAGTGAGACAGAGAGACAGAGAGACAGAAAGAGACAGAAAGAGACATAGAGACACACAGAGAGATAAAAAGAGACACAGAGAGAGACAGACAGACACACACAGAGAGAAAGAGACAGAGTGAGACAGAGAGACTGAGAGACAGACAGAGAGAGACAGAGAGAGACAGAGTGTGAGACAGAGAGACAGAGGCAGACAGAGAGGCAGACAGAGAGAGAGACAGAGACACAAAGACACAGAGAGAGACACAGAAACAGAGAGGGGGGGGATGAGACTGTGCTTGTCATTCAAAAGGTTATTGCTCTGTGGGCGATGGCATGTGGAGTGCTTTTATTTTTAAACAGCTTCAAGTTTTCCCACCCGCCTAGGAAAGTTGCTTTGCCCCCATGCACACACACTGTGAATCAAAACCAGAAAGCGTCTGCGCTAAATGGAGCTCGTTGTTTTTCTGTCTTGGCAGCTCTCCTGGCGGGCGAGACCTGCCGATTGAAAGAACAGATGCGCCATGCTGCTTTTATCTGCAGTGTCTCTCTCATTGGCCAAGGTTGGAAGGAGTCAGAGAGAAAAAAATGGCAAGGGCCTCTTGTTAGCGAGAAAGCAAATAGGGAAAGTCCAAAGTCAGTTCCTTGGCAGACTTTATCCACGTGATCGGATGGAAGATGATCGATCTGGTGAAGAAGAGATGGTGTTGGGGTAATGTACCTCTGACCACTGTTGTCAGGCACCTTCTTGTAGAACATCTCCTAGCATCCTTCTAGGATTTGCACCACTCAGGTGACCCCGATGCAGAGGTGGGTTCCTATCAGTTCGCACCAGTTCGGTAGAACCGGTTCGTCAAATCTACCGAACCGGTTAGAAGAGGTTCCACCAGTGGACCCGGAAAGCAGGCCACACCTACAGAAGAGGTTCCCAAAAATTTTGAAACCCACCACTGAGACACACACACACACACACACACACACACAGACTCACAGAGAGAGAGAGAGAGAAAGAAAGGAAGAAAGGAAGAAAGAAATAAAAAAAGAAAAAAGAAAGAAAAAGTGAGAGAGAGATGAAAGAAAAAAGGAAAAAGGGACAGAGAGGCAAAAGGAAGGAGAGAGAGAGAGAGAGAGAGAGAGAGAGAGAGAGAGAAAGAAAGAACACTTGGCTGGCAAGCCACTCCCACCAGGTCACATGGCCGGCAAGCCACTCCCACCAGGTCACATGGCCGGCAAGCCACTCCCACCAGGTCACATGGCCAGCAAGCCACTCCCACCAGGTTACATGGCCGGCAAGCCACTCCCATGAGGCCATACCCACAGAGTAGGTTCGAAATTTTTTTGAAACCCACCACTGTCCTGATGGCACAGGTGTAATCTCCAGTTGGCCTCAACAACTCTCTAAAAAGACTGCAAATGTCCAGCTATCTGCAAGGAGCATAAATCCTTCCAGTCCCCACCATCCAGTCCAAGCTAAAGACGCTTCTTGGATGAGAAGCTAAAAGTCTTCAAAGAAAAACCAGAATCTCCAGTTGCCTCCTGAGAAAGCCCCGTTGGGGCAACCATGACCTGGATGACGGAGGATCTCCATAGACATTTAGCATCCTCTTTCTTCTTCTACCTGGGTTCACATAATATACCAAACATTCTTTAGGTTTTCTAAATGTTTCCTGGCAGTGAGACAGGAGTGGGCAGACAATATCAGTGGAACAGCTTACCTCCAGAAGTTGTGGATGCTCCATCTCTGGAAGTTTTGAAGAAGAGGCTGAACAGTCATGTGTCCTGAGTGATGTAAGGCTGTGATGGCGAACCACAGGTGGCAAGCAGAGCCCTCTCTGTGGGCACATGAGCCGTTGCCCAAGCTCAGCTCCATTATGCATGCACGCACAGGCCTCCTGCCAGCCAGCTGATTTTCGGGTCTCTGCCATGCATGCAGGGGGGCACATGTGGGACATGCACATGCATGCACATGGGGGCGGGAATCATGTGTGCATGCACAGGGCTGGAGGGAGCATGGGGGCAGTGCCCCCTCCCTGCAGCCTGTTTTTGGTCCTTTGAGGCCGTAGGGATGCCTGCTGGACCCAAAATGGGGTGTAGGAGGGGTGGCATGCACAGGGGGACATCAGGGCGCGGGAAGGCCACGCGCACATTGAATTATGAGCGTGAGCATATGCAACCAAAAGGTTAGCCTTCACTGATATAAGATCTCCCATTCAAGAAGAAGATGGGGATAGAAGACTTCCAAGGTCCCTTCCAGCCTTCTGATTCCATGTTTTATGTTCTAGATTGAGTTCAGCGTGCTTGATAAAGCCAGGCGGTGCTCAAATCTTTATCAAATGAATTGGTTTATGTAACCAATCACCATCCAACCTGTCCCATATTTGGATTTACAAAAGAGAATTGTGAAAGCTTTGAAGAATTTTTGCGAGAAGGTTGTAAGGAAAAATGAAAAGAAGTCACGTTCTAGGACGTTACGTGGAGGGACTAAAGTTCAAGATTGTTAAAAGTAAATGGGAGAAATATAAAAATTTGGTGCATTTGTTCAAGTGGAGTCATCCTTAATAAACCTTTGCTGAGAAGGTCTTTAAGAGAAGAGATGGAATATGGGGGAAAAGAGACAATTTGTGGTATTTTAACAGAAGTTGATAAATGACTAAAACTGTTTATACTTACGGTGAGAGAAGTCGCCTTTTTTTTTTTACATTTCTTCTTCTTTACTCTATTTTTTTTCTTTTTTGCACTTTCTATTGTTTCTTTTTATTATGTTTTCAACGTTTGCACTCAGTTGTTTTCCTTTTAATTGTACCATGTTTTTTTAATAAAAGCGCTAGGAAAAAAAATCATGGCTTAGGGCAGCGGTGTCAAACTCAATTCCATTGAGGGCTGCATCAGGTTTGTGTTTGACCTCGATGGGGGGGGGAGAGGCCAAGATGCGTGTGGTCAGCTCAATGCCACTCATATTGGGGGCACCTGTGGTGGCCTGAGTGCTTTGCCAGTGAAAACAGGCTCCCGAGCGCCATTTTCTGCTGCAACAGACTCCTGCAAGCCTCTGCTGGCGAAAACGGAGCCCGGAAGGGGCCCTCCCTAGCTTCTTTCTCATTGGCAGAGGCAGCGTGGGCCAGTTCTTTGCTGTTTGTAGGGTGGCCCCGTGGGGCAGATCTAAGCCGGATCTGGCCCCCGGGTTTTAAAGACGAGAGTCTGAGGTAAAATTAACTGAACTTTATTGTAGGAACTAACAGTCAACAGCAAAACACGAACAGAGAATGGAGCCCGCCTGACAGCTATTTATACTTGACAGCTGTCAGGCAGGTAGCCAATCAGCGGCGTGTATTTCTCCCGCCGGCTGGCTGGCGCGCCACAGCCAATCAGAAGCCTGAGGTTCTGGCCGCGGCTGCCGGCTGCGTCGGGAGGACGCAACACCAGGCCTTGAGTTTGACACCCCTGGCTTAGGGCAATGTGCAAACCAGGTTGACGTGTTCTCATGAGAAGAAAAATGGGGCACCTCTTCCTTTAAGGCAGCGTCTCTCGGGATTGGCATTGATGGCAACTTTGCATGGCTGTCTGGGGAATTCTGGGAATTGAAGTCCACATACCTTATGTGGGAAACACTGCTTTAAGATGTTTCCAGGCTGCTTCTTACTGTGGCCGGCCAGCGGCCAGCGGAGCTGGTGGCCAACTCAGACAATGAGGAAGTTGTGGAGGAACCTGGGCCAGACCTGGAGTTTGGGGAAGTCTCTGATGAGGGCTCTGTGTCAGAGGCAAAGTTGAGGCCAGGGCCATCCAACAGTTATCATCTGCCTTCGGAATCAGAGATCAGTGGGGCAGAAGAACAGCTGGAGCCTGTTCCTGAAGTGCGCATGCGCAGAGCTGCCAGGAGAAGGAAACAGTTAAGGACCAAGGGCCGACTCAGGAGTAAAGGCACAGGTGGACGGTGAATGGCCCCTCCCGTAGGGAATAAAGAGGAGCAAAGGGGGAGGGGAATTTGCAGGAGACAATTTGTTCACTTAATTAGTGTGAAGATTTGTTCGTGACTCTCAGAGGTTCTTTGCCAAGTATTTTCTTTGTTTTTTATTGAAAGTTTTAAAGAGTTTTACAAATATATACCTTCCCTCCCCCTCCCCCCGACCCCACATCTCCTCCCACCCTCTCCTCCCCCCCAACCTCCCAGAGCAAATACAGGGTATAAACATTTAACAACCATATACTAAAATAAACTAACTAACTTTAGCATCATCCCTCGCTTATACTTTAACTCCCCTTTTGTAAAGCTAACTTTAGATAAATTGTAACATTCCTTGCTCAGTCATTCATAAACTATCTGGAGTTTCTTAATCCCATATTTATTTTGAATGTAATCAATCCATCTTCTCCATTCCAGCTTGTATTTCTCATCTGAATGGTCCTTAAGATATGCTGATATTTTAGCCATCTCTGCTAAGTTTGTTACTTTTAATGTCCATTCTTGAATAGTAGGCAATTCTTCCTTCTTCCAGTACTGCGCCACCAACAGTCTTGCTGCTGTTGTTAAATTCAGAATCAAATTAGTCTCTATAACTGTACAGTTTGTCATTATCCCTAACAAGAATAACTGAGGAGTAAACTTTATCCTCTTTTTAAGAATATTTTGCATAATCCACCATATTTTTATCCGAAATGCTTTGACCTTTTTACAAGTCCATCATATATGATAATACGTAGCATCAGCACAATCACATCTCCAGCATTTGGGTTGTAAGTTCGGATACATACAAGCTAATTTTTTAGGATCTAAATGCCAAGTATTTTCTTGTACAGCGTTGCTTTTGGAAGATATCGGCCTGGCAGCTCTCCAAGCTTGATAAGGTCTGTGGTTGTAAATTCACCCTTGAAAGACTGTTTGCTGGGACTTTGCTGGATGTGAATGAGAGGAATTCACATTAGCTTAATAAAAAGGGGTTTTGTCGGGACAAGGAGTCTGCTTCGTGATTTTGTGAAGCCTACATCAGAACACGTCTGTCTGGCTATTAGATACACTGTCCACATAGCATTTTTGATAAGGGCATCCGAGTCGTCATTTATCGTAGGCAAGTGACTTTGTTCTCTTTCTAGGCTTGAAGGAACAAAATCCATGGATGATGGATGGAGAGAGAAAAAGGATTACGCTTATCGGAGGAGCCCATGCATCGATTAAACTTAAATTGTCCTGGACCACAGACATCAAACACACATAAAAGTAAACCTTGCAATCCAATGGAAGGCAACATGAATGCAGCCCGAAAACTTATAAACAATAATAAAGGTGGGATAAATATCAGATAAATAAATTAGTTGGAGCAGGCATTAGGAACAGCAAGCTTGGTGATCTTCCCTTCTCTGAACAAGCTAACTAAGTGATCTCAAGTATTTCAAAGTTTTCGGGCTGCGTTCATGTTGCCTTGCATTGGATTGCAAGGTTTATTTTTGTGGTGAACATACCTAAAACTCCTTGTTCTCCTGTTTGCCCCACAACAACAATCCTGTGATGTGGGTTAGGCTGAGGCAGGCTGGTCCAAAGTCATCCAGTTGGCTTTCATGTCTAAGGCGGGACTAGAACTCACAGTCTCCTGAAGATTGGCCCAAAGACACACAGCCAGCTTTCATGCCTAAGGCAGAATTAGAACTCACAGTCTCCTGGTAGTTAGGCCAGCACCTTAACCACTAGACCAGTGATGGCTAACCTTTTCCAGACCAAGTGCCCAAAGCGTGCATGTGCCCGGACCCCCAAAATGCTCAACTGCACCCTCCTGTGCATGCGTGCATGACCCCCAGCACACACCCCTGTGCATGCACATGCATCCCCTGCTCACGCCCCATTCCCTATGCATGTGCAGTAGAGACCTGAAAACCAGCTGGCTGCTGGGTGGTGTGTGTACATGCGCAGCAGAGCTGAACTGGGGTGAAGGCTCTCGTGCCATCAGAGAGAGCGCTGAATGCCACCTCTGGCAAGGGTGTCATACAGGGGTGGGTTCCTGCCAGTTCTAACCTCTTCTATAGAAGAGATTCCACAAATCTACAGTGCCGTTTAGAACTGGTTCCAGCTCCCTACCCTCATCCGTCCGGACATCATCAAGATGAAGAGTGAGAGGAGGAATTCTGGGAGTTGAAGGCCACAAGTCTTAAAGCTGTCAAGTTTGAACACCCCTGGGTTTTTTTTTCCTAAAGGGTTAGGGATGCAAGGGTCTTGTAACGACAGCTTTAAGACTTGCACACTTCAGTGCCAGACGTCCTGAGCCAACATGACTGGAGGAAAAACTCTGGGAGATGAGGTCCACAAGTCTTAAAGCTGTCAAGTTTGAACTCCCCTGGGGTTTTTTTTCTAAAGGGCTAGGGGTGCAAGGGTCTTGTAACTTGACAGCTTTAAGACTTGCGTGCTTCAAATGCCAGAGTTTCTGAGCCAACATTTTGGTTGCTGAGCAAGAGCGTTGTTAAATGAGTTTCACCACATTTTACAAGTTGGCCACACCCACCCAGTCACATGGCTGGCAAGCCACTCCCACCTGGTCACATGGCCAGCAAGCCACTCCCATAAAGCAGGCCACACCTACAGAAGAGGTTCTAAAAAAATTTGAAACCCACCACTGGTGCCATAGCTTCGCCATCATTTGACCAAACTGGTTTTTGACATCTCAAAATCTTTATTCATCTAGCAATTCCTAACTACAGCAGGCTGATACGATGATCCTACACAGAGTAAGATCTTAGTCTTGGTAACTTCGTGAGCAATGTCTCAATATTCAAACCTTTGACTTTCCCCAGTTAAGTATTTACCACTGCCCTGCTTAATTTATTTTCCTTAATTCATTCATCACCTGCATTTCTGGTGTAGCATGAACACAGCTAGCTAACAGTGCAGTCACCTTCTACTGCGCACACATATGCTGCAGACAGAGGATGTGGGGAGCCGCCAGGCTGAGCATTTCAACATGTTTGAAGGAACCCTAGGGGGGGAAAAAAAGAGAACTAACATTTTATGCTTAAGTTCTTCGGAGACATGGGAACCAGTTTCCATATGAGAGAACAGTGAGTTGGGGATCCAGAACTTTCTAAAGAATGGCTCACAAGACACCGCAGGAAGTGGGTGATTTCCTGCAGTGGAGGGGAAAGAGGAAATGGGAGCATTATCACTGGAGGCTTTCAAGAAGAGACTGGAGTGCCTTGTGTCAGAAATAGTGTAGCATCTCCTGCTAGAGCTCAGGGGTTGCCACAAAGAAGAGGAAGTCAAACTATTCTCCAAGGCACCTGAGGGTAGAACAAGAAGCAATGGGTGGAAACTAATCAAGGAGAGAAGCAACTTAGAACTGAGGAGGAATTTCCTGACAGTTTGAACAATGAATCAGTGGAACAGAAGTTGCCTCCAGAAGTTGTGAATGCACTGGGAGTTTCTAAGAAGATGTTGGATAGCCATTTGTCTGAAGTGGTGGAGGGTTTCCTGCCTAGGCAGGGGGTTGGACTAGAAGACCTCCAAGGCCCCTTCCAACTCTATTATTCTATTCCATTCTATTCCAGATGACCTACAAGGTCTCTTCCAACTCTGTTAATCTGTTAATTTTAATTGTAATTTTAAAAAAAGCAATGAAATTAAGAGCCGTGGGGGCGCAGTGGTTAGAATGCAGTATTGCAAGCGAACTCTGCCCATTGCCAGGAGTTAGATCCTGATCGGCTCAAGGTTGACTCAGCCTTCCATCCTTCCAAGCAGTGGTGGATTTCAAAATTTTTGGGAACCTCTTCTGTAGGTGTGGCTTGCTTTCCGGGTCCACTGGTGGAACCTCTTCTAATCGATTCGGTAGATTTGACGAACCGGTTCTACCGAACTGGTGCGAACCTGTAGGAACCCACCTCTGCTTCCAAGGTGGGTAAAATGAGGACCCAGATGGTTGGGGGCAATAGGCTGACTCTGTAAACTGCTTAGAGAGGGCTGTAAATCATTGTGATGTGGTATGTAACTCTAAGAGCTATTTCTATTGCTATTTCACTCTATTGGGTCATATCCAAAGGCACTCTTTTCCAAATCAGCCCAAAGCAAAATCGTTCAAATTGACTTTAATTCAAGAGAATCTGCACTGCACTTCATTGAAGCAAAGAAGGGAGAGATTTCCCCTCCATGAAGTGTCATTAAAGGTGATATGATAGCAGTGTCCCATTATTTGACGGACTGTCACCAAGAGGAGGGGATTTCCCAAAAGACCTGAAGGCAGGACAAGAAATAATGGGCCGGAGCTTTGTTAAGGAGAGATTCAACCTAGAACTAAGGAGAAATTTCCTGACAGTGAGGACAATTAGTCAGTGGAACAGTTTGCCACCAGAAGTTGTGCCTGGGTCTGCATGCACCAGTGGTGGGTTTCAAAAATTGTTCGAACCTACTCTGTGGGTGTGGCCTCCTTTGTGGGAGTGGCTTGCCGACCATGTGACCGGATGGGAGTGGCTTGCTGCCCATGCGGCTGATGCCGATGACACTTGTCAGAACCACCTCAAATTACCTCACACACAGCACTGGCATGCATAAGAATATGATGTAAACTTGTTTTTTAAAAGGCATCTTTGGTTTGCGTTAAAACAACTTCAACACACGCAATGTTCTGATCGCACCACAAACGCAGAGGCACTGAGTTTTATAAATATGAGCATGATAGTGTAGAATAATCATATCCAAGGACCAGTGGTGGGTTTCAAAAAATTTTGGAACCTCTTCTGTAGGTGTGGCCTGCTTTCCAGGTCCACTGGTGGAACCTCTTCTAACCGGTTCGGTAGATTTGACAAACCGGTTCTACCGAATAGGTGCGAACTGGTAGGAACTGGTAGGCAGTGCTCATCTCCATTTCAAAGTTGAAGAGCCAGCTCTGTCCAAAGACATTTCTGTGGTCATGTGGCCGGCATGACTAAATGCCGAAGGTGTACGGAACGCTGTTACTTTCCCATCAACGGTGGTTCCTATTTTTCTACTTGCATTTTTACATGCTTTCAAACTGCTAGGTTGGCAGAAGCTGGGACAAGGAACAAGAGCTCACTCCGTTACATGGCGCTAAGGATTTGAACCGCCGAACTGCTGACCTTTTTGATCAACAAGCTCAGCATCTTAGCCACTGAGCCACCACGTCCCTGGAAGAAGTAATAAATTCATTCAGTTATCATGAGTTCCCTCAACCATTTGCTTCTATCAAATTGTTGGCGTGAACATCAAATCATTAAGGCTTTGGCACTGTTTCCACATTTACCCACGTGGAATAAAAACCATGCCTGCAAGAACATGCAAGAACATGCTCCAATGCGCGACATCCTTGCATTTTTGGGGATTCACTAGACAGAGATGTCCAACCTTGGAAACTTTAAGAGTTGTGAACTTCAACTCCCAGATTCCTCACCCCTGAAAAGGGACTCGAACCGCTGAACTGCCGACCTTTCGGATTGACCAGCTCAGCATCTTACCCACTGAGCTACCGCGTCCCTATTGATTTTCACACCAGGTGTGAAACAGATGTGGGTTACTGTTGTGACTCAGCAGTTATGCTGAGAGTTTTTTCAGCCTACAAAATTCAGTGTGGGGATTCAGCAGTTCTGCTGAGAGCTTTTGCAGGATCAAGATTCATTAGGCAGCGGGGAGTGGTTAGAAGCAAGTTTGGAGATAAAAGGAGAGAGGCTGCCACGCCCCAGTTGCTGGAGTCAACATACGTTCATTTGTTCCTTCGTGTGTTCCGTGTCTGGTACAATATTGCTGGCTTATTACTCCTGATTATGCCTGTTACATTTGGAGAAATGCTTTGATGTTTTCATGTAAAACCGTTCCGTGAAGTCTTCGGAGGAAGTTGCATCTTGCTTGTAAGCTTTTGTAATTCTTATCGGAGAGTTGTTTATGTTATTTTCTGGGCTTGAAGCCAGTTTGAACTGAAAAACTGATAAAAAGTCCTCTTAAGTTTTTGTCTCCCTGCGTTTGTTAACGAGCCGAGCAAGGGGGGGGTCAGAACAGGTTACTACCAGTTCGCACCGGTTCGGTAGAACCGGTTCATCAAATCTACCGAACCGGTTAGAAGAGGTTCCACCAGTGGACCCGGAAAGCAGGCCACACCTACAGAAGAGGTTCCAAAAAAATTTTGAAACCCACCACTGGTGTGAAACCTTATAAAAACCCTTTAGTGACATTCAAGGTGACTCTAAACTGGGCAGCTTTGGCACATTCAGCAGGAACTGGAAATACAACAGCTAGTAAACTTGGGTTGCTGCTTGCAAGGCCTCCTCTCAACTTTCCCCCAGGGCTTCACCAAGAAAGCTTTCTCTCTGGCCTTCTCCGATAGTCATCTCTGCAGCAGATGGCTAAGAGAAGCTGGAAACAGATCAACAGGAAGCAATGGAGTTACTTCCCTTTTAAAAGCAAAGGAGCCACATGGAGAAGATGGCTTCCTTGAACCTTCATCAAAGGAAAGCACCCTTCTCAAGATTTCTGTCGCTTCTCTTCCAGATGCCGTTGTCTTCCACGCAGTAGAGAACAGACCTGTAAAAAGATAGAAAGGTGACTTCAGAATGGAAAGCCCGTGACAAGACCATCTTTCCCACACAGACACCTTCCAGATGTGGGTGTCATTCCAACACATCTGGAGGACATAAGGCGTGACCTCGCATTGAACTGCAGGGGGAAGCTTCCCTTCTCCAGACTCCACATCTGGATTTTGGGCAATGCCCAAAGTAACAGCTGATGGACCAAGGCACCATCTGAAATGCCTGTCTTTAAGCAAGCTAAGACAGAAATCAGACGTCGCAGTGAGGTTTAATCTAGTCTGTCTAGTTTTGGCTCAGCAAAATTGGGCAAATGCAGATACTATTTGCCCCGTTCTCCATCATTTATGTTTTCATGTTATGTGTGAACCTACCCAGTGTTGGCTTACTGAATGAAACATGTTTGAACAAATGATCAATGCCTTATTGGTTATCTACGAACACAATCCCTGCGTCATTCCTGCAGAACTCACCCACGTTTTTAAGAATCTCTGCAAAAAAGAAAAAGGAAAGTGAGTGAGGGCTGGTTCTCGTCTTCCTTGTCTCTCTGAAAAAGAGCTAATTCAATTTCTCCAACCTTCAAAACAGCAGCTATAGCAATTAATATGATTATTAGCAAATGATTGCTCTGATTGAATGCAGACTCCCAGACATCAGCTGGGAGTTAAACATTTCACACACCAAAGGCTCTGTAGAGAATGCAGAACGGATTTGGGGGGGGGGGGGAGGGAAATGGATTGTAGAGACTCCTCATTTAGCAACTGCTTCATTTAATGACCATTCAGTTATGATGGTGACTCAAGATAATTTTTCAACCAATGCCCGCATTCACAACTTCCATATCATCTCTCTCTCAGTCACTTGATCACTGTTACAGTCAGTTAGCACACATTGTCCTATGTCAGTGATGGGGAACCTTTTAGGCACCAAGTGCCCAAACTGTGCGTGCATGCATGCCCAAACTAAAAGGTGAACATGCGCATGAACATGCACATGTGTGGACATGCACACATGCATGGGTGGGCATGCAGAATTTCACACATGCACGGATATGTACAACCGCACCCATGCACAGACATGCGTGAATGCATGCATTCACAGACATGTGCAAATGCACACATGCACATACATGTGCACATGCATGTATGGGCATGCAGAAATTCACACATGCATGGATATGCACAACTGCACACATGCACAGGCATGCACAAATGCACCAATGCACAGAGATGCACGAATATACAATGCACAGACATGCATGAACGCATGCATTCACAGACATGTGCACATGCACATATGCAAATACATGTGCACATGCATGGATGGGCATGCAGAAATTCACACATGCACGGATATGCACAACTGCACACATGCACAGACATGCACAAATGCACCCATGCACCGACATGTGTGAATGCATGCATTCACAGGAATGTGCACATGCGCAGCAGAGACCCGAAGACCAGCTGACTGGTAGGAGGTGGGGCATCCCAACGCCAGCAGCGTGGCAGGAGGTAAGATCTTTTTCTTTCATGAGTTTCAGTTTTGTCATTTTCAGGGGAAGAGAAGCTCACCAAAGAAATGCCACGGAGATCTGACCAGGGCCAGTGATGTGTGTGCCAGCAGAGAGGACTCTGTGTGCCACCTCTGGCACGCGTGTCATAGATTCACCATCACGGTCCTATGTAGAATCATAAATCCAATCATAGTCTCGTGAGTTTATCAGCCACTTCACTTAATGATTGGGTTGCTGGTCCTAGTCTTCAGTCACTAAACATACTGCATGTACGTTCAAACTCATTTACATGAGCAGTGCAAGGATGGTAGGTGTAAGAGAGAAAAGATGAAAATGTCCAAAGTGGATGGTCATTATTTGCAATTTAGGTGTTTCTTAAATGTCAAAACAACCCTCGGTGGATCTGGGTCTTTTCTTCTTAAATGGTATGAGAAATTCACAGAAGACAATATGAAGTCTAAAATTCTAAAAATGGTATGTGGCAGAACATTCACACAACATATAAGAACATATAAGAATAATATATAATAATATATAAGAAGGGTTGGGGGGTGGGTGACACGATAGCAGTGTTCCAATATTTGAGGAGCTGCCACAAAGAAGAGGGAGTCAATCTATTCTCCAAAGCACCTGAAGGCAGGACAAGAAGCAATGGGTGGAAACTCATCAAGGAAAGAAGCAACTTAGAACTAAGGAGAAATTTTTTAACAGTGACAACAATTAACTAGTAGAACAGCTTGACTTCAGAAGTTGTGGGTGCTCTTCTCTATCATTGGAGGCTTCTAAGAGTTTGGACAGACATTTGTCTGAAATGGTTTAGGGTCTCCTGCTTGAGCACCAGGATGGACTAGAAGACCTCCAAGGTCCCTTCCAACTCTGTTATTGTGTTATATTTAAAGTTGTCTAATAGTGTCTAATAGTGTCTTTGTGTTCCTAAATTCTTGTGTTCTATGATTCTCACTTTTCTCCCTTAATGTGGCCTTCAGTTCAAATTTGTCCATCGCTCTCCAGCCATAACTTCGTAGCTTTCTCAGGCAATAAGAGCCGAGGTGGCGCAGTGGTTAGGGTGCAGTACTGCAGGCCACTTTAGCTGACTGTGATCTGCAGTTCAGCAGTTCAAATCTCACCGGCTCAAGGTCGACTCAGCCTTCCATCCTTCCGAGGTGGGTGAAATGTGGGGGCAAGTTGCTGACTCAATTTGCTAAAAAAAATTGTAAACCGCTTAGAGAGGGTTGAAAGCCCTATGAAGCGGCATATAAGTCTAATAAATAAATAAATAAATAAATAAATAAATAAAATAAAGCACTTCTGCCAATTCTCATCACAACAGGCAAGATCTTTTTGGGGGACAAGTGACAAATTGGTAAAGAAGATTTATAAATTTTTATTAGATTGCAAGATGGAAGAAGAGCGGGTTAAGGAAACAATGGTAGCATGAGTGATAAACTTTGGATGCAATATACAACTGGGAAAATGGCAAGAATTATGGGAAAGAAATAGAAAAATAACATTGGCAATACCGTACAAAGAAAATTTATATAAAATGTTCTATAGGTGGCACCTTCCGCCAGAGAGACTAGCAAAATGTTTAGAAATGTATCACCAAGTTGTTAGAAGTGTAATCAGACACATATTATCATATGTGCTGGTACTGTAAAAAAGCAAAAGAATATTGGCGGAAAAATTCAAATATGGTTGACAGAGTTAACCAAAGAATTTAAACCAGAATTATACCTTCTGGGAATTATAAATGAGAAATATAGCAAACCCTACTTAACAATACATATTATAACAGCAGCAAGAATGGTCTTTGCCCAAAACTGGAAAAACAGGGAAATTCCACTAGAAGAGGAAGTGATTAGGAAAATTCTGACTTGCGCTGAAGTGGATAGATTGACTTGGGAATTGAAGAATAAAGGTGAGACAGAATACTATAAGATCTGAAATAAATTTTATCAATGGTTGGAACAGAAAAGAGGGATCTAAAATAAGAAATGATTAGGATTTATGGAATGGAAAATTATCGAAAGCAATATGGATAGAAGTAAGATGTCTTTATATTTGTAAATACCGAATAGACCAAATGTAAATACGCAAGGTTTTTATGATATCTAACTTATGTTTTAATATGTATGGCAAAGACAAAACATTGTCAGTTACAGTGTCCAATGTTTTATTGTGTGCCTGATAAAAATTGTTTTAAAAAAGCACTTCTACCAATTCTCATATTTATCAGGATGCAAAAATGTTTAGATCTTGCATATATAACATAATAGATTTCCTCGCTGCATAGAAAATATTTCTTAATAAGTCAAATCTCCATTGCAATCAAAAACAAAACCTTAACAGGGAATGAAATTTGGAATCACATAAATTTTCTTGAGGGGCTTCAAAAAACTAACTCTGAGTTAAGTTCTAACACAAGTGAAGAAAAATTATTTCTGCCTCTGGCGATATCCTGGAATTAACAGAATAATAGAGTTGGAAGGAACTTTGGAGGTCTTCTAGTCCAACCCAGCCTCTTCTTGAAAACCGCCTCGTACATTTTTTTTAACCTTAAATAATATGTGTAGACAGGTGACAATTCAATATCACAATTTTCCTTCCTCAACTAGTTTGAAATCAACCTGATTTTAGCGCTCTATCTTTTCAATTCACCAACAAGAGACTGCAAAGAATATCCTCCAATTTGCTGTGGCCCGCCAGCAACCAGCAGAGCTGCCAGCAGATTCGGATAGCGAGGAGGTTGGGGAGGAACATGGGCCAGTCCTGGAGTCTGGGGAAGGCTCTGACGAGGGCTCTGGGTCAGAGGCAAAGAGGGGGGCAGAGCCATATGCCAGTTATCAGCTGCCTTCAGAGTCAGACATCAGTGGGGCAGAGGAACAGCTGGAGCCTGTTCCCAGTGTGCGCATGCACAGAGTTGCCAGAGGAAGGGAATAGCTAAAGAACAGAGGTCGACTTGGGAGTAAGGCCATAGGTGGATGGTGAATGGACCCTCCCAGAGGGAATAAAAGAGGAGCGAAAGGGAAGTGGAGTTTGCAGGAGACAATTAGTTCATTCCTGCATTCTTGCCAAATATTGTGGTGTCTAAAAGATATTGGCCTGGCCACTCTCCAAGCCTGATAAAGGTCAGTAATTGTGAACTATCTTGAAAGACTGTGGGCCGGGACTTTGCTGGAAAGAAATTCACTATAAAATAATTAAAAGAGGTTTGTCAGGATGAGGACTTGGCTTCGTGCTTCGTGCAGGTCAGAATATAATATCTTACTCTCTGGACTATACTAATCACAGAGTCACAAAAAACCTTTTGCTGCCAGTCCAAAGAAAATATAAAATAAAGTGCCATTTCCCCTGCATATTTTTCAGCACCTGGGTTTAAGTGCAGTTATATAGAGTTTACAAAATATATATTTTTTTTAAAAAAAAGACATTTCTGTGATGCTAGGCAAGAAAAGGCGAATTGCAAAACCTGTAAACAATTTGTTGAAATCTTCTGAAGGTTTCTGACTTGCCCATGTTGTCTCATTCCTCTCTAACATTTTAAAAGTCCTACGAATTGAGAAGGTAACTTTCTGGCAGTTTTGCAACCAGGTACCTTCCTCAATCGCTGTGATCATGTGGGTGTGTTGCTACACTGTGTGGCTTGGGAGAGAGATAAATTTAAAACAATGCATGGAAGGGAAGATAAACTCCAGGAACAGGAAGCTGAATTTTGGAGGGGAGGGGGAGGGAAGAGAGAAGATAGTGACTAGCTTCAGCCTAACTGCGGCAAAACAGGGCAAGAATTCCCATCAGTGGGAAAATGGACCACCCAGATATTCTACAGTGCCACAATGTTTAAAAAACAACAACAGCACAGCTTTGCTTCGTTTCTAATAAACAGGAGTAGGGTCTGAAATCACTTAACTAAAAATTAAAAATAGGTGACAGGTGAGTGAGATCAGATCCAGGATGAACCTTCTAGTGGAGCAAAACGATGGTGTGGAACAGGGGTGGGTTTCTCGCCCCGTTCCAACCGGTTCGGTTGGAACGAGGCCGGCGGCGTCCTCGCGCACGCGTGGGTACTAGCGTCTGTGTGATGCTCCAGCTGCTCCTGGAGGACCGCGCAGGCGCTGTATGCGTCCTGCGCATGCGTGGAAGCGCAGAATTCGTCAAAACTGGGTAAGGAGCGGGCGCGGGCGCACGGGCGCGGGTGGGCCCTTCGCTGTTCCCGGAAGTTACTTACTTCCGGGTTCGGCGACCAACCCACCCCTGGCGTGGAAACATCTAACCATCAAACTTTTCTTTGCCTTGGAACTGATTTTGAGATCTATATTTCATAGTTGAGCTGTGCTTTGGATTATCTTCCTTCCTCGCTATCCTACTATTTGTAAAATATTGGCTGGTGAAGAATTTTGAAGATAATCAAGCAACAGCTCTTCAAACACCTAGAAGCAAGCAAAGCTGTTACCAAAAGACAACATGGCTTTGTCAAAAACAGATCAGGCCAAACAAATCTTATTGCATTCTTTGACAAATGGTTAAATTAGTGGGCCAGCAAAATGCTGTGGGCATAGTATTCTTGGGCTTCGGGTAAGGCATTTGACAAAGTTGGCCACTGTCTATCTTGGTAGGATAGAAAAATGTGGGATAGACAGCATCACCGCCAGATGGATTTGAAACTGGCTGATGAACCCTACTCAATGAGTAGTCCTTAATGTTACTACATCTACATGGAGGGAAGTAAGTAGTGGGGTATCCTAAGGTTCTGTCTTATGCCCGGTACTCTTCAATTTCTTCATAAATGATTTAGATGAGGGGATAGAAAGCAAATTCATTAAATTTACAGATAGTATAGTCTAGTCTTTATTGTTACACCTATCCTCCGCGAGCTGCACTGGCTTCCCATCGGTCTCTGAATGCGCTTCAAGGTGCTGGTCATTACCTTTAAAGCCCTACATGGCTTGGGACCTGGATATCTGCGGGACCACCTCCTGCCACATACCTCCCAACGACCTATAAGATATCACAGGCTGGGCCTCCTTCGGGTACCGTCGACTGGGCAATGCCGGTTGGCGACTACTCGGGGGAGGTCTTTCTCTGTAGCTGCCCTGGCCCTGTGGAATGATCTTCCCGCAGAGATCCGGACCCTTCCCACTCTCTCGGCCTTCCATAAAGCGACTAAAACCTGGCTGTTCCAGCAGGCCTGGGGCTGTTGACCCCAAAATACGGTCCAGCCCCACTTAGAACGGAGTGCATGTTGTGTTTTTTAAATCTATCTTTTCTTTCCTTCTATTCTTTTTTATTTATTTTGTATTGTAAGCCGCCCGGAGTCCTACGGGGTTGGGCGGCATATAAATGTTATTAAACTTTAAACATTGTCATTGTACAAAATAAATATAACGAAGTTGGTTGTATAGGATGAATAGCCAACAATCTAGAAGATAGGCTCAAGATCCAGAAAGATCTTTTAAAACTTGAACACGGCACCCTATCCAACAAAATGCAGTTCAATGGCAAGGAAAGGAAAGTTTCACACTTAGGCAAGAAAAAGCAAATTGACAGGTATAGAATAGGTGATACCCGACTCAACGATAGTAACTCTGAGAGGGATCCAGGACTCTTAGTGGACAACCACTTAAGTATGAGCTAGCAGATATGTGGCAGCTGCTCAAAAAGCCAGTGTAATCCTGGGTTGCACACTGACTTGGTAAGACCACACTTGGAATACTGCATCCAGTTCTGATCACTAAGAGAAGATGGGACCCTAGAAAGAGTGGAGAGAAGAGCAACAAAGACCATTAGGAGACTGGAGGCTGAAATGTAGGAGGAACAGTTGCAGGAATTGGGTGCGTAAGAGAAAGCGACGTGTAAGAAAAAGACTCAGGGGTGACATGATAGTAGTCTTCCAATATTTAAGGGGCAGAGAGAAGAGTTGGACAGTCTATTCTACAAAGCACTTAAGGGAAAGACAAGAAGCAATGCATGGAAACCTATCAAACAGATCCAAGTCCAACTTGGAATTGAGGAGAAATGTTCTGACAATGAGTACAATTACTGTAATCAGTGGAACACCTTGCCTCTGGAGAGTGTGGGTGCTCTATTACCTAAGGACTTTAAGTAGAAATTGGACAGCCATTTCTCTGGAATGGTGTAGGGCAGCGGTTCCCAACCTTTTAGAATAGAATAGAATAGAATAGAATAGAATAGAATAGCGATAGCGATAGCGATAGCGATAGCGATAGCGATAGCGATAGCAGTTAGACTTATATACGGCTTCATAGGGCTTTCAGCCCTTTCTAAGCAGTTTACAAAGTCAGCATATTGCCCCCACAGTCTGGGTCCTCATTTCACCCACCTCGGAAGGATGGAAGGCTGTGTCAACCTTCAGCCGGTGAGATTAGAACCGCTGAACTGCAGATAACAGTCAGCTGAAGTGGCCTGCAGTACTGCGCCCTAACCACTGCGCCACCTCGGCTCTTTATAGAATAGAATAGAATAACAGAGTTGGAAGGGACCTTGGAAGTCTTCTAGTCCAACCCCCTACTTAGGCAGGAACCCTGCACCACTTCAGACAAATGATTATCCAACATCTTCTTTAAAACTTCCAGTGTTGCAGCATTCACAACTTCTGCAGGCAAGCTGTTCCACTAATTACTGTATTTTTCGGACTATAAGACGCACCGGTGTATAAGGCGCACCAAGATTTCAAAGAGGTAAGTAAGAAAAAAGGTTTTTGTCCTCCCCAAACTCCAGGAGCACTCTGCAGGCTTCAGCCTTTTTTTCCCCACAAAAATGGAGGCGTTTTTGCCTTCTCTGAGCCCTGCTGAAGCCTGCGGAGTGCTTCTGGGAGCTAGGGGAAGGAAAAAACGCCTCAACTTTTGCGAAAAATGGCCTGTTTTTTTCCCAAAAAATGGGGTGCGGGGGTGGGGCCTCGGGAGGCCAAAAATGGCTGTATTTGGGTATAAGACACACCAACATTTCCATGCTCTTTTAGGGGGGAGATGCGTCTTATACTCCAAAAAATACGGTAATTGTTCTAACTATCAGAACATTCCACCTTAGTTCTAGGTTGCTTCTCTCCTTGATTAGTTTCCACCCATTGCTTCTTGTCCTGCCCTCAGGTGCTTTGGAGAATAGCTTGACTCCCTCTTCTTTGTGACAGCCCCGCTTTTGGGCACTAGGGACTGGTTCCATGGAGAGAGGTTTTCCCACGGACTGGAGGTTGCGTGGTTTCACGTGCCTGCCAGCATCCTGCAGATGGGGCTTCACTTGTTGGCACAGCCCAGTTTCTGGTGTGCCCCAGCCCGGTGCCAATCCATGGACCAGGGGTTGGGGACCTGTGGTATTGAGCAGGGGTGGGTTCCGGAAGCCACTACTTCTGGTTCGCTCGTGGGTGGCAGTGCGCACACATGCACAGTTCAATAAAAATTTCTTGTGCGCATGCGCAGAAGCCAAAAACAAAATGGCAGCATCTATGGCGCCACCAGGAGATCCATTTGGGGGGCACGGAAGACCTGGATTGCTGCCGGTTCCAGCGACCCAGGACGCCAAACCACTACCGGTTCGCCGAACCAGGCCAAACCAGTCGGAACCCACCACTGGTACAGAGTGTACTGCTTCAGCAGGGGGTTGGACTAGAAGACCTCCAAGGTCCTTTCCTGTTAACATGTGAAAGCTGGTGAATGCTTTTGTGCAGGTTCAGCTGGCCTTACTGAGGTTTTCTCCCCATCTAGGGTACATCAAGGCTCTAACTACTTTTCTTTATATTTTTTCCCTTTCGCCAGTTTTCTTCTGCTACAATCCCTTTTAATCTCGAAGACACCAAAGGGTGGGTGGGACCTTGCGTCTCTGTCAGTATCTTGATGGATGGATCCCCTCCTAAGCTAAGATATAACTGAAAATGATGGTGCTCTTGCTAGGAACTCCGCGCCTGCACCAAATGCCAAACCCTAACAAAACACTAAATCATGGTTGAATGTAGAAGTTTTCTGAATCAACAGTGACCCCTGCTGTTCCCGATTTCCTTCTGTTTCCTCTTTAGCCGGGCTAAAGCTTTCAGAGGAGGCGTTTCACAGGGCACAAAAGAGCTAAGGAACCTCAGCGGCTCCTCAAACCTGCAATTTTAGCAAGCCTCAGTTGGCTGCTTCAAAAGGTCCTCCTGGATGTTTTTACGTGAGTGGGAAAAGCACAGCCACTTTTGATTCCCAGAAGGGAAAAAGACTGACAAGACAAAAAGTAACGTGTGGAAGATCATTGAAGAGAGAAGCAACTTAAAACTGCGGAGAAATTTCCTGACGGAACACTTAGGCTTAGAATAACTTTATTGTCACTTTGAATGTACACTAATCAACATATATTAAAATGGAATTTCATGGCATACAACTCTCAAAGGGTCACCGCCTCCAATATACACTACATAAACATTAGATGATCACAGATGGGGACTGCAGCCAAGAAATTAAAAAAATGCTTGCTCCTGGGGAGGAAATCTATGGCAAATCTAGACAGCATATTAAAAAGCAGAGACATCCCCCTGCCAACAAAAGTGTGTCTAGTCAAGGCTGTGGTTTTCCCAGTTGCAATGGATGGCTGTGAAAGTTGGACCATTAGGAAGGCTAAGTGCCAAAGAATTCAGGCCTTTGAATTCTGTTGCTGGAGAAGACTCCTGCGAGTCCCTTGGACTGCAAGGCGATCAAACCGGTCAGTCCTAGAGGAGATCAACCCTGACTGCTGTTTAGAAGGCCAGATCCTGAAGATGAAGCTCAAATACTTTGGCCACCTAATGAGAAGGAAGGACTCACTGGAGAAGAGCCTCATGCTGGGAAAGATGGAGGGCAAAAGAAGAAGGGGACGGCAGAAAATGAGGTGGCTGGATGGAGTCACCGAAGCAGTCAACGTGAGCTTAATGGACTCCAGAGGATGGCAGAGGAAAATCCCCTCCTCTTGGTGACAGTCCGTCAAATAATGGGACACTGCTATCATATCACCTTTAATGACACTTCATGGACGGAAAATCTCTCCCTTCTTTGCTTCAATGAAGTGCAGTGCAGATTCTCTCGAATTAAAGTCAATTTGAACGATTTTGCTTTGGGCTGATTTGGAAAAGAGTGCCTTTGGACATGACCCAATAGAGTGAAATAGCAATAGAAATAGCTCTTAGAGTTACATACCACATCACAATGATTTACAGCCCTCTCTAAGCAGTTTACAGAATCAGCCTATTGCCCCCAACCATCTGGGTCCTCATTTTACCCACCTTGGAAGCAGAGGTGGGTTCCTACAGGTTCGCACCAGTTCGGTAGAACCGGTTCGTCAAATCTACCGAATTGATTAGCAGGCCACACCTACAGAAGAGGTTCCAAAAAATTTTGAAACCCACCACTGCTTGGAAGGATGGAAGGCTGAGTCAACCTTGAGCCGATCAGGATCTAACTCCTGGCAATGGGCAGAGTTTGCTTGCAATACTGCATTCTAACCACTGCGCCACCACGGCTCTTAATTTCATTGCTTCAAAAGATTTTTTTTTATTACAATTAAAATTAACAGATTAACAGAGTTGGAAGAGACCTTGTAGGTCATCTGGAATAGAATGGAATAGAATAATAGAGTTGGAAGGGGCCTTGGAGGTCTTCTAGTCCAACCCCCTGCCTAGGCAGGAAACCCTATACCACTTCAGACAAATGGCTATCCAACATCTTCTTAAAGACTTCCAGTGTTGGAGCATTCATAACTTCTGGAGGCAACTTCTGTTCCACTGATTCATTGTTCAAACTGTCAGGGAATTCCTCCTCCGTTCTAAGTTGCTTCTCTCCTGGATTAGTTTCCACCCATTGCTTCTTGTCCTGCCTTCAGGTGCTTTGGAGCATAGCTAGGGAGCCGAGGTGGCGCAGTGGTTAAATGCAGCACTGCAGGCTACTTCAGCTGACTTCAGTTCTGCAGTTCGGCTGTTCAAATCTCACCGGCTCAGGGTTGACTCAGCCTTCCATCCTTCTGAGGAGTGTAAAATGAGGACCCGGATTGTTGTTGGGGGCATTATGCTGACTCTGTAAACCGCTTAGAGAGGGCTGAAAGCCCTATGAAGCGGTATATAAGTCTAACTGCTATTGCTATTGCTATTGACTCCCTCTTCTTTGTGGCAACCCCTGAGATATTGGAATGTATCGCAGGCTCACCGCGTGCTTCTTATGTTCAAACAAAGATACTGCAAAAGAGGGTTTAGGGACCAGCGGTGAAATGACCAACTCGAAAGTTTAAAACACTCCAGACAGGAAAATCCCCAAAGCATATTGGATTGTTCAAACCAGCTGTGAAACTTTAAACCAGCCTTATCAAATGACACATGGAGGAAGCCCCCTCCTCTCCCTTAGACATGACTCCAGCCTCAAAGGTTGGGGCCGCCAAGTGAGGGAACAGAGGCTTTAAAACAAGGAAAGAGGAATGTGAGAATCAACAAGGAAGTGTCCCTTTAAGCCCAGCCAAATGGCGGACTGTGTGATAAAGCAATGGACAGGGTTTTGTTTTTTTTAATTTTTACCCTCTGTCCTGTCGCTTTTCCTGCTGGCCACAATTCTAATTAAAATCTGGCTTCTACAGTTTAAAAGGAGAGGTTGATCGGTAAGGGTTAACTTCGCTTATGAGATGAAAGTCCATGAGTTTCGTTTCTGATGATTTCATGTATATAGCCCAGTGTTTCTCAACCTTGGTAACTTGAAGATGTCTGGACTTTAACTCCCAGAATTCCCCAGCCAGCAAATGCTGGCTGGGGAATTCTGGGAGTTGAAGTCCAGACATCTTCAAGTTGCCAAGGTTGAGAAATACTGATATAGCCGCAAAGTTTTCTTTTCTTCTTCTTCTTCTTCTTCTTCTTCTTCTTCTTCTTCTTCTTCTTCTTCTTCTTCTTCTTCTTCTTCTTCTTCTTCTTCTTCTTCTTCTTCTCCTTCTCCTTCTCCTTCTCCTTCTCCTTCTCCTTCTCCTCCTCCTCCTCCTCCTCCTCCTCCTCCTCCTTCTCCTTCTCCTTCTTTCAGCTTAGTTATAGACAGCTGTGCATCAGAGATTTTATTTCATCCTTCAGAGTGTAAAATATGGAATAAAGTTGCACAGGCCACTTGATTGACATTTCACCCAGTTTAAATCATTCCCCCTGGAGTCTTTTTTCTTTTTAATCAACCAGAAGAGTTTAGCATCAGATGCAAATTTGGCCACGTCTCTTACTTACGCCTTAAGACTATTTTTGAACAAGCCAAAAACCACGGTCCCAATTAGATCCCTGAGAGATTCGACTTCTCACCTCACCAATTCTTTGCTGGCTTCCTTGCTCGCTTGCATTTTTAAAACAAAGAACAAAAAAAAAAAAAAGCTAGCAATCTATAAAAAGACACAGCCATTTAGCCAGGTCTGTCGATTTTATTCAAGAATCATTAAGGACAGGGATTGGTGGCCGCCGGTGTTACTGCTCACTTCACTCCCACGCGTGCCCGCCATGCACTGTTTGTGCATAAACAGTTTTCTTTAAGTTCTGTGCATGCACAACAACAAAAAACATGCTGGCAATAGCATGGGCAACCAGGGAACCAGTTCAGGGGCATGGCCAGCCTGCTGTCCCTACCGGTTCGGTGATCAGTCCCAATTGCCACTACCAGTTCGCCCAAACCAGTAGCAGCCCACCTCTGATTAAGGCCGCGCGAGCGATTGTGGGTGCACCTCGGTACACCCACGTTACACCTATCCTCCACGAGCTGCACTGGCTACCGATCAGTCTCCGGATACGCTTCAAAGTGCTAGTCGTAACTTATAAAGCCCTTCATGGTATTGGATCTGGGTACTTGAGAGACCGCCTGCTGCCAATTACCTCCCAAAGAACCATTAGATCACACAGGGTTGGCCTCCTCCAGGTTCCATCTACCAGCCAATGCCACCTGGCTACTACCCGGGGGAGGGCCTTCTCTGTGGCAGCTCCGGCCCTCTGGAACAAACTCCCCGCAGGGATTCGGACCCTCACCTCTCTCCAGGCCTTCCGAAAAGCCATCAAAACCTGGCTTTGCCGGCAGGCCTGGGGTTGATGAGTTCCCCTCCCCTCTCGACTTGTGTGGTTGTGTGATTCTTGCTTATTTTAATTATTTGTATTCTGTTTTATGTTCCCCTTTTGAGTTGTTCGCCGCCCTGAGTCCCTCCCGGAGAAGGGCAGCATACAAATAATAAAATTCAATTCAATTCAATTCAAGGAGGAAAAACTTTTCAAAAAGCCAAGTATAATCTGTTGAGAAGGATAGGGTTAAGGTTTCCTCCATCAGTGAGTCTGTTGACAGTTTCAAAGCACTGTACAAGGTTGGTGAAGTGGGATTGAATTTACTCGTTCTTTCCATATATCTTACCTTGGACACATATAAGGAGTCTGGAGAAAGCTCTGTTGCCGGGAAAAGAGGATGAAAAGAGAAGAAAGGGAGTATAAAGAAGGTGGGTGGAATATTATAGCAGCAAGGAGTGGGTTGTTGGAAGACTGGAAAGACCAGGGACTGATTGACAAGGAGAAAATCCATTTATGCTGTTTGAAATGGCGTAAGGTCTTCTGCTTGACAGGAGGTTGGACTAGAAGACCTCCAAGGTCCCTTCCAGCTCTGCTATTCTGTTATTCTAACATCAATTTGATGGTACATAATCCATCAATCCATTCATTTATTTTGAGAGTCTGTCGAATTCTAAAAATTAGAATAGAGTAGAATAACAGAGTTGGAAGGGACCTTGGAGGTCTTCTAGTTCAACCCCCTGCTTAGGCAGGAAACCCTATACCATTTCAGACAAATGGTTATCCAACATCTTCTTAAAAACTTCAATGTTAGAGCATTCACAACTTCTGGAAGAAAGGTGTTCCACTGATTAATTGTTCTAACTGTCAGGAAATTTCTCCTTAATTCTAAGTTGCTTCTCTCCTTGATTAGTTTCCACCCATTGCTTCTTGTTCTACACTCAGGTGCCTTGGAGAATAGTTTGACTCCCTCTTCTTTGTGGCAACCCCTGAGATTTTGGAACACTGCTATCATGTCTCCCCTAGTCCTTCTTTTCATTAAATACCCAGTTCCTGCAACTGTTCTTGATATGTTTTAGCCTCCAGTCCCCTAATCATCTTTGTTGCTCTTTTCTGCACTCTTTCTAGAGTCTCAGCCTCCTTTCTACATCGTGGCGACCAAAACTGAATGCCGTATTCCAAGTGTGGCCTTACCAAGGCCTTATAAAGTGGTATTAACACTTCATGTGATCTTGATTCTATCCCTCTGTTTATGCAGCCTAGAACTGTGTTGGCTTTTTTGGCAGCTGCTGCACACGGCTGGCTCACATTTAAATGGTTGTCCACTAGGAATCCAAGATCCCTCTCACAGTTCCTACTATTGAGCAAGGTACCACCTATACTGTACCTGTGCATTTCGTTTTTCTCACCTACAGATAGAACCTTACTTTTTTCACCATTGAATTTCATTGTGTTTGATAACACAAAAGGTTAAATTTAACCTTTGCAAAATCCATGAAGGTTCCCCATCTCCAGCAAGGCTTACTCTTCTATGTGTTATTTTATCATTATCATCATCAATTATCATTTCTATCATGTTGCTTGGGCAAATGCTAAGCTGGTCAGCCAATACCCTTTATAAAAATGAATGTCTCACTTGGTTCATAATCAACATGTAAAAGTCAAATGCAGGAGTCTTCTACCTTGGCAACATTAAGACTTGTGAACTTCAAAGCCCAGAATTCCCCAGCCAGCCTTTCTGAGGCTGAGGAATCTGGGCGTTGAAGTCTACAAGTCTTAAAATTTCCAAGATTGGACATCCTGTCTACTGAATCCCCCCAAAATGCAAGGATGTCGCGCATTGGAGCATTGCTTGCATGTTCTCGCAGGCATGGTTTTTATTCCACATGGGTAAATGTTGAAACAGTGCCAAAGCCTTAATGATTTGGTGTTCATGCCAACAATTTGATAGAAACAAATGGTTGAGGGAACTCATGATAACTGAATGAATTTATTACTTCTTCCAGGGACGTGGTGGCTCAGTGGCTAAGATGCTGAGCTTGTCGATCAGAAAGGTCGGCCGTTCAGCGATTCGAATCCCTAGCGCTGTGTAATGGAGTGAGCTCCCGTTCCTTGTCCCAGCTTCTGCCAACCTAGCAGTTCGAAAGCATGTAAAAATGCAAGGAGAAAAATAGGGACCACCTTTGGTGGGAAGGTAACAGTGTTCCATGTGCCTTAGGCATTTAGTCATGCCGGCCACATGACCACGGAGACATCTTCGGACAGCGCTGGCTCTTTGCCTTTCAAACGGAGATGAGCACTGTTCCCTAGAGTCAGGAACGACGAGCACATGTGTGCAAGGAGAACCTTTACCTTTGCCTTATTACTTCTTCTTGTGTTAAGATGTCCAGTTTCTGCTCTGATTTGCCCTCCTGGGTCCCATCCATGCCTTATCTAGAGGAAAAGCATCAAGAGGTGGTAGAACTTCTCCTTGGTCTTTAGTGGTTCTTTGGAAGGACAGAAACTAAAAGGAGATAGAATAACAGCAGTCTCTAGCTAGGTTCACACAACATGCTAATTAGGTTAAACTAGAGCAGGAGTCGGCAACTTTAAATACTCAAAGAGCCACAAAGGTCCTAACCGGAAACCCCCCCATTCAATTCTGAAGCTGACCGGAAATACGGTTCCCCCACCATAGAGTCTTCTCCTAGCACAGCGCCCTTTTTCCTCTACCTATCCTAACCGAAAGCCCTATCAATTGTGGAGCCGACCGGCGGTAGGGAACCGCAGCAGAGGGATGAAAGAGCCACATGCGGCTCCAGAGCCACAGATTGCTGACCCCTGAAGTAGAGTTTACAGCTTATCATGTTGTGGGAATCCAGAATCGCTTTAACCTCTATTAAGAAACTTCCACATTATGGAATATTACTGGGGGAGAGATTCATACGTAGGGTTTAGTTCATGGATAAATGCAAATCATGGATTGCAATTCAGAAAATATGTCTCAGATTACTTTCCAAGTGGTTCAGTTCCATTGTTTGTCTTTTCTTTTTTTTTTACTGTGTTTATCATTGGGTACAAGTTTGTAAACTACTCCATGCATTTCCCAAATGGGTTCGTTGTGTTATCCTATTGTAAATTACTCTGCAGAAGATAAACTGGCAAGGGGACCTGGGCCCGTTAATTTTAGAATAAATGAATAATTAAATCTGGAGTGCATTAGAAGCGCTTCCAAGGACCTTTATAAAAATAGTTTCTCAAGGGATTATTTTTCCCAAGTGCAATTTGCAAAGTTATTAACTAAGTAACATTGCAACAAGTAACGTTGACAAGTCTTTTGTTAAGATTTTTTTTCCCCCCTCCTTGTTCTGCTTGTCTGTCTCAATACCGACACAACTTCCCATAAAAATTGTAGACACCAGCAAGGGGAACATCGTCCCAAGGATGACTTTGAAAAATGACTCTCCGAAAGCCTCTTTGCAACTTTTCATTCACAAAAACTGCTATGTGTAACCATGTGGTTACTGAAGTTCTTGGATAAGCCTATTACAGTAATTCTTACCACAATGGGCAAGGTGTGCTGGCAGATTGGAAGGAACTTGTTTCTTTCCGTTGGTAACCACAGGACTTTCTCCGAGACTTTTTTGTTAATGATTCCTAGAAGAGGAGGAGGTCGCGGTGATGTTTATGTGTGGGTGGGTGGGTGGGTGGGTAGAAGAGTCTCTTATCGAGATTCCAGCTGATTTTCATTCTCAGACAGCACCGCATTTTCTGCAGAGGATTTCAGAAGAACAGACTTGGAAGGGACCCTGGAGGTTTCTAGTCCAACCCTTCGTTCAAGCAGATGACCCAAGACCATTTCAGACTGATTGTCCAGTCTTCTTTAAAACCTCCAGTCATGGAGCAGCCACAATTTCTGAAGGCAATCCATCCCACTGGTTATAATGCAATACAATAGCAGAGTTGGAAGGGACCTTGGAGGTCTTCTAGTCCATCCCCCTGCCTAGGCAGGAAACCCTATACCGTTTCACACAAATGGCTATCCAACATCTTCTTAAAGACTTCAAGTGTTAGGGCATTCACAACTTCTGGAGGCAAGTTGTTCCACCGATTAATTG
Organism: Thamnophis sirtalis; assembly: GCF_051295495.1. Taxonomy (NCBI): domain Eukaryota; kingdom Metazoa; phylum Chordata; class Lepidosauria; order Squamata; family Natricidae; genus Thamnophis; species Thamnophis sirtalis. Next base: position 110,427,411 of record NW_028261382.1, on the reverse strand, counting down.
TTATAACCCTCAGGAAATTCCCCCTCAGTTCTAAGTTGCTTCTCTCCTTGATTAGTTTCCACCCATTGCTTCTTGTTCTACCTTCAGGTGCCTTGGAGAATAGTTTGACTCCCTCTCCTTTGTGGCATCCCCTGAGATATTGGAAGACTGCTATCATGTCTCCCCTAGTCCTTCTTTTTAAAACTAGACATACCCAGTTCCTGCAACCGTTCTTCATATATTTTAGTCTCCAGTCCCCTAATCCTCTTTGTTGCTCTTCTCTGCACTCTTTCTAGAGTCCCCACATCTTTTTTATATCATGGCGACCAATTTCACTTCTTTTCCTTATTCAGTTTGTTGAATTTCAATTTTTAAGTCCTGGTATTTTGCGATTTTTTCATGTTCCTTCTCAGCAACCCTGCTATCACCTGGTATTGCGATGTCTATGATTGTGACCTTATTGTTCTCAACCAGTGTGATGTCTGGTGTATTATGCGCCAGTATTTTGTCTGTTTGTATGCGAAAATCCCACAAGATCTTGATCATCTGATTTTCGGTGACTTTTTCAGACTGATGTTCCCACCAGTTTGTTGCTGTTTTAATATTATAATTTTTGCACAAATTCCAATGGATCATTTGTGCTACTGAATTGTGCCGCAATTTATAATCAGTCTGCGTGATTTTTTTACAGCAGCTGAATATGTGATCAACAGTTTCATCAGCTTCTTTGCAAAGTCTGCATTTGGCATCATCAGAGGATTTTTCGATTTTGGCCTTAATGGCATTCGTGCAGATAGCTTGTTCGTGTGCAGCCAGGATTAGTGACTCTGTTTCTTTCTTTAATGTACCTGTTGTTAACCATAACCAAGTTTGTTCACTGTCCACTTTATCTTTTATTTTTTCCAGAAATTGGCCATGCAGTGCTTTGTTCTGCCAACTCTCCATTCTTGATTTTATCACATCTTTTCTGTATTCTTGTTTCGTCTGTTGGGCCTTCAGTAGATTTTTGTTCTTTACTTCGATTAATAGATGTTCTTGACTTTCTTTTAAATAATCAGCCAGTGCATGTTTTTATTCTTCAACTGTTTGCTTCACTTGTAATAATCCTCTGCCCCCTGATTTTCGGGGCAGGTATAATCTATCAGTATCACCACGTGGATGTAAACTGTAGTGCATTGTCATTAGTTTCCTGGTTTTTCGGTCCAAAATGTCCAAATTAGCTTGTATCCAGTTAACTATACCAGCTGAATATCTTATAACTGGTATTGCCCAGGTATTTATGGCCTTGATTGTATTTCCACCATTCAATTTAGATTTCAAAATTTTCCTAACTCTGTTGGTGTACTCTCGCCTGACAATAGTTTTTACTTCTCCATGCTTGATATTATCCAACTGCAGAATGCCTAAGTATTTGTAGGCTTCATTTTCATTGCATTTAATTAGTTGGCCATTGGGCATTTCAATTCCCTCACATGCAGTGATTTTGCCTCTTTTTATGGATACAGTGGCACATTTTTCCATGCCAAACTGCATTGAAATATCGGTGCTGAATACTCGGACTGTGTTTGTCAATAATTGGATTTCTATTTCTGACTTTCCATAGAGTTTCAAATCATCCATATATAGTAAATGTGAAATTTTTTCAGCTTCTTTGGCTGTTTGGTAGCCTAAATTCATTTTTTTTTAAGATTACTGATAGTGGGATCATTGCGATGATGAAGAGAAGAGGTGAAAGTGAATCACCCTGGAAAATTCCCCACTTGATATTAACCATTCCGTAGATCTCATTCCCTACTGCCAACTCAGTTCTCCATTGTTTCATCGCCTTTTCAGTAAAGGATGTAATATTTTTGCTAATGCCAGTTGTTTCTAAGCATTTTATGATCCAACTATGTGGCAGTGAGTCAAATGCCTTTTTGTAATCAATCCAGACCATATTCAAGTTCGTTTTTCTGTTCTTACAATTTTCTAATATCATTTTATCAATTAGGAGCTGATCTTTTATGCCCCTGCTCCTTCTTTTGTTGCCTTTTTGCTCTACTGGCAAGATGTTGTTTGTTTCCAAATAATCCATCATGTTATCTGCAATAATGCCTGTGAGTAATTTGAAGGTTGTTGGCAACCATGTTATTGGTCTGTAGTTTTCAGGTGTTGTTCCTTTAGTTGCATCTTTCTGAATCAAGTATGTTTTTCCAGTTGTCAACCATTCATCAATTTGGCCCTTTTGTAAAATTTCATTCAGTTGCCTGGCCAATATTGCATGTAAATTGGTGAGATATTATTAATATTAATATTAATGTTATTATTATTATTATCCTCTTCTTCTTCATCCATAATTGCAACCTGGTCATCGAAAGTACGTGATTATGGATGAAACACATGACAGTGATATCCATTGGCATTGGGGTACTTGCGGAGGTGGGATTCAATAATTTAACAACCGGTTCTCTGACTTAATGATTTCTTCCAACAACCAGTTCACCAAACTGCTCAGAAACCTAACAACTGGTTCTCCCAAAGTGGTGCAAATCGGCTGGATCCCACCATTGGGCACCTGGTACCATATCCAAGGAGGAGGAAGAGGAGGACGAGGAGGAGGAGGAGGAGGAGGAGGAGGAGGAGGAGGACGAGGACGAGGAGGACAAGGAGAAGGAGGAGGAGGAGGAGAAGAAGAAGAAGAAGAAGAAGAAGAAGAAGAAGAAGAAGAAGAAGAAGAAGAAGAAGAAGAAGAAGAAGAAGAAGAAGAAGAAGAAGAAGAAGAAGAAGAGTGAAGCCTTCTTTGGTGAACTCTCCTTGCTCCCATTCAGAAAACCAAAAGTCTTAGAAATAAAGGGATCTTTCCTTGAAGGAAGGAAAAAATTATCTCTAAGCCTGCACAAGAAGAAACTCAAGTAGGGCTGATATGATCTGTTTCAGGAAGATTAAAGAAAGGAGTTTCTTCATTCCTTCATCAACAAAGGCGAGCTGATTTGTCTTCCGTGGACAAGGCAGATAAGGGGAGTGAAGGCCCCTCTCCAGCCAGCAATGTTTGTGTCTCTTTCACACCAGGGGATCTTATCCAAGTGTCTTTCTCTGAAATTCAGTGTTTGTTTGCTCTGGGGCCACAGATAGCTGTTGGGTGGGAAGCTTGCGGTATACTCGCTCAAACAGTTCCTCCATCTGACTGGCCTAATGGGAGTAAACAAAGAGGCCCACCAAGCAAAACAACCCATCCCAAGATGGGCAAGCTGATCCCTTTGGATTGCCTCCCCTAACCTGATGTCCTCCAGATGTACCAATGCCAACATATGAATCCAAAACATATGAAGAATGGTTGCAGGAATTGGATATGGCCAGTCTAGATAAAGGAAAGACTAGGGGGTGACATGATAGCAGTAGTCCGGCATTTGAAGGGCTGCCACAAAGAAGAGGGAGTCAACTTATGTCCCAAAGCACCAAAAGGCAAGACAATAAAGAATGGTTGGAAACTCATCAAAGAGAGAAGCAACTATTGGACTAAAATAAGAACATGGTTAGAGAAAATGTTACAGAGCTAAGCTCTTAATATAGAGCCTAGGCCAGAGATATTCTTACTGGGTATCCTGCCAGAGAAATATAAAAAAGAAGATATATATTTGATTGTACATGTCATTACAGCAGGGAGAATTGTATTTGCACAGAATTGGAAATCAGATAAATACCAACAGAAGAAGGGAATTTAAAAAAAATTAGACTGTGCAGAGATAAACAGGTTAATCTTGAGGATAAAGGATAAAGAGGAATCGGTGTACTTCAAGCCATGGGGAAGATTTTATGATTGGTTAGAGGAAAGAATCTAGAAAAGAAAGCAAGAGAGCACAGCTGGCTGGGGGATTCTGGGAGTTGAAGTCCACAGGACTTAAAGTCGCCAAGGTTGAGAAACACTGGTTTAATTGCTCTCCCTGTTAGGAAATTTCTGCTTGGTTCGAGGCTCCTTCTCTTCTTGGTTAGTTTCCATCCATTGTTTCTCATCTTGCCTTTCGGTGCTTTGGAAAATAGTTTGACACACACACAACCCCTCTTATTTGTGACAGCCCCTCAAATACTGGAACATGTCTGCTATTATGTGTCCCCCTAGTCCTTCTTTTCACTGGACTAGACCAGTGTTTCCCAATGTGGGTCCCATGCCCCACAGAGGGGCAATTTGATTTTTAATGGGGCAATTTGATTTTTAATTGGGGGCAACTTGATTTTTAATTGGGGGCAATTTGAACCATGTTTAAACCAAGTTAATGGCCTTTTAGGCTTCCCCCATGTGAGTAGAGTTCACTTTTTGAGTAAAGTAAGAATTATATATCACGGGGGGTGGGGGTGGGGGTGGGATAGCAGTAGACTTATATACCGCTTCATAGGCCTTTCAGGCCTCTCTAAGCGGTTTACAGAGAGTCAGCATATTGCCCCCAACAATCTGGGTCCTCATTTTACCCACCTCGGAAGGATGGAAGGCTGAGTCAACCCTGAGCCGGTGAGATTTGAACCTCTGAACTGCTGATCTAGCAGTCAGCCTGCAGTGCTGCATTTAACCACTGCGCCACCTTGGCTCTAGGTCACCTTGGGATCTAGGTCACCTTGGGATCAGGATTTTAAAGATGCTTAGGTGGGACATGGCCACAAAAAAAGTTTGGGCTAGACTGGGCTAGACATACCTAATTCTGGTAACCCTTCTTCGCCTGTTTTAGTCTCCAGGCCCCTAATCATCCTTGCTGCTCTTCTCTGCACTCTTTCCAAAGTTTCTTTTTTAAAAAAATATTCTAATCCCTTTTTTTAAAATTATGGCGACCAGAATATAAATGTGTCATTAGCATTGGTGAGCTGCATATCCCTCAGAATAGGCCTAAGATACTAGCCCTGGTCATCTCTCTCTCTCTCGCTCTCTCTTTCTCTCTCTCTCTCTCTCTCTCTCTCTCTCTCACTCTCTCACTCTCTCACACTCTCTCTCATTCTCACTCTCACTCTCACTCTCACTCTCACACAGACAGAGCACCCCCTACAAACACCAAAAGCCCTGCTTAGCAAGTCAATGGATATGGCCTTCGTGTTTTAACATTGATTACATATAATTAGTTTCTCTAATTTGAAGTTTGGCCCAGTTTATTCTTGCGGTGCCAACAAGTTGCTCTGCTCGGGTGTATGTGTGTGAGTGTGTGCAGGCAAGTGTATGTGGGTGTGGGTGAGAGTGAGAAATAATAGGGTATTTGGAGGAGGGGGGCATGCCCTCCCAGTTCAGTTAACGCTCGCAGGAAGTGGTTTGCCAGCCCCTGCACAAGAACTGATACCCCCTTCTCAGAAATGAACAGGCAGTTCTCTAAAGATAGATTGCGCAAATTAAGAAGAAAACCCACTGGGGGCCTTCGGGGGGCCTCCAGCTGTTAATTCCCCCAGCGCCCGAGTTCCAGGAGACCATCAAAAGATCCTCTTCTGTCCATAACACCCCCCCTCCCTCATCTCCCCAGTTTCCCCTCCCAGCATTTTGACACAGCTGCCTCCTCGGATGGCTCCAAGCAACGCTCGGCACCCACGGAGGCCTCTTATGCAAGTGATCTTGGGTTTCACATCCGCAGCTCCCCCAATTTTCTCCAAAAGTGTGGCAGCTGCACACATCCTTTATTGCCCCCATACACACACACCATCCCACCCCCCACCTCCCACCCGGGCCCTGTGTAATCGTAACTGTAATTTTGAACATTGTTCCCAAGCTGCCATGCCAATGTGGAAAAACTTGGACCTCCCTTGGGTTTGGGAGAAAAAGCCGGTGTTTCAGAGACAAAGCAACTGTCAGGCCTGCAGACATCTTTTCTGTTGGATCTTTGGCCTGCCACACTTTCTATTATTCTGCTCTGCATTTTCTATGATGGGAAAATGGGGGGGGAAGGATTGTACGGAGTTAGATGCTATGCAGCCATAACAAAATTCTTTCTAGAAAGCCAAGGTCATCCTTTGTCTTTGCACCTCTGCGCCTGACCGGAATTGGATGGGTGGAAGCTGTCAGCATGGCAGTGGAAGATTGGACCATGTGGGGGTGTGGGGGCAAGATCTTGAACTTTCAACTGGGTGGGGAAAACCGGGAAGCTTTCAGATTCTGGTTTTCCCACATGTGCCGACATGGCTCTCTTAATAAATTGGAACTTTGAGCAATACTTTGCCTTGGATTCTGATTTAATTTTGGACGCTATTTGGAACCCTGACACGGAAAGTCAGTGACAAAGAGTTTCAGAAGGGTGGAATTAGAAAGGATCTCTTTCTCTCCATTGCAAGGGAGGGCGGGACTCTAGTACCAAGTTCCCATAGTTGACAGTAAGTGGAGGAGCCCCGTTTAGCAATTATATTCACGAAAGCTAAAACATAAGTGATGGATAATTTTGCCAGCTAGGGTATATCTCTGTTCCTCATTTAAGATCACCTGTTGTGATTTAGGTGATTTAAAAAAAATAGACTCAGAATAGAGCTGGGAGGGACTTTGAAGGTCTTCTAGTCCAGCCCCCTGCTCAAGCACGAGATCTTATAACATCTCAGACAAGTGACTGTCCAGTGCTGAAGGCTCCACAAATTCTGGAGGCAACCCCTTCCATTGGTTAATTGTCCTCCCTTGCTGGGTAAAAATTGTGTGGAATTTGGTGCATATTTTGCAAAGCTCATACAGTTTTTGGTTTGCCAAGTTGACTAATATATACAGCTTTTCAATTCATGTGTGTTTATATCATACCATATGGGGGGAAAGTTAGCTTTTGAATACACATAGTTTAGATTTAGAGATACCCAAAAAGCATAAACCTCTATCTCATCTCTGTCTCTGTCATCTCTCTCTCTACCTACCTACCATATTTTTCAGAATATAAGATGCACCTTTTTCGCTCAAAAAAGAGGCTGAAAATCTGGGTGCGTCTTATACACTGAATACAGCATTTTATGCCTCCAAAAACCCCGCCCTTACCAAATTGGACATGAATAGCCTTTAAGAGGCTTTCAGAGAGCTCCTGGGGGCTGGAGAGGGCAGAAATGAGCAGAAAAAGGGGGCAGTTTTTACTCATTTTTGCCCCCCACCCCACCCCCAGGAGCACTCTACAAGCCTCCTAAAGGCTATTCATGCCCCTTTTAAAAATGGGGGGGGGCATTTTCATGAAAAATGGGCCACTTTTGGGACATCTGCAGAGTGCAAAAACTTTTTTTTAAATTGCCTCTTCAAAATCTTGGTATGTCTTATATTCCAGTGCATCTTATACTCCGAAAAATAAGGTACCTACCTACCAATCTATCTATCTATCTATCCGTCCATCCATCCCTTTTTGTATGTGGATGTCTTCAAGTCGGTCTTGACTCCTGGCAACTACATGGGCACATCCAGTAAGTTTCCTTGCCAAGGTTTCTCAGAAACAATTTTCTATTGCCTGCTTCCTAGGGTTGAGAGAAAATGGCTGCCCCAAGGTTACCTCACTGTCTTTCCACCTAAAACAGGACTAGAATTCATAACCTCCTGGTTTATAACCTAGTATCTTTAGCCATCAACTCAACTCTGACATGTGTGTGTCTCCCTATATAAATATACATGTGCTCAAAATAGCAAACACTGGTTAAGTTCTCTTCTGCTTCAGTTCCTCTTGAGTTTTCTTCAGGGCAAACTTGGCTGTCATCATTTGTGACTGAGGGATAAAGTTTCTTTCTTTGCCTATAGAAGGTCCAAGGTTCAAAGCCTTCTGTATCCCAACAAAAATAGTCTTAACAAAGTGGAGAACTAGGGTCACGTGACAGCAATCTTCCAGTACTTGAGGGACAGTCGCAGAGAAGAGGAGGAGCCAACCGTATTCTCCAAAGCTTTTGAAAGCAGGACATGAAACAATGGGTGGAATTTCCCTCAGAGATAGAATCCATTCTGGAACACAGGATAAATTTCCTGACAATGAGAATAATTACAGTGGAAAAGCTTACCTCCAGAAGTGGTGGGTGCTCCATGAGTGGTGCGGTGGCCTAGAGGTAGAGCTCTCGCCTCAGAATCAGGAGGCTGTGAGTTCAATCCTAGGTAGAGGCAGATACTTCTCTCTCTGGGCACATTGAGATTATATTTGCTGAACAAAACTCCGCATTGGTGACAAAAGGGCATCCGGCCAGTAAACACTTTGCTAGCTCCATTCAGTTGCCCAGGAACCACCCTGCAAGGATTATGGGGGTCATTAAACGATGATGATGATGACGATGAGAAGTTGTGGATGCTGCAACACTTAAAAGTTTTGAAGAACAGATTGGATAACCCTTTGTCCAGAATAGTACAGGGCTGTGATGGCGAACTAGGGCACGAGTGCCACAGGTGGCATGCAGAGCCATATCTGCCGGCATGCGAGCCATCAGCTCCAGCACACATACACACACTGACTAGCTGATTTTCACCCTTCTGGAGGGTGGGGGGAGGCCATTTTCTCACTTCTTAGACCGCCTACTGCCATACACCCCCCCAACGGCCGATAAGATCCCACAGGGTGGGCCTCCTTCGGATACCATCAGCCGGTCAGTGTCGGCTGGCAGGCCCCCGGAGGAGAACCTTCTCTGTGGCTGCTCCGACCCTTTTGAATCAGCTACCCCCAGTGGCCCAGACCTTACCCACTCTCATGGCCTTCAGGAAAGCCATTAAAACTTGGCTGTTCCGGCAGGCCTGGGGCTGTTGACCTTAGTGTTAAGGTCCAGCCCCGATTAGAACGTATGTATGTTGTGTATTTTAAACTATTTTTTTACTTATTTTCTTTTTCTTTTCTTTTTTTTTCTTTCATTGTAAGCCGCCCGGAGTGCTCCGGGATTGGGCGGCCTATAAATTTAATAAATGAAATGAAATGAAACTTCCCAGGCTTCAGAAAAGCCTCTGGAGCCTGGGGAGGGTGAAAACCAGGCCCAACGGGTCAACTGGAAGTTCGCAAACAACCCATTCCCGGCTTCTGGAGAGCCTTGCGGGGCGGGGGGAGGCCATGTTTTGCCCTCCCCAGGCTCCGAAGGCTTTCCTGGAGCCTGGGGAAGTGGGAAAAGAGTCTCCTCAGGGCCCCTCGAAGGAAATACCAAGCTCAGCTTGGAGGCAAGCAGTGTGGTGAACATGGGGGGGGGGGGTTGTGCATGCATGTGCGTGTAGGGGTGCACTTTGTATTATGGGTGCCAGCATGCACTCACATTTTTGGCATCCAACAACCAAAAGTTTCGCCATCACTGGTATAGTGTCTCCTGCTTGGGCAAGAGTTTGGATTAGAAGTTTATGTCTAGTTGAATGAAAAGAAGGACTAGGGGAGATATGATAGCAATGTTCCAATATCTCAGGGGTTGCCACAAAGAAGAGGGAGTCAAGCTATTCTCCAAGGCACCTGAGGGTAGAACAAGAAGCAATGGGTGGAAACTAATCAAGGAGAGAAGCAACTTAGAACTGAAGAGAAATTTCCTGACAGTTAGAACAATTGATGAGTGGAACAACTTGCCCCCAGAAGTTGTGAATGCCCCAACACTGGAAGTCTTTAAGAAGATGTTGGATAGCCATCTGTCTGAAACGGTATAGGGTTTCCTGCCTAGGCAGGGGGTTGGACTAGAAGACCTCCAAGGTCCCTTCCAACTCTACTATTGTATTGTATTGACCTCCAAGGGCCTTTCCAACCTATTGTTCTATGTTCTAAGAACTGAGGTGGATCTCCATCTGAAATCCTGCCTAGCTTCCAACAGTAGCTTCCTGACCAAGGCACTTTTTAGGGACATAAACAGAAAAAAGCCAATGTATGCCATTCTTAATTTCACTTTGACATTTGGCTGAAATTCTTTCCACCCATGTCTGTTGGCCAAACTGGCCAAGGAAGCTGAGAATTATAGCCCAACACATCTAGACAAAATATTCCTACAGGGAAGGAGGTCCAAAGGTATAACTCTCACCTGTGGTTGCAATTGAAAGATACTTATTACTCGGCATCCTAGCCATAATAATCTGCTTTCCCTCGGCCTGTATATCCCATCCCTCTCCTGAACCAGCAAGGGACTTGCATGGCTCCTTTGCTCACTATATTCCCACGCTGGAATTGGATTCCATAGTTTAGCAAGAGAGAATCTCTCCTCTCCCTTCTAGTACAACAAAGAGCTGGCCACACAGCAACAGAGGAAATGAGAAACAGCTGGCCAGCTTCCTTTCTCTCTGCTAAGCATTGCACAGCAACAGCTGTGTCTGGCATTTCATCCAGTGCAGAAATCCATCAGGCTTCATCCCACCCACCCCTCTTGTTTTACATCACACACCCCTCAGCACTGGCATCTGGGCTCACACCAAACAAAACAACTGCAATAGTTGGAGTCCTTTCTGAGATGCATAGAAGTTCTCACTCACCTTTTGGCACAGAGGTCCTCACCAGTGGCGGGATTCAAATAATTTAACAACCGGTTCTCTGCCTTAATGACCAGCTGGGTAGGTGCGGTTTGGCGGTCATGTGACTGGGTGGGCGTGGCCAACTCAACGCCACCCACGTCGATGGGCGCTTCGCCTTAGCTGTTGCAATGTAATAAGGGTTAACTGGAGAGGCAATTTCTGTAAGCAGGGCAATAAAGATTACGCTAGAAACAACACCAGATTGTTTCTTTCCTGCCTTCCTTACAGGATTATCCCTGTAAAATTGAGGAAAACAAAATGAGATTTCTTCCAACCCATGTGACTGGATGGGAGTGGCTTGCTGCCCATGTGACCGGATATGAAATTATGAATTAGTACTTAGGTCGGTCCAAGTAGCTATTCAGAAGTTAGTGGTTAGAAGCAATCGTAAAGCAAGATATGGAATTAAAACCAGAAATATTTTGTTGGCGATTTGAAAGGGAGTATAATATATATTTAATTTTACACATGTTAGCAGCTGCTGGAATTGTGTTTGCACAACAGTGGAAAAACAGAGATATGTATAAATAAATTGACAATTAAAATCAAGAAGGCTTTGAATACTTTTTCACATGGGATTGGTTTTAGCAATTGCCAACTAACGGAAACAGAAATTAGAAATCCAAAAGTATGAAAGAAAACACCAATTATGTAAGGAATGGTCCCTAAAATGTATAAGGAAATATTACTAGATCATTATTAATGCGTAGATAACTGCGGGACATTACACACCCACCAGTGGTGGGTTTCAAAAAAATTTGGAACCTCTTCCGTAGGTGTGGCCTGCTTTCTGGGTCCACTGGTGGAACCTCTTCTAACTGGTTCGGTAGATTTGACGAACCGGTTCTACCGAATAGGTGCGAACTGGTAGGAACCCACCTCTGGGCCCCACCCACCGCAGCTTTACGGCATCCCATTTAGGCCCCTTTTTTTAGGCAAAGCACATGCACGGAAGGCAGAGCGCATGCACAGATGTGGTGCACACACTCACTGGTAAGGAAGGCAAGTGATTAGCACTCCTGAGTAGCATAGCATGCTCTGAAGCTCCAAAGATTCCTGGATCTGGGCAAACCTGTCACGAACAGGAGCTTAGAGAAATAATCAGCAAAAGAAAATGTGCAAATAGAAGACAGTGCAAAGAAAGAATGATAAAACATGTGTGCCTCGAAGACATGCAGCCTTCGAGAATCCTGCGGGAAGAAGGGGCTCTCTTTATCCCACCCCTCCAGTTTGCAAAAGTTCCAGCAGAAAGTTTTATGGTGCTGTCAAAACATTGCATTATTTCAGCTAATGAATTAAACATCCTTCCCATGCAGGCTTAGAGGAGTTGCGCTCAATGGCTGAAGCCAGATTCATCCCAAGAAAGAGTGTATCTGGTTTGTGAATTTTTCTAATGAAAACAGATAATCATTGTCGTAATAAAATATTCTGCCATGCCACACAGCAACTGATGACATAATCACAGATGGACGTATGGGAAGTGGGCTAATGTTTAAAATGTGTTGTTCTTTCTTTTCCTTAGGTTGCAGAAGACATAAATATATATCAGAGGAGAGGCAGTAAAATTGCTTTAGGTTGTCCTGAAAAATATTCCCTTGCAGACTGAGCATTTTGTGTCGATTGCAGATTTGTGTCGATTGGCTCGGACTTTAAAGTGTTCTAATTTTTCTGTCTGAAGTAAGTGTAGGTGGAAATATCTCTGATATTCCAACTATTTTTTTATTATAATTTTTTTTATTACATAGACAACACATACACACAACAATTAAAACAAAACAAAAACGAAACAAAAAAACACACACAAAAAAACCCCATCATCACATACAGCATGTCGTTTGGTTACAAGTGTTTTAACATTTGTCATTCTTATACATTTATTATTTCATTTAATAGGTTATAATATACAGTTTGGGTTGCTTTGTTTACCATCCCTTCCTCCTGTTGTAACGCCACCTTATTTTCCCTTTCTTTTCTCCCTTCCTCCCTTCTCTACTTTCTTCCTTCCTCCTCTCCTTTCCCTTCCTTCTTCCTGTACCTTTCTCCTACTCCTGCTCTTCCTCTTCCCCTTCCTACCCTCTCTCCTCCTCATTCTCTCCTTTCCATCCTCCTCTCCTTACCTCTTTCTTTTCACCCTCTCTCCCTTCTCTACTTTCTTCCTTCCTCCTCTCCTTCCCCTTCCTTCTTCCCTTACCTCTCCTTTGCTCCTGCTCTTCCTCTTTCCCTTCCTACCCTCTCTCCTTCCTTTTCTGATATTCCAACTATTTTTGTAAGTTGTGGGCTGCATTTTTCTCTAACTGATTCAGATTTAAAAGATTAACAGTTGGAAGGGACCTTGAAGGTCTTCTAGTCCAACCCCCCCCCTTCCAAAAGCAGAAAACCCTACACCATTTCTGACAAATGATCCTGTCTCCTCTTGAAAGCTTCCAGTGTTGAAGCTCCCACAACTTCTGAAGGCAAGATGTTCCATTGGTTGATTGTTCTCACTATCCAAAAATTTCTCCTTATTTCTAGGTTGAATCTCTCCTTGGTCAATTTCCATCCATTATTCCTTGTTTGGCCTTCAGGTGCCTTGGAAAATAGCTTGACCCCCTTCCTCTCTATGGGAGCCCCTCAAATATTGGAACACTGCTACCATGTCTCCCCTGGTATTTCTCTTCACTAGACCAGCCATGCCCAGTTCCTGTAAACATTCTTTGTATGTTTTAGTCTCCAGTCCACTAATCATCTTGGTTGCTCTTCTCTGCACTCTTTCTAGAGTCTCCACATTGTATGTTGACCAAAACTGGATGTAATATTCTAGATGTGGCCTTACTAGGGCTTTATAGAGTGGTATTAGTACCTCACTCAATCTTGATTGTATTCCTTTGTTAATGCTGCACACTGCTGGCTCATATTTAGCTGGTTGCCTACTAAGATTCCAAGATCCCTCTCACAGTTACTGCTATTAAGCCTGATTTCACCCAGTCTATATCTATACTTTTGGTTTTTCTTGCCTAAGTGTAAGACTCATTGACTAATTGATTGATTGTATGTTATCAAGTCAGTTAGCAAACTCATAGACAGAACTTCTCCAGATGATCTGGAGAAGATCCTTCAGAACTCCAAACAGTGCACTCATTGTCCCTGTAATTGAGTCCATCATTCTTCTTACTGATCATCCTTCTCTTTTTCCTTTCATCTTTTCCAGCTTTATGGGCTTCTCAAGGCAGTTGGCTGCTTATATGTCATTAAATCAGTGCTAACTCTTAGCAACTACATCAGGGGTGAAATTCAGCAGGTTCTAACAGGTTCTGGAGAACCGGTAGCGGAAATTTTGAGTAGTTAAAAGAACCAGCAAATACTACCTCTGGCTAGCCCCAGAGTGGGGTGGGAATGGAGATTTTCCAGTATCCTTCCCGCAGAAGTGGGGAGGGAATGGAGATTCTGCAATATCCTTCCCCCCGGAGTGTGGAGGGAATGGGGATTTTGCAGTATCCTTTCCCAGGAGTAGGGAAGGAATGGAGATTCTGCAATATCCTTCCTCCAGGAGTGGGGAGGGAATGGGGATTTTGCAGTATCCTTTCCCAGGAGTGGGGAGGGAATGGAGATTCTGCAATATCCTTCCCCCAGGAGTAGGGAGGGAATGGAGATTCTGCAATATACTTCCCCCAGGAGTGGGGAGGGAATGGGGATTTTGCAGTATCCTTTCCCAGGAGTAGGGAGGGAATGGAGATTCTGCAATATCCTTCCCCCAGGAGTAGGGAGGGAATGGAGATTCTGCAATATACTTCCCCCAGGAGTGGGGAGGGAATGGGGATTTTGCAGTATCCTTTCCCAGGAGTAGGGAGGGAATGGAGATTCTGCAATATCCTTCCCCCAGGAGTAGGGAGGGAATGGAGATTCTGCAATATACTTCCCCCAGGAGTGGGGAGGGAATGGAGATTCTGCAATATACTTCCCCCAGGAGTGGGGAGGGAATGGGGATTTTGCAGTATCCTTTCCCAGGAGTAGGGAAGGAATGGAGATTCTGCAATATCCTTCCTCCAGGAGTGGGGAGGGAATGGGGATTTTGCAGTATCCTTTCCTAGGAGTAGGGAAGGAATGGAGATTCTGCAATATCCTTCCCCCAGGAGTGGGGAGGGAATGGGGATTTTGCAGTATCCTTTCCCCTGCCATGCCTACCAAGCCACTCCCACAGAACTGGTAATGAAAAAAAATTGAATTTGACCACTGAACTAAGAGGGATCTCAGTTCCCAACTAAGAAGGATCTGTCCCAACCTGGTCCTTTGATCCTTCCTGGATCCATAAGGTGTATAGTGTGTTGAAAATATAAGGTACAGAATCTGCTGCTACTCAGCCATTAACCTATATATGGTTAATCCAGGAAAGAAAGAAGAAAGAAATGGTTGTATTGGAGCAATAGGAAGAACATCTACTCAAGCATTCTCTGTCACAAATGCATGTGGGAAACTCACAGGCTGCAGTAGAGAATGATAGTCCCTTCCACTATCTCTTTCCACAGTTAGTGCTGAAAGTCCATGATTAAAGAGATAGTCAATAAACATCAATATTTGTAGCCATTGATAACCCATTCCTCCAGTCCTCTGTTAAAGCCATCCAGCTTATGGGACAAAACTCCAGTGTTTAACACTATATTGGATGTCCCAAAGGTGCTTTTTTCACAAGGCAATTGGACTTTCTGGTTTTTCTTTGAAGACGTTTCACTTCTCATCCAAGAAGTGTTTATTAGTGTTTATTAGGATTTGTATGCCGCCCACTCTTGAGAGACTCAGGGAGGCTTCTCCAGCTCTGACTGGATGGTGGGGAATGGAAGGATTTATATCCCATACAGACAGCTGGACAGACGGTCGCCTAGAGAGTTATCTGTGTTATCAGGGTCGCCTCAGTGGTGCAAATGGGAACAGTGATGGGTTGCTCCCAGTTCAGCCCGGATCGGGCGAGCCGGTCATGGCAGTGGCGGGAAGCTCCGCCCACCTGCCTAGATGCTTCTGCGCATGCGCAAAAACATTGCGTGTGCGCTCAGTGCACGAGCAAACCAGTAGTAAGCAAAATTGAAACCCACCACTGGTGTGGAGCCTTCCTGGAACTGTTGAAAGGACTGTGTTGTAGGTAAATCTCCAGACCTTAATGACACACTAAGAAAATGGAAATGTATGCGGGACGGATGCATCCCACACAGTCCACACCAGGGGTGGGTTCCGGTTTCTGTTACTGCCAGTTTGCTGAGGGGCACTCTGTATGCGCACTACGCACACACGCACACGGAAGTAAAAAAAATTGCTTCTGCGCAT